>NC_053121.1:2366253-2730003 GCF_010015445.1 Perca fluviatilis
TTGTGTGTGTGTCACTTGCATCTATTTTGGTGTCGTGTGTGAGTCTGAGGTTTGGGGAGGCATAAAGATCTTCCATAGGAGCGGATTCAATTCACTGATATTAATTTCCTTCTCTCCAGTCATGCATAAACAAAGAAAATCTCCACGGCTGTCTACAGTATGTGTTTCGCCCTGCTGCGCGGCGCTATAATGTGCTCGGAGCTGATATTGATGTATGTGCCCATATTTGCCCAGTCATCTCTTTATGTGGCAAGCCCTCCTCTCCTCTGTCTCAGTCAGATCCTAAACTAATCCCCAACCCTGCTACTCTGACAAGAAAATCCCCTATTTTAATGCATGCACACACACAGATCTCACACACACACACACACACACACACACACACACACACACACACACACACACACACACACACACACACACACACACACACACACACACACACACACACACACACACACACACATTCTTTTTTTATCCCTCTGTGTACCTGTACACAGCATCTCCCTAGTCGTTTTACCTTTTAGAAAAGCATGCCTTGTGTTCAATTTACTTCTTTGTGATATTTGTTATGGTAATATCGTCACAGTGTGGTGGCGTTTCTGGAAATATATACTGTAATGAAATTTCTTTTTTGTTCACACAAGGCAGAGTTTGGCAATGCAGTCTCATTATGCCAGACGCTGTCAGGAAATGTTAACCCAAATCTGCTACAGTCCATTTACTGTAAGAAAACATAATCAGACATTTGTGATTTAAAAAAGGGGAAGACATGTTGTGTTATTGAAACATAGCATCAATAATGCACACTTGGGCATAATGGCCATAGATGATAGCTCATTCACATTGTAGTCTCGGAGTTGGAACACATTTTGTAACAGTGGAATAGATTTTGGAGGCAAACTACCCCAATAAAATGAACTGAATAGCTAACGAGGATCTTCAAGCTAACGAGGTTTGTGATTAATTATGTTTGTATGTCACATTAAGTTGTAGGAAAGTTTAAAGATGTTGGGGCGAACTACATGACAGATAAAGATCGTTCACTTTAATTCTATGTTTTTATTTTGCCGTATTTTTGCAATATTTTGCCCCAAAATAATTCCTATAGTACGTAATACCTAAACAGAGGCAAATATGGCATTCTGCATATGTATAGGGAACAGTAGGCTTAGGCTATACCAAAATGTGTTCTTTCAGCTTTAATCATCGTAAGGAGTTTGCAACTTTAGGATTCATAGGAAATAAATAATATTTGTTTTCAATTAGTTATTATTGATATCAAATCAAGTAAATACATTGATTTAGAATTTCATAGATTTAAATGTTTCTCAGCCACAACATATTGAATGAATTCCACTAAAGTCAAAACTGACATGACAGTTAGGCTACTGCTACTTTGCTAAGCGACATCCCTTTAGCAGGACATTAGCTCAAAGCAGGACATTATTATTTTTTTTTTCTGGATCATGATTGGATTCAGCTCCTGCACCATTCATTAGCTAGCCTGGATGCCAGACGAAGGAAGTTCGGTCTGGACTTGAGCCGTTGTGGAGCAACTATGCTCGAACCAGAGCTGTTTGGACCAATCAAATTTTTAGGGAGGGCTTTATACGATGATGGACAGATGATCAACAGTAACGTAATCAACCACGTCACCAAAGAGCGCTTGGGTTGAATTCATTTATAACAAAGATGGCCGCTGCTGGAGAATTGAGATGTGTAGATTCCGCCATCGCGTCTGTTATAGAAGATATCGACAGCGCATTCATTTTAAAAGCGAAATAGAGAACCGCGATCACATATGGATACACATCGCCACACCCGTCCGCACGACACGGAAACTGCCGCCTCTGCCTTTGCTCTGTCGAAGCCTGCCTTTGACTTGCAGCTTCTGGGATGTCTGTCTCCATTGATCTGATTGGTTGTAGGTCTATCCAATGAGTGCAGAGGCATTTTCTATCCTGGTTCAGTTGAAACACGCCCCATAATCAGAGCCCCAATTGAGCAGTATCAGACTCATATTCTGAGTATGACGACATCAGGCTATTCATTAGCTAATGTGGAATAACAATATGAAAGGATAAGTTCTTCAAAATTAATATTTTTCATTTACAGGTAGGAAAAAAAAATCAATGAGAAAATTTAGTTTTAGCTTTTGCTAAAGCTAGCTTAACATGAACAATGTCTCTTGCCTTGCTCTTGTTTATTTAGCTGTCTCTCTGTGAGGCAGTGTAGTTACAAAACCAGAGTCCAGTCACTATGGTTTGGCTTTTAGCTCTGATTGTAGTTACTGCAAATGTCCATACTGTCTTGGTGGAAATTATACATTTCTATAGCGTAACAATTATTAAGAACGTAAAACAGATGCAAAAAAGTTAGATTCAGTTCTTAACTAAAAAACAGTGTGACCATGAACTGAATCTAATACAACTGGGTGCGGCCATGGAACAGTTTATGTGGTGTGGCCTAGAAGAGGGTATTCTCAACCCGCTGAGTTTTTCCTAGAAAAATAACTATGTACAGAGGCGGAAAAAGCTGGACTGACGGTTTAATTCATGCCCTTGTTGGCCTGTCAGGAGGTTTGCCAACTCCAGCCCATTTGGAAGCTATTTCACACTGTTGTTTAAAGGCTATAAACATTTTATTTGTAATTTATGTATTTTATAGTATATTAACACTGACGATAAAACAATACTATTAAGCTGTAACCCTACTATATACCACACCAGATTATTTATGTTTGGTTACAGTAAAGTCAGTCCGTCCAGATGACCAATTAGTGCGTAGTACACACGTAGAAATGCGACTATTACGGCTTGTAGATGAGACAAACATATACCACACAAATATAACTTTCCACACGCATCCTGTGAGCGAAACAAATGACAAAGGATGGATTTCATCTGCGTTACATTCAGCATGTGAAAGGACTCTCTGCATTTACCAGCCAGGAGAGATGAGGTGCGGTTGACCTTGGCATGTGCGGTAACACACGCACACAAACGCAACACATGCACACACACCATGGATGGGGGGGGGGACTGACAAATGGCAGTGCAGCAGCTCAGTTAGATGGTAAATGTGTGTTTAAACAACGCAGAGTGACGCTTACACACGCAACACTTAGTGGCCAGTCTGTGATAAAAGATTGATTTGGTTCACTCTCTCACTCTCACTCTTTGAAACACACACACATGCACACACACACACACACACACACACACACACACACACACACATACACACACACACACACACACACACACACACACACACACACACACACACACACACACACACACACACACATACACACACATACACACACACAGTGGAATATGAGTGATGTGATTCAGGACACCTCTCGGCAGCCACTCTGCTTTCCATCCTAACGCCTGAGCAGAATACTAATCACTGGATCACATTACAGAGAGAGAGAGGGAGAGAGAGAGAGAGATGGTTGCAGCTATAGAAGGAGAAGAAGCAGCATGGAATAGCATGGATTATATCAGATAACAATAATAAAGGTTGGCTTCGCCAGCCATGGTGTTTTTACTTCTTCTTGTGAGCAGCATGTAAATGCTGTGGGTTAATGATGAAAAATTAATGTCCCAGGCAGGTGAGAGTCAAACTAAACAGAGTTGGAGACAGATGGGATCAGAGAGAAGAAAAGAAGTTATGTCAATCTGTATGAAGGTCATCTACAAGCTGCTATACAAAATATTACTCCTAATAGCTGCAGTTAAAATATATAATCAATAACTTCATTTACTTAACAACCTTTTAGAGACAAATATTGTACACCTTACTGCATTTATTTAGCGCCTATAGATACTAGTTACTTAAAAGATTAATATTTTACAAAACATATAAACAACCTATAATGTGCAATGTTATAGATTGAAATACATATGTAAATAAATTCAAATTACCTCCACCTCCACCAGCTACAATGCATCAGTAATCCAAAATCACAATAGATAATACTGACATGCCATTCTGCTGCATAACAGGAGCTTTTACTTTACCATGTGTAATGGGAAGAGGGTCACTTGTGTTGACGAACCCACAGAGAATTATCACCCAAATCTGCAGTCTCCTGCAGTTTCAGTCTCTTTCAGCTCATTGGTTTCCATTTTCGGCCCAGAACGTTTCTGTTTTGGTTAACTCTCATGGCTCTCACCAGCAGCCACAGGCAGCAATATCAACTTTAGGAAAATGTTGTCTTTAGAGCTTATTGCCATGCCCCCAAGTGGCCTTAAAATAATTAATGCTTCTTTAAATACATTTCGCTGATTAGAATGATGTACTTTTGCTTACATAACATTTTGTATGCAGGACTATTTGTAATGGTGTATTTTTGCCCTGTGGTATTGTTACTTTTACTCAAGAAAAGGATCAGAATTTTTTTTTCCTCCACAGATATTGAATGGAAAAAGCGGAGAAAAAAACCTCTATCCACCTGTAGAACTCACCCTCAAGAGGCAGCCAGTAATAGAGACTGAAGTTATCGGAAATAATTGTTGGAGTCATTCTTCATGAGCAATGACTCAGATTAAAGCTAATTTTAGACTAATCTGGATCATCAGATGCCAGTTTAGGCAGTGCTGTGTCCGATGTTCTCAGTGCTGCACTCGCCTGCATGGCACAACATGCCTGATATAAACGCTCACCCATTCTCCTTCTCCTCACCCTCCCTCCTCCCCTCCCCTCCCTTTCCCCAACCCCATGCTGAAGCAATTATGTCCAGTGTGTGAGTCTTCTACAGGCAGTGTGAGGGTGATTGATGATGCTGTCAGCACAGGGAACATGTTTTAACGTCAGAATAATCTCCCTGCTAATATATTACATCCACTGGATAGGGTTCAATCATTACTAATAGCGCTGCTAAGTTGGTGAGAGGGGAGCTAGTGTTGAGAGCACGTGCCTGTGTGTGTGTGTGTGTGTGTGTGTGTTTGTGTGTGTATCTCATTAATCAGTGCACAAGTAGAGGCAGGGAAATCTAGTAAGTCCAACCAATAAACAAGTGTGTCAGTGCAAGGTGGAATAAGCAGCCAGCAAGAAGTGTTTACTTCTTACATAATTACTCACACATATCCTATAGTCAGTGAATCGACTGAGACGCTGTTATTGTGAATGTGAGAGTCTTACCGACACTTATAATATCGTCTTTTGAAATGAAAGAAGTGGAAAGAATGGAGCACAATGCATCCGACGCTTCAAAAAGAGGCAGCCTTGTGGTGTCTAATCCGCGCTGTCTAATCTCTCAAATTGCTGTGACGTTTGATGAAGGGGATCGAGCTGGTGTGAGGAGAGAAACAGGCCCAGTCAGAGAGGGGTGTGTGTGTGTGTGTGTGTGTGTGTGTGTGTGTATGTGTGTGTGTTTTTGATGATGTGTACAGTACAGATCCAGCTGTGCCCTCCGCGTCAGAACAAATCCTTCTTTAAATACAAGCTGTGTTGTTTACAGCAGTTCTCTGCCTCCAGACACCATCCTCTCGCTGCCTACACTGCCTCTGTTCATCTGACACTGCCTCCTCTCTTATCTGCTTTACCGCTGATCAGAGGCACCATCCCCCCACTTTCTATAGCTGGGGTAGAATATGCATGTTGTCGCATGTTGCATGCACACATGTACACATGCATACAGGCTATACATCTGGAAACATGGGAGAAAGAGGAAAAAAGACTGTGTGTGTGCAGGAGAGAGTCTGTGGGGATTGGTGTTATATTCTGCTGGTGTCAGCTGGCTCGTGGCCTACAGATTAATGTGTGCGTATGTATGTGTGCACACGCATATGTACGTGGTGCAAACAAAGGCACCCTCACAAACACCCGTAAACAGATTAGCTCGTCTGCTGAGAAACAAAGGGTTAAGAGAGAATGCAGATTTCACAGGGAAGGGGAGGGAGCCGAGGCTGTGCGTCTAGTTTTGGGGTGTGTGTGTGTGTGTTGCATGTGTGTGGGGTGAGCGGGGCCAGCGCGGCGGTGGAGCGTCGTGATCCCTCTCCCTAATACTGTGTGGAGAATCTCCTCGCTGGGCTCAGCTGCCAATTCTCTCCACTGTAACAGTTCCATTCTCCTCCTCAGCCAGTGAAACAATACTGCCATGCCTTTCTGTGCATCTCCACACAAAGAGCCCAGCGCTGAGACAGACGCTCAGAGTGAACTGAGACACAGCACAGGGACAATAGACTGAGAATGGTTTTGTTCGGCATTGTGTTGTGTGTTTGTGGAGACAAACAATAAAGAAAAGTTCCAAGGGACGAGCAACTTTTTCCTCATTGTTGAGACTTTAAGAGGATGCACAGTTTACAGAAGTGGGGATTTGCTTCTTTGGGGAATCTGTCGGTGAAATTTATGTCTCTCAGCCTTAGCTCAAAGGACATTTAGATAACTCCACTAAAAGTCAGACAAGGAGAGAAACTTTTTTTCCAGCACCTTTTTTGCATGAAATATAACCCTGATCTGATCTAATGACAGCAGGGCCTGCATCATCTGCTGTTAAAAAGCAACAGAAAAAGGTGCATGGATGTGTACACACACACACACACACACACACACACACACACACACACACACACACACACACACACACACACACACACACTGTGGACAGTACACTGGCATACAGGAAGTTCCCCCTCTACTGGTGGTGGCGATGCTGAGACGTATTGCCCCAGAGGACCACCTCCCTGGGACCTTGAGCCAATCACGACAGCCGAAACAAGCTCTTTATCTACAGGGGCTTATTAAGCTAATTGAATTAGCATGTTGTGGTTTCTGAACCCAAATACGATTAGCCTGTTATTACTGTGTTATCAGGGTCCCTTGTTACTGTAACAGCAGGTTGCTTTTGGCTGCTTCATTGGCTGTTTTTCCCTCTCTGTCTCTCTCTGCCTGCATAACACTGGCGCTTTTCACATATTCACATATCAGCTCCTTATCTGTTAGCTACCTGGCACAATTACCAATTACTAGCAACTAGCTAGTGAGCACATAGTGGAGCATTTAGCAGCTAAAGAGCAAGATGTTTCCTTTAGGAGATGGTTGAGACCAAAAACAGAGCTAAAAGGAAAGTGAACATTGGACTTACATTCATCAGGTGGACAGAACTCCAAATGAACGCTGCTAATGTCGCTCTGTGTTGGCTGGATGTGTAAAAAGGCAACAGTTGGCTAAAAGGCATGGCCATGACAACTTCATAATTTGTTAATATGTTGTTTATAGTTTGTTGTGCTGCCTCCAAGTGGGTAAAAATTAATTAATGCAGGTTTCAGGGAAAAGTGAACAGATAAAAACATTTTGTAAAATGTCAGCTTAAACTAAAGGCGTGTTGTAGATGAATTTGATGATTTCTTTCTCTTCTTTTTACTTCCTAATCTAGCAGTTTTTTTCAATATCAGTTTCTATAATGGTGGATATCTAGTTTTGGAATTACACTATTTCATCATTATGTAACATTAATGTCAAAGGTGTTTATCATTGTATTGCATTACCATTTGGATGATTTGATAACAATATAACTTTAAACAGAAAATGGCCTTATTGGGCGCCCGGATGGCTCGGTTGGTGGAGCAGTCGCCCATGTGTAGGGGTTTGCTCCTCGACGCAGCGGGCCCGAGTTTGGCTCCGACCTGCGGCCCTTTGCTGCATGTCATTCCCCCCTCTCTCTCCCCTTTCTCCCTCCTGTCTTCAGCTGTCCTGTCAAAAATAAAGGCTGAAAATGCCCAAAAAATAATCTTAAAAAAAGAAAAGAAAATGGCCTTATTGAGATTTAAGTGTCCTGGCCAACAAAACAAACATAACATATAACAAGTAATTTATTGTAATTAAGAACTGAAATATATAAAATGGATAAATAAAAGCCTTGTATGTTGTAGTGTTTGGAAGCAAAGCAAAGATTTTGAAAAAAAAAGAAAACCTCCAGTGTTTAGTCTCAATGAACCTGTGTGAACACAGCGCTCCTTGTGCACCGAAGCTCCTATTGCCAGCTGGGCAGAGAGTCATAGAGGCCGGCTTCAGTGAGGGAGTGGGAGGTGGGCTGACTGGGTGGAAGGAGGTGCAGGGGTGAGGGGGCTGAGAGACCAGGTTGGGGAGTCAGCTGGTGTCTCAGAGCCTGTGATTAATACACTGGGGCTGCTCTGCACCACCTCCACACCACACTGTCCTCACCTCCAATTACCATGCTAATGAACCTGCACATGTGTGACTGTGTGTGTGTGTGTGTGTGTGTGTGTGTGTGTGTGTATGTGTGTGGGACACACCTGAGGGCACTGTCTCACTGTGCAGCATAAACAGAAACAGGCTGGCATTCAGAGGAATGGCTGCTGCTCTCTGCTAATTGAGACTGTGTGTGTGTGTGTGTGTGTGTGTGTGTGTGTGTGTGTGTGTGTGTGTGTGTGTGTGTGTGTGTGTGTGTGTGTGTGTGTGTGTGTGTGTGTGTGTGTTATGGGCTGACCCCAGTCTTACTCGCTGCTGTTATGGTAACCGGTTGAATAGGAATGTTTTTTCTGTCTAGTTATACCTGTCATGGTGACCTTTGTTCTCTGTGATTGCTGCGAGGTGGACATGAGCAGTCACAGCTCGTTCTCCATGGGTAACGTGATTTACAGGTCCACCGTGAAACAGGAGGCACATGCAAACATTTGGAGGCTGCATAGATACATACGCATGAACAGTATATCAAAATGTTGAGTATTGAGGAAATTCTTACCACATCTTACTATGACTATATAAAATTAAAATAAAAAATACCCTAATAACTAGTAACTTTCTGGAGTCTCCAATGTGATATACAGTCCGGGACAACACTGCAATGTGTCATTTTTAAATTAGCATGGGTAAATGTGGTGTAATGGTGTAATTTTTACACTTTCTTTACACAGTGGCGAATGAGGCAGACGGACTGGGGTGCACTAGCTGGCTAACTTAGCATTAGATTAGTCAACCCATCCAGCTAACGTTACGTGACAAATTTAATTGTGGGTTAGCCTAGCGCTGTTAACCGTGGTCAAAACAATCATATTAAAAATACATTTATGAGTGTGTTGAACGTTATTCTAACCTTATAATGTTACTGTACGGTTTAGCTACCAAGCAGTAGCATGAGCCACTTCAACGTAGCACATTGTAGTAAGCTGGATCGATATTGAAATATCATATCAATAAATTAGGTCTTTTTTTTCTTTTTTTACCGGTAACAAAGGGGTTTATGAGAAACGTGGTCTCTTTATTTAGGCAAACACAAGTGCTTGTGTTGGACAAAAACTGTGTCATGTGACGTTCTTGTGCTTTTGTTAGTGGTGCTGAACCAAAACCATAATGTCACAGTCCAGCATCCAAAATGCAAAAGGTAGCAACCACACATTTCATCAGCTCAAAATACATACGTCTCCATGTCACCAGTGTATTCTGGCGGTGCTAAAAAACAACAACACACAACAACCAATCCTTCGTCCTTTTGGACACTAGAATAAGGATCAGTTCACATGCTTTATTTTCAGTGACCCTTCAGTGTGTCTGACATGACCTTGCTTACAAAAAACGTACATCACATAGAGCCATTTACAAACTTTAAAATTCCTCATGAACAACAATATATTTCTATTTCAGCCTTCTGGGTGCACATGTACATGTATGTACAGGAATGTGCATTTAAGTGCCTGAGTGTGTTTGCCCCTGTGTGTGTACAGACAGGCAGGGAAACAGTGAGCAGCAGTGCTACAGTAACCTTTGCAATAATCAGTTCTGTGTGATGGGCCTCTTTAATTAACCTTGTAGGAAATTAATCCCAGTGTTAAATGGACAAGAAAAAGATGTTTGATTACCACCGCGAGCCTATTGGGACTTCTCCCTCTGTCTAATTACCAAGGAAGAGAGAACAAGAGAAAAAAGTCGCAAGAATGAGAAAGGGAGAAACAGATAGGGAGATAGAGGCGAGAGGCGAGAGGCGAGAGGCGAGAGGCGAGAGGCAAGAGGCGAGAGGCGAGAGGGGAGAGCGAAGCGCCTCGAATCCTGTGGTGTCATTAACGTCTGTGTGAATGTCACTTAGTCCCTGGAGCACTGATAAGGCTTCACCAAGAAGAGAGAAGAGAGAGAAAAAGAGAGGACAGGGAAGAGAAGGACACTGAGAAAAAAAAGAAGGGACCATTTTGTTACAATGAGTGGGACAAAATACCTTACATCATTTCTGAGTAGTTACTGGGGATTAAGTAAGAAACTAGGCGAGGCAGGAGCAAAGTAGTTCCTGAATGAAGGCCTCAGTATGCTTCAAACTCACTGGGAACTGTTGCCCACAATCAGACGTGGACGCTTAGCCATCATGGCGTCCTCCTGGCTGGAAGAATTCGGTATCTTCTGTGTTTCATTTGTAGCATGATGATCTTACACATATAAATAACGCACACTTTTCTCTCCTCCAAGGCATTCATTGCGTTGCGTTCAGTTGTAGCTACACATGAAAAGTGTTAAAAATTACAATAATAATAATAATAATAATAATAATAATAATAATAATAATAATATGTTTATTTGATATAACACCTTTTACAGACAAAGTCACAAGGTGCTTCACATGATAAAAAGTGTGTGTGATAAATGAAAAGAGAAGCTTGAGAGAGAGGACTGGGTAAAATGGGATTCGCAGAAAATCTGTTTTCTAAAGTTACAATAAAAGGCAGAAGCTGACGCGGACTTTGTAGCAGCAACTCTGAGTCAAGGACTATGTATTATAAGTCACTTGAGAAAAGACAAACAACAGTAATAATAACAGTTAGTGCATGAAAACATACTCTGGTGTAAGTTTGTTCCTTTGTGGCAACCCTGTCTATTAAAAAAAAACAAGTTCCCAAGAAAACTGCATTCTCAATTACGTTTTGAGGGAAACTTATTCACCAGAGACCGGAGCACGTTGTGAAATGGTCGCAGTTCTGAACACGTGGTTAACATTGTGAATTGAAACAAAGCTACTTAGTAAGGTTTAGGAAAAGATCATGGTTTGGGTTCAAATAAGGATGCTTATTAGTAAATTAAATTACATGTAAGTTATGTACAAAAAAAGTTAGTTAAAAAAAAGTAAATGTTGACTTTTGATTTTACACGGCACACACACAACCGTCTACTGGGTGAAAGTCCTATGTTGAAAAGAAACCTATTAATGATACGTCAAAAACAAATGTAATTCCCTCAAAACTTAATTTAGAGCAGTTTAGATGTGTTGGAATGTGGTTTTTAGGAGACAGGGCTCTTTGTGGAGCTTTAGAGCTATGAGGGTGTGATAGTGTGAGACACAGAAGTCATGTTTTGGAGAAAACAGATCTACAGCATCAGAAGTGGAGCATCCTCCGTAGGTGGTTTGATTAGTTTTTACGTGTAATACATTTTGACATGTTGTTTTGCAGCGTCTTTGGGTTGCCGTTGCAATTCATTGTAACGACAGTGAATCCAAGCTAACACTAGCTGTTGTCCTACAATGTACACAATTCTCAGAGCCACCTTTCAAGGTTATAGTGGTGAGTATTTGACACCAAATAGAGGTAATAGAGGTGGAGCTTTTAAAAAAAAAAAAGTCCACTCAGTTATTTACTCTTGACAACTCATTGTGATCATTATTTTATCCCTTGTGTTGTCTTCGGGTCAAATTTGACCCGTTGTCTATATGTCTATATCAGAAAAATGGGTTTCTTTTTACAGTTTTTTTCGATTGCTAAACGACAGTGGGCACAACTGGAGTCACATGTGCAAAACTCTAACTACAGTCTCCACTACCTACAGTCACCTGAGCTAAACAGTTCACATCTCCTCAAAACTCATTCAAAGCAACACAACTCTTAACACACGTCTCAAACACTATGCACAGGCCTCACTGAGATAACACACACTGTCACTCAGAACACACTGAGGGTAAAAACACTAGCATCAAACACCAATACAGAAATTACAAACTTTCTCATCTTTACAGTTTGAACAATTTGAGTGACATGACACTACTCAACAGTTGATTTAAGGAAAAAATATAGATTGTATAGCATACCAATTTTTTACATAAGGTAAACAAGAAGGAATGGAAATCATCAGTTTTCTTCAATAAAGTATTTTGTCTCTAGTAATTTATGGAATTACTGGGGGAAAAAACTAAAGGTACATAACAGTACCAGAGAATAGTGTGACTAATCCTGCCTCTCTCCAGCATCATGTGGCAAGTTCTCTTCATCACATTGGATGTCTGCATCATCTCTAAATAGAAATGAATGTGGTGTTTCTAGTGCTCTCACCTCCATTACTTTCTGAAAAACAGTAAGAACACAGTTTTACTATAGTAAAGATATAGTGTTTTTCACTTTTTTTTATAGCTGCGTTCATAACCTCAGACATCTTACCTGGACATGTTGGTATCTTTGCTCTTTTACCTGTTTCTCTCAAACAGTACAGTGTATAATTGTTTCATTCTTATTTGGTGTTTGTGTACAAAAAAAGTCTTTCTGAGCTTTCTCTGTATAAATACCATATATGTTCACTAACTAGTCTAAAACAAGACACCTGCTTAGGCTTTCAGCTAAAATTGCAATCAGCAGTGTTTGATAGGCACCAGACTGAAATCTATTGTTCTGAATGTGTGGTTTACAGTTTTGAAAGCAGTGTGTTAGCATTTGAACAAAGTGCTGTAGATCTACAGTGTTGTGCACGTTGTGGTTAAACTCATGGGATAAGTGTGTAGAGTTTTGAAAACTGTGTTCAAGCAATGAAAAACGAACTAGAGTTTGGTCCACATGAACTGCTGCTGTGCAGACTGTAGTTAGAGTTTTGCACATGTGACTCCAGTTGTGCCCACTGTCGTTTAGCAATCGGAAAAAACTGTAACTACCTAATTTCGATTACCCAAAAATAAGTACAAGTACAACAAAAATCTATACTTTCATTGAATTTTTGTTTTGTTCAATTTTTTAGCATTTAAATTTAAAACAGTATCTCGACTGAACGTTGACATATGCCAGTCTGTGATTATCTTCCTTTAATATTAGTCGAATAATTCATAATTTCTGCTTTTTTTAACTGAAAAATAAGGTATACTTTCCTATAAATGAGGTTTATTGACCATGAATTCCAAAAATAAGTGTAAATCTAGTAATGAGTTTGTGTTAGTGGTGTTAATACAGTACATGGTAGTGAAAAGAAGCGTTACACGTTAAAAAAAAGTGTCAAAAACATTGGAAAAAAATGCCAAAAGAGACAAAAAAGGTTATTGCATGCATGATCGAATGGAAGACAACACAAGGGTTAAGTGGTTACCAAAAAATGCATTAAACAAGGACACTTGTCATTTTATCCAGATAAGAGCCAGATAAGATTTCAGAGATTTTCTTGAATGCTTCTTGGATAAATTTACATGTAACGTTTTAGATCTGCCCAAAACCCATACAGTGACTACCTGTAAATGGCATCTAATACACTGAGAGGTCTAACCGCTGTTCCACTGATGATCGCACTTACAATATAAAGGAAGTTTTATGACATAAAAGCTTTTAATCTCACATCCACCCTTCTACTAATCTACATCCATCCATCTAGTTTCCTCACCGCTACTTCATCTACCCCTCTTTGTTTCCAAAGGCCTGTTGGAGCAGGTGCTTCCCTTCTCTCCTCCCTAATGTCTCCAGATCTTTGCACTGACCTCAGCTATCCATGACTCATCCCGCAGCGTGCTGGCTCCGTGCGTCAGTGTATGTGTGTGTGTTGGCTGTGCTCATCAGTGTGTGTCGACTTCCCGGATCCCTGTAGGTGTCTGTATCAATAATCCCGAGGGCAGAGTGAAGAGAACCAGCGCAGGCTATGTTCGCTGTTTCAAGCCTTGGCTGTTTAGTCTGTCCACTGATATATGTCTGTCTGAATGTTATGTCACAGTTTGGCAAAGTGGTCTGTCTCTCTCTCCTTTCATATAGAGACACATTCTGATGAGTTCTAGAAAAAAAACAAATGATTGGCTATATGTTCCTTCTCCATTTATTAGTTCCAAATAAATGCATTGAAATAGAAAACTTCAATTACTCATCAGTTTTTGTTCATTGAAAAAGTAATCGCATTACTTTACTAATAGAGAGTCGAAGTCACGCCCTTCTACTTCCAGTCCATGGGACCTATCTTTTGAAAAAAATATGAACGGGAGTGAACGGGGAAAGACAAATTATTTTTTGATCCCGTTTGAACTGAGCCATGGATTACACATAGGATGTTCATCAGTTTAATAGATAATTTCGCAAGTCAAGAAAGTCTCAGTTTATTGTTAAACTTTTGAGTATAAGATGAAGGTGAAAATACGTAATTAGAAAGACTACACACTTCAAAGATGTAAGTCGTGACGTCTTACTCAAATGAGCAGCGGATCTTGCTTGTTCTTTTGCTTATCTGCTGAAAACATTTCACTGGATAAAACCCATCAGGTAAGATAATGTTACATGTGTTGTGGAACAGAGCTAAGTTAGCTAGCGAGCAAGTTGAGCATCAAGCTAGGTGAGGTAGGTTGTGTGAGACGAGAGATGTAGTCCACTGAGCGGTTTCACACTAAACTAAGTGGCGCCTCTCCCCGTTCACTACCGTTCATATTTTTTCCGAATTAAGGCCCCATGAGTTCCACCGGAGGGGGAGGGAGTTTGCCTCTCTATTATCACCCATAATTGCTCACATTACTGATATTACTCAGCCCAGCTTAATTAAAGGTGTCTTCCAACAGCACCGAAGCCTACCCACCCAACGTTGTGTTTTCAGTATTTAACAACAGGGGTTAGCTAGCCAGCTAGGAAGCCAGAACATGTCGAAAGATCATTTTTGAGTTACCAGAAAACATATGTTTTGCCTTTTGGGCAGAGATTAGCCACCACCCACCACACTCTACACCAGTGGTGGAATGTAACTAAGTGCATTTACTCAAGTACTGTACCTAAGTACAAATGTTGAGGTACTTGTACTTTACTTGAGTCTTTTCTTTTCATGCCACTTTCTACTTCATTTCAGACAGAAATATTGTACTTTTTACTCAACTACATTCATCTGACAGCTTTAGTTACTTTACTTTTTTACTTGCACACAAAACATGTAGTTTATAAAATATAATGTTTTATTATACAAGTCCAGCTGAAATGATTAGACCATTAAACTCTTAGTTGATTGACACAGCTGTTTGGATCGTTTCCAGTTTCTAAAATGTGCGGATTTTCTGCATTAAGTACTTTTACTTTTAATACATGAGTACATTTTCCTGATGATACTTACATACTTTTACTTAAGTAGCTTTCAATTCAGGACTTTAACTGGTAACAGAGTATTTTTACAGTGTGGTATTAATAATTTTACTTGAGTAAAGGATCTGAATACTTCTTCCACCACTGCTCTACACATCGCACCAAGCTAACGTCCTGGATCAGTCCACGGACAGAGACAAATTTATATATTTATATTCAAATCTATCTACGTCCTGGTAAGACAGCAAACAAGCTAAATCCCCAAAATGTCAAATTAATATTACATAATGTAAGTGTGGCGTTATAAGACTTCAAATTACTGAATTTTCAACTTTGCATCCCATAACAACACTTAGAACTGGTAAAAGTAATCACAATAATACTTTAGAGGACGTAGTTGACATGCATTCCTTTGAAATGCACAGTAACTACACATCGAGGCTAACCATAGGCTAACGCTGCTGTGAAGCTACCACATGGGGAACTTTGCCGTTTGTGATTTACCCTACAAGTTTCTAATTATCTAATTTAAAGGTGTATGTCATCTCTCTCAAGTCTTGGTAAACTAAGTCTGTGAGTAAAAATATTTTTAAAAGTGTATTTAAATCAAAATACTGAACATGAGATTATCTGATTTTAGACAGCCGGTCTGTTTTTCAGATCTGATTTCTATGCGGGTCTATTTGAATATTGTTCTTGTCAGTCGAGCGTCCACTCACTCCATTGTCTACAGCTCACCTTGCCTTCTCCTCTTAACGATCTCGTTAGTGTTACCTCATCAGCGGGGTCAAACACTGGAAACACACATTACAACACAGCCAAAAGATCATGTTACACTATTTGAATAAATACAAGGCAATTTGTCACTGTCATGTCAGAGTTGCCCCTTTCTCTGTCTGCCCTGGCTGGTTCTCTCATGCCTCCCTACCCCCTCTCTCCCTCCACGCCCTGCCTCCTCTGCCCCGCCACAGCAGCAGGAAGCAGTAATGGTGATTGTATTAACCCCTCGTAGAGAGCTCTGACCTTCGCTTCTGTTCAGCTGGAGGTAATAGTCCATGAACACACACACAGACAAATGTTTGAATGTGTACACACTCACACTAAAAGAATCAGGCAAAGTTGAAGATTTTGGAAGACTTTCGGGGCTTGTGCAATTAAAAGATGAAAGGGGATGGAGAAGCATTTCATAAGGTGGTTTTCTACCCGGAGCCAAGGCAAGCCAGAACTCCCACATAATTCAAACTAACTATTATTGCCATTTTCATGCCATTGCTCCTCAGGGTTACAACATGCGCTAAATGTCACACACTTCAAGGCTGTGTTTCATTGTTAAATGGTAAGAGACAATCATCATGCCACTTAAACTGAGTGTCAGGACTCTGGGAAAAAGTCTGGCCTGCCAATAATACCATTTGAAGAAGTTAGCAACATCACTCATATAAAAAAAACAGGGAAAGTAAGCTAATGTTGTGTAACTAACATTACTTACAGGGCTTTTACCAGACAACATGCTGTATACAAGTTGTGGAATTTCAAGGAGTCCTCCAAATTAAACGACAAAGTATGTAATTTGTTGCTCCTACTTGCAGGGCGACATCATTTGTCAGTGTCTTCTGAAGGTGTTACAAATCATGTTTCAAAAGTATAACTAGTTTGGTTAGATTGAGTCAAACAAAGGAAAAAAAAGAGCATAGTTTGGGTTAAAATTAGGTTAGGGGGCCTTTGCGGTCATAGTTACAGTAATAACCACGTGCTTTTGGTTGGAGAATAACCATGGTCATGATTAAAAGAAACCGTCTAACAGGTCAAGTTGTATTAACACAGAGCGGTAAGTTGATGCAGTAGACAAATCAAGTTTACATTAGTAGTCATTACTATAAATCATTAGTAAACATAAATTACTACATAAATGTTGTCTAAAATAAACATGTTAAGTTAAAGCTTTAGTGCGTAACCTTTTTTTATATTAATGAGCGTCTGTTACATTCAAGCCGTTGCCAAATGAGTTGCTACAAAGTTAATTAAGACTATCAGCTCCACACAACTCTCTCTGTGTCTTTCAGTATGGCTATGTTCAGAAGATTGTGTCGTCCGGCAACTTTCGGTGCAACAATAAATGTAGATAAACATGAACGCTAAATCAACCATACAAAACTAAAACCCAGATAACGTACAGTAAATGCACACCCAAAATATCAACAGAACATTATTAAAGGGCTCATATTATGCTAATTTTTCTAATTGTATTTAGAGGTTATATCAGGTTTACATAGGTTTTCTTCCAAAAACACATATTTTTGTTGTAGCTCCTCTTTTCACCCTGTGTGTTGAGCTCTCTGTTTTATCTACAGAGTGAGGCATCTCATCCTTGTTGGGAGTCGCACATGCTCAGTACCTAGGTAAGAACTACTAGCCAGTCAGAAGCAGAGTATGAGGGCGTGCCCTGACAGTAGCTAGGTAAGGACTACTAGCCAGTCAGAAGCAGAGTATGAGAACGTGCCCTGACAGTACCTAGGTTAGGACTACTAGCCAGTCAGAAGCAGAGTATGAGGGCGTGCCCTGACAGTACCTAGGTAAGGACTACTAGCCAGTCAGAAGCAGAGTATGAGGACGTGCCCTGACAGTACCTAGGTAAGGACTACTAACCAGTCAGAAGCAGAGTATGAGGGTGTGCCCTGACAGTACCTAGGTAAGGACTACTAGCCAGTCAGAAGCAGAGTATGAGGGCGTGCCCTGACAGTACCTAGGGACTACTAGCCAGTCAGAAGCAGAGTATGAGGACGTGCCTTGACGGTAGCTAGGTAAGGACTACTAGCCAGTCAGAAGCAGAGTATGAGGGCGTGCCCTGACAGTACCTAGGTAAGGACTACTAGCCAGTCAGAAGCAGAGTATGAGGGCGTGCCCTGACAGTAGCTAGGTAAGGACTACTAGCCAGTCAGAAGCAGAGTATGAGGGCGTGCCCTGACAGTACCTAGGTAAGGACTACTAGCCAGTCAGAAGCAGAGTATGAGGGCGTGCCACGCTAGCAGCTAGGCGAGCATTATAACGTGTGTTACAAAGTGACCACGTTTGTCTCTGAAGTAAAGGCTGGACTACAATAGAGCTGTTTGGAGCAGTTGGTGAACAGGGTTTTCTGTTGGAGATGGTAAGTCCCTTTGGGGGGGACTTTGGGCTTTTTCACTCTGTAAACCTATAACATGCACACTATAAAGGTAAGGGAAAAAGCCAAAAAGCATGATATGATATATTATATATATATTTTTTTTTCCCATGAGCCTTTGCATCACTTCAGCGCAGAACAGTTCAAATGACCCCGCCCCGGACCCCGCCCCCTCCCCTACAGAAACATCCTTAGTTATCTCTGCTTACTGTAATATGATCTGTGCACTGCATACTTAAGCTGATTATTACAAACAACTAATGTGATTTAGTAATGAATAGGGTTTTTAACAAAACGTGAATGAATAAGTAATGACCACTAAAAAGTTTAATTATAAATCTGGGTTTACAGTGTGACGCTGTTGCTTTTCTTTCTCTCATGGATGTCAACCACTTCGCCTCCATGAAGAAGAAGAAGATCTTCTGGTTTCTTGTTACAATTATTTCACCCATGTTTTGTGTTTAAGCTCCTCTGTATAATACGTAATTGGCTTTAATAATTAGCTAGATAAGGAATACCGTGGGCTTATGTAGGCTGTTTTTGTATGACACAGATAAGAGCGTTGTGTAAGTCATGTAGTGATACATTGATGCTGAACTCAACATTTAATTATTATCTGTAAATAAACATTGAGAGTGGTTAGTTCACTCCACTACTGATCTGTACTTTGTAGCTGATTATAGGCATAGCAGTACAAAATTATTTCCCATAGAAACTAGAGGTGTTCACTACATGCACAAAACAATCTTTAACAACTGACAATCATGTTGTTACTGACCGAATCCAGTGCTCGAAGTGGGCCAGTACACAGCACTTCTACATTTTACTCTTAAACGTACCTGCACTTTTTCTTGCGTGCCGCTACTTCTCGCATGTAGCCAGTACTCTACCACTGACAGAGAAAGTGTCAGTGTCAGAGAGCTTGGTAATGACCCTAACGTCACATAAACTACACTACCCAGAGGGCACTACGTGACTTACCTCAGATCTTGTTCGAAAAAGCTGTCTGATGCCTGAGGCCTGACTGTAACAGATTTTTCACTGCTGAAAACCTAGAAACCAATAAGAAGCGTGTCGAGTTTGTAAGTCGTTATGTTAGCCTAGCTTCAGAAAGGTCCTAAAAGAAGGCGTGTGCCAGAGCCAGACACGTCAACACAGGTCCAAGTCCAACCAGAAACATCAGGTACGATTCATGAGCTTCAAACTAACATTAGCGTTGATGTGAGAGGAACAGCTAGCGTTAATGAGGAGTCTGCGGCTACCAACCTTAACGTTACCTTAGTCAATGACACCGACGCCAACAATAACGTGAGTAATGAAACACATGGATGTCCTAACTGTTGGTTAAGGGACCAAATTATGTATTTTTGCTCCATGAACAGCTGGCTCATTTTTAAAGATAACAAACTGGGCTGCAAACAGCATCCCGTCACTTGCTGGCCAGACAGAGAGGGGACTTGTTTAAATAAATACATACATTTATGTTGTTAATAAATAACAATAAATTGTTGTTGTACCAGCAATATTTCCAAGTTTTGTTTTTCACTGTAGAAATCTCAAATGTCATAATGATTTGCCAATGCAAGAGAGTACCGGCACCTTTTTTTTCCACTTCAAACACTGACCGAATCATTTCTGTAGCTTTCACCAGTAGACCTGCTGTTAGCTCAACTCTAGTCTGGCTCAACGGATGTACATTGCTGAGATAAAGCCTGCCATCCCATGTCCCAGCCGTCTCGCTGTCTGCACGGTGCTTAGCGCTGCACAGAATGGTTGAGATTGGTTTAAAGGTCCCATATTCTGCTCATTTTCAGGTTCATACTTGTATTTTGAGTGACTACTAGAACATGTTTACATGGTTTCATGTTTAAAAAAAACCCACTATTTTTCTCATACTGTCTGTCTGAATACACCTCTTTTCACCCTCTGTCTGAAACGCTCCGTTTTCTGCTCTGATTGGCCAGCATCTCTGGGTCTTATGCATCTGCGTTCTATGCGTCTCTGCACCGTCATTGCAGCCGGGTAATGCTGTAACAGCACTTTTACCTACATATAGTATAGTTCTGACATCATAACCCTACAGAAGTCCTGAGGGCTCGTTTAAAGGCACAGTTTATGAATTGTGACTTTGTGCATTTTTCTTTTGTGCGTTTTGATACTTTCACAGTATTTGTATAGCACCTCAACCTTCTTTACAATAAAAAAAATTCATGGAAGTCTAACTTTCTACAATATGGGACCTTTAAAGAAACACAAACTAGCCAGAGCGTTATTTTGCCCTATCCCATAATAGATAGGCGGTGTAGCCAGCCCATACTCCATCACTGACACAGCGCTGTGGAGATAGGTCTGGCAATGCGAGACTAGCTCAACTGTGATACATGGTATGTTATGGCTGCTGAGCCGTTAACCTTATAAACCTTCTTGCAAAGTTACATACTGGACTAAACGTAACAGCTTTAACCAGCAGAATCAGTGCTGAAGATCACAACGGTATAAACTACTTACTGGTGTACCTACTGAAGTGCATTTGAGCAGTGACGTGACCGCTTAGCTAACTAACAGTCGTTGTCTATGAATCTTTGAATTGAATTGAAAGAAATGCTTTGATCAGCACAGAGATTCAGAATGTACACCTAGAATCAGTGTTCTAAAATCACCAGCATTCATTTTACAACACCAACATGTCCCACTCCCCCGCAATGTTTTCTTACAGGACTGTACACTGTACACTACACCACTGTCGAAAAGTGTCAGAGTTAATATGACTGGCCCCTCTTTTTTCATTGCCATGTTGACAGAAGATTAGTGTATCACCAGTCACTCCATGTCCATGCGATATCTTGCCAACACATCACCAACATTAAGCCCGACACCTTCACACAGAGACCTATAGTCCTTTACCGGAAAAATGAAAAAGAAAATGGGCAAAATTAAAACATTAAAAACGTTACAGTACAATAGAAGACATATCCTGTTGAAACAGTGTAAATCACTTGAGTTTCTGTCTGGAAAACACCCTCTTAAAGGAAATACTTTAATGAAAGAATTTCTCGGAAGATGTGTGTGGGGCGGAAGTTACGCGGGGCACCTCCGAGTGTACGGGGGTTAGCACAACAACTCAGGCCTCCTGCACTCTTTCATCTGGCTGTTTCAACATCCCTTCATCCCCTCCACCCTTTCCCCTCCACTCTCTTAAACAAATCCTCTTCTTTATGACAACCTAATACACACACACACACACACACACACACACACACACACACACACACACACACACACACACACACACACACACACACACACACACACACACACACACACACACACACAGGTTTGTGCCACTATCTTTGTGAGGACCCATCATTGACATAATGCATTCCCTAGCCCCTTACCCTAACCTTAACCATCACAACTAAATGCCTAACCTTAACCCTTACCCTCACCCTAACCATAACCTAATTCTAACCCTAATCCTAAAACCCCAAACAGCCCTTTAAAGTTGTAGGGTCCAGCATTTTGGCCCCATAAAGCTGCTGGGACCCCACAAGTATACTGGACTCCCGGTTTTTGGACCCCACGAATATACAAGAACACACACACACACACACACACACACACACACACACACACACACACACACACACACACACACACACACACACAGCCCCGGGCAGAACTGTGACCTATCCAGACTTTGACCCTGTGTGGGTGAAACAGTCAAAGTCCTCGTGGACCCAGATGTCCTCTTGGCTTTTAAAAGCGCACAGTCTCTCCTTTACTTTCTTTTCTCCTCTTCCCTTCCTCGCTCGCTCTCCCTTCCCTGCAGCCCCTCTGGAGACTCAGTGATAACCAGGGTAGACGGGAGGAGGAAGGGAGCGGAGGAAAGCGGGACAGAGGGAGGGGGTGGCGGTGAGAGGGAGTTGTGATGTCCCGACTCAGGGATATTTAATCCTCTCTGTGAGGGGCGAGCGTCTCTCTCCCTCTGTTTGGCTTTGGGAGATCAAAGAGGCAGTTCAGATCCTGGCGAGATCGCTCGCTCTCTCCTTCTGAGTGGACCAGAGACACACACTCACCCACACACACACACACACCCACACACCCACACACACACACACACACACACACACACACACACACACACACACACACACACACACACACACACACACACACACACACACACACACACACACACACACACACACGCTTAAGTACTTGGGGTGACTGGCGAGGACGTCGGAGGTGGTGATGGTGGTGGTGGTAATGAGGCAGTGATTGATGGGACTTTATGCTTCTTTACTGCACTGTCTTAAACCACAAGTATATGAGTACGCTCCAAGTAAAATCAAATCTGTGTGCAGAAGAAAAATGGCTGGTTAAGACAGAGAAGAAGACCCACATTTGACTTCTATCAGCAATATCATGTGATTTCCTTTTGGGTTGAATTTTAGCTTCATCTCCATAGAGTTAAACTAATTTAAAAGTGAACTTTATGCTCCCACTGTGACTCACTCTTTTGACATGGACACAATCAAACAAACACCCTTGGAGCTGCAAGAAGTATCATGCCATTTGCATCCATCTGCAGTATAAGAACAGCCCAAATGCAATTTTGTTTTGGAGTATACTGTTGGCTTCAGGCCATGACCGTAACGCTAATGTGGATACATTTGAAAAAGCATCCTTTTTTTCTGCTCTGGCACTCCACACTGAGTTGATAATTCATCCAGCGGCAGCAAATAGTTTTTAGTGCTCTCCAAAATTAAAACATTAAAACATTCTGGTCTCACATTGGAAAAGTTGAGTTGTTTTATTGACTATTGTCATGTGGTTTACACCAGCTGCATAAATTCACTTTGTGTCACGTTACTTGTGCGAGTTTGATTACTTGAGTTGATATATTTGAACTCAAAAAAATGTGTTTCACACTTTACAATAAGGTTCCATTATTGTTTGTTACAGTTTGTTCAATGGTGATGTTTTACACTTTACCTTTTTGCAGTTATCAATGTTTGTTACTCAAAAATAAATGGTCATAAAAAATGAGATGCTAAGAAACATCAAGATGAATCAACAGAACCGATACCAAGGATGCTGGCTGATGGAGAAGACCAAGTAAGCTAAGTAACCAATCTGAAGCTTAGCAGTACAGATACATGTGGGCTTACTATTTGGCAAGCAACAGGTGACTGTTGCCCTTTTTAATCTAATGAGTTATAACATCTTATTAATGACTTATAAAGGGTTCACAACCTAATCAATAAACTAATTACAAACCCTTACTAAACCCTTTATAAGGTAGCCTTATTGTAAAGTGGTCCAGAGAGTTTTTTGACCACTCAGAGCCACCGTACATGCAAATGTCATCATCCAAAATAGCATCTGATGAGCTGATTCTCTTTGTCTCTCGGACAAAAAAAAAAAAATCTTTACGACAAACAAAGTAAAGAATACAGAAATGGGAATTTAAAGTTAGACTGTGGCAGGTCATTACAGAACAGCTTGGAATTGGGGCTAGTACTGATCGCAAAATGAAGGATGTATGAAATATTAGACAGTGGTCTAGGCAGCTAAACGATAGCTTCTTGTCATTCCTTCAATAGCCATGCTTGGGACTAGCACTATCCATTGCACCCACGTAATTAACTCAAGAAGTGAAAGGACCAAAAAATAGTCCTCACTGCTCGACGACTCAGTTCTTTCTCATGTTGCGAATTTTCGCAACAAATTGAACAATAAAAACCATTGGACTCAGACGAAAAATATGGACTTGGTGTGCAAAGGCCCTTAGTCTTGTCGAAACATGAAAGCGTGGTCAAGGCAGAACTTCTTCAGTTGACCTGGTTGTAAATGGTCCTCTGAGGGTCTGAGGGTTCCCTGCAATGTAACATTCATCTTACATGAAATAGGGTAGAACATTGTTTTTTATTAATTCTAAGAAGAATTACACTCCCATGGGAGGACAACCAAGGTATGGTTAGGTTAATGCAACTAAAACACTTGGTTATGCTTAGCAATTCCATATGGATGAAGGGATTCAAATCTGATCAGTTTAATCCGTAAGGTATATGTGGTGGTCCATAACATCAGGTGTTATCCCTGGTAAATCCTACAGACTGAGAATTAAACATGTAAAACAACTCTTTAAATGTACTCATCAGAGGCGGAGCGCTTTATTGTTGGATGCAGTAATGTGGTTTTCTCATCCAATGCCTAAAATGAGTTTCACACCCATCGCAGTCTTGCCAAGTGTTTATACTTAAAAGACATTCTCTGAGTCATGAAGTGAGTACATTTCAGTGCTTTCTGTTTCATCACCCTGGAGGAGTTTGTTAACAGTGGGAGCTATAAACCGTATAGCGGGTGATAACAAAAGTGATGATTCCAATGTTTCCTTTTCTATTTGTATTTTAATTTTATACCAATCCCCTGAAACACACAAACACACACACACACACACACACACACACACTCATACACACACAAACCCACGGCTCCCCCGCCACTCGGCTTCTGAGGTTTGCAGGTCTCTGATAGGAAGCCTCTGAAATGGAAAAGAGATAAGAGTAAATAAACAAACAAATACAATAAAACCGAATTTGTGCTGGTTCAGTGCACACAGAGGGAGGTGGGGGGGGGGAGGGGAATGGAGGGAGCGTGCTCTGCAAGGCCCGACGATGAACCCCGCGAAGATGCATTCTCAATAAAGCAAAGCAAGGTAAATACCTAAGTGAATTCATGCAACTTCCATTTATTCAGTGGAATCTGTTGAGACTGTGCACTGATAGAGAGAAACGGCATTTGGCTGTCGAACAATGGAGCTATCAGTTACTGCCTCAGTGTTCCCTCGATATCATCTCCGTCCATTTTACACAACTGAATTGCTCCCAAAAAAAGCATTTGATTTCCATCACAATAATGTTATATGGTGGTGTCAGCTAATTCTCAATGGCATAACAAGCTTTCTTTCTCTCCTTGTCAATACCTTAGCGGAGGATCCGTGCTAAACCAAATATTCTGCACAGCCAGCCTGCCTTTAAAGCAGTGCCACGGGCTTTGATGTGCGCCCACACCAACACGCCACTCCAACAGCCTTTCTTCTCAGATGTTGCTTAATTACACTATCATAGTCTGTTAATTACCTTATCAGTGCTGCATAATCCCATGGTCAGTTTCTGAACGCCATGTATCAAAGCAGAGCGAGTCTCTTTCATCTGTTTTTTTGGTCCTGATGAGTGAATTCAGTGGCTCCAAACTGAAATGTAAAGAATGACAAGTTGCGGCAGTTTTAGGCAGCGTTTCATGTCGAAGCTATTTCTTCATGAGCAGTTTGTCTGGTGGTGGCAAGGACCCTAAACAATAAACAACATGGCCGCTGTTACAACATTTGGTATGAAACATCCGAAAGAATACGAGTTGAGCATGAAGGAATCTACAGACAGCAGCCAAAATGCAGCAACTCACTGTCAAGTTTACTTCATGAATGTGTTTACTGTGTTCATGGACTGAGGATGGGAGGAGGATTCGGTATTCAGTTTCGGATTCGGCAGAATCTTAACCAGTGGATTCATTATTCGGCCGAACCCCAAAAATCTGGATTCGGTGCATCCCTACATATTACATACCTGTCTAGGAGGAAGATGGCCAGTTCAGGATCACTTTTAAATCCTTTCAAATCCAATTCTCTCCATCTGTTGAATGACTGTTGGTTGACTCGTGTTTTCACCGGTGTTCTATCACTGTCCCTTTTAGCTTTGTTTTGTTCTACAGTAAATTCTTTTCTTTTTCTCTTTGCTGATCCTGTCCCAGTATCAGCCATAATCACGAAATGTAACACCAAAATAAATTTCTCTAAAAAGAAATCTCCACGTCCTTCCTACTAGCTTACGTGCTACTTACTAAGAAACTTTGTCTGGAAAAATGTAAACATAGGCTCTTGTGGGGCCGTAAATCGTTTTGTCTGAATTGGACCAGAGAGGCAGAATAGTTCTCATTTGCATAAATGTAGATCATATCGAGGCATCAGTATTAAATTGAGACTGTTTAATAACCAGTTAAAAACTCTGTGTAGCTGGTTGAACTTGGCTCTGCTTCTAGCTTTTATGCTAACATGGCTAACTCTTCCTTACTCTAGCTCTGTTCTTGACGCACAGATATGAGACTTATCAATCTTTGCATCTTGAAAAGAAAACATATTTCCCAAAATATGTAACTTAAACTGTGACAGACATGTTGCTTGTTTCCCTGTTGATTAGTGAAGTAGCAAAACTAAACAGTGTGACTGTGATATTTGGGAGCAAAAGACAAAGAGCAGACTAGAATGTATTTTGTCTTCTTACAAAATCATAATCTTCTATATGTCGGTTTGGAATCATGTGGTGACTGCAAACACGCCCTGACTGGCATCTGCATGTTTACCTTGAGTGCATCTGATGTGTTTCATACATGTCGATTTTATCTCCACACAACTCTGTTCGGATGCTGAGGCGATAATTAAGAAATAATTGGAGGGGCTAGAGAAATGTTTCTCAAGCGTGGAAGATGCATGCCTAAATGTTAATTCCACTCAGAATATGTAAACGTATGCACAGATGTTAATGTACCCCCCCCCGGGGCGGCTGTGGGGGGGGCCCCCCCCCCTTTTTCCGCGGGTTTTTTTTTTTCCCCTTAGCTGCTCCATTAGCCTATTAGATCCTTCAAATTTGATAAATCTCTGAGAGAAATTTTCCATTTTGCAGCTAACTCTGCAGCCTTTTGATGGATGCGTCTTGCCGACTTTTATCTCTTGGTGCGTCTGCAAACTAATTAATATTTTTTTTTCTTTCTCTCACTCTCTCTTTCTCTCTCCCCTTCAGGCAAATATTTGTTTCCTCAGAAGTGAGCGTGGGCAAACCTTCCTCACAGCTCCATATGCTGCCAGCTGCCAATCAAGTGGGCTGGAACCCTGAAACTAATCGCAACCCCCTCCTCTCTCTCCTCTGTCTCCTCTTCCTCTCCTTCAGCAAAAATGAAAGAAGTAGGGGGGAGGAATGGTGTGTATGTGTGTGTATAGGGGGATGTTAAAGGAAAATAAAGACATACAGTAGAGAAGAAAAAAGGGACGGTTGAGACACAAGCCCAAAGCAATGTCTCCTCTGTTCTGTCTGTCCATAGAGCTCCTCCTGCCTGTCTCCATACTAAGCTCTTTGTTTTTATTTTACTTGATTGTATTTCTTAATTTGTTGTCTAAATGAATTGTACTGTATTGTATCTGTACTGGATTTGGTTTGTTTGCCAGACAGCTCCAAGAGTAAACAGGGCGTGTAAACAGTGATTTGTGTGTGTGTGTGTGTGCGTGTGTGTGCCCGTGTGCATGTGTGTGTGTGTGTGCATATGTGTGTGTGTATGTGTGTGTGTGTGTGTGCGTGTGTGTGTGGTGCATGTGTGCGTGTACGTGTGTGTGCGCGTGTGCATGTGTGTGTGCATGTGTGCGAGTGTGTGTGTGCATGTGTATGTGTGTGTGTGCGTGTGTGTGTGTGTGTGTGTGCACAGGTGCATATGTGTGTGTGTGTGTGTGTGTGTGTGTGCATGTGTGTGTGTGTGCCAGGGCCAAAATGCAAACACACTGACATCCCTCTACGATCAGAAACAGGTAAATTAACAAAAATGATACATGTTGTGTTGATGTTATGCCAGTCACAGTGCTGTATTACTGGAGACAGCTCTTTCACGGCAGCTGACCTCTGAACCCCAACTCACACACAGACACACAAACACACACACACACACACACACACACACACACACAGATGCACTCTGTGTTGGTTTGGATGCTGACCCTAACTTAGCTGATCAAGGCTAGTTTTACATAATGTCTGCACTGTGCCAGATTTCAACTGGGCTGAAAACATTAAATTGTCAAGCGGTGGCCCTACACTGCACTTTGTTGCATGATAGTTGGTGTGAATATATAGCACTAGGGTGGACAAACAGCTGCAGAAATAGTTGCCATTAGTACAGTAGACAGTGTCAGTAGAGAGCTGTCAGGAAAGGACGGGAAACATGGGGGACAACATGCTTCTACAGTAACATCCGGACTCGAACCACGGTCAGCGTCTTACCCTCAGGTCCATCAAGACCACCCAGAAAAATACCTTTGAGAGTTTTGAGTCCTCAAAAACGGCAACAGAGATAGGTGTGACATGACGTGACATGACATAGTCAACCAGTGAGAGTATCTCTGTGGTCCACATCACATGGAGCAAGGCTGATGCTCCTTATTTATTATTTATTTTACCAGGAAAAGACTCATTGAGATAAAGAAATCCATTTTTTAAGAGTGTCCTGGCCAAGACAACCACACATACTTACAAACACAAAATACACAAAAACACTAAAAACATAAAACAGCTGAATCAGCAAATCCCTCATAGTCAACCACAATCCTAAACACATCAGGCAAAACATCTACAGCCACATGTGGCTGTCTCCAAGTCAATCAACACCCTCTTAAAGGGGCGCTATGCAGTTTTGGCCATTTCTTCTCTGTTTTCTCTCTTTTAGCTCACAGGTTTCTCTATAGAGCCCCCCCTACAGGTTTCTCTATAGAGCCCCCCCTACAGCTCCTGTGTTTCCTCGTGTCTATCGCTACCTTGTTAGCCGGTTCCTGAATGGGCGTATGTGTGCAGTGGCGTGAAGCAATTTGTTACATGGCGAGACCTGATATCACGCCATACTTCCTGACGCCGGCCAAAAGTTGCGAGGGTGTCTTTTCCGCTCACAGCACTAGGGGGGAGCGAGACGACCACCATTCAACCCGAAAAAAGTCATATAACCATTCCAATGACTCCGAAGCTGTTCAGTTAAAGTAAATTGCATAGTTCCCCTTTAAAAGCGACCAATGAGACTCATTAAGTTCCATGGATTTCTGTAACTTGTTCCAGGTAGAGGGAGCAGCAAACTTACAGTAAACACCTTTTCCCCCAGTTCAACAGACAGAAGGAAAAGATCCTGGGAACAAAGATTGTAAGTCCTGATACTATTTTCACTGATATAGGTCAGAAGGGAGGATGGAAGTAGACCTAAAATAGCCTTGCATATGAAGATATGCCAGTGTTGAAGTCTCCGTGTTGATAGAGAAGGCCATCCAACACGTTCACACAGTTCACACTGGTGAGTACCATCGCTCCTAAAGGGTTCCGTTCGCTTCCAACAAACTAGATCATACAATGTGTCTTCCAATACTGTCCAAAGGCAAACGTGTTTTTAAGTGTTTCTTGTGTAAGTGTATAAGTGTTTGGAATGGCCACACTGGAGCAAACGGTGAGAAGCCTTCATAGCCTCACTGGGGCTACATCCCAGCTCTCTGATCTCTCGCCAATAACTCTGTCTTTTGCACGCAACATGATGAATCGTACACATGGGGATAATGGCGCACACTTTCTGACAGTCTCGGACCGTTGTGCTTGTTGGTACATGCCAGAAAGCGTAAACCAGAAAGTATAAACAAAGGTAAAAGCAAAACTATGCTGTTTTTTATTACTCTGGTTTTAAACAAATAGCAGCAGTGCTTCCTCTCAGTGTGGGGAGTGCCAATACATCCAAATACAGAGCAGCACTTCGCCTCATCTTTACCTCCAGTATTTTTCTTTCCTGAAGACTATACAAAACAGTACATTCTACCTTTACTGTTTTTAGTAGCAGAAACAACATCTGGTGAATGTGCTTATATTCAGTAGTCTGAACAAAGTGGGCGACACACAGGGATGTTTGTACCTTCTCTCAGAAGACAGAGTGTATATGACATAATGTCCTTCACTAATAACTGACTTCTGTTTCATGCCTTGCAATGCAGTAGAGCCTGCCTGTTGTATACATAGCAGCCATTGAGACACACACACGCACACACACACACACACACACACACACACACACACACACACACACACACCTCGTTACTGTTTCCCTCCTGCTATCATCAGACGTGTGTGTAAGTGATCCTGTCTTTGTGAGGTTAATTGAAGGCAGGAGCTCTGACTGTCTGATACATAATCTGTGTGTGTGTGTGTGTGTGTGTGTGTGTGTGTGTGTGTGTGTGTGTGTGTGTGTGTGTGTGTGTGTGTTGTGTGTGTGTGTGTATGTATGTTTGGGGGTGTTTGAAGGGAGGGATATCTTTAATAATATTAAGACTACACTAGTTATTGATACAAAAATGTAAAAAAGAAACACACAAAAACTCTTCTTTATCCCTCCACCTGCTCCTTCTCTACCTCAACCACCCCCCAACAGAGATTAGCAGTGTGTGTGTGTGTGTGTGTGTGTGTGTGTTCTGGGGGTTGTGGGGCTGTTTCTGGGGATTTGTTTTTTACAAAAGAAGCAAAAAAAGTAAGGGTGACGCCATAAGGCTTGCTATTCTCTCATATCAGCTCTTATTATCGGTCATTTTTTTGACAGGAGAAAAACCTTTATCTGGGAGAAACTGTGTCCGTCTGGCCGTCTCATGAGCACACACACACACACACACACACACACACACACACACACACACACACACACACACACACACACACACACACACACACACACACACACACACACACACTGTACACACAGAGCAGGTAATCGGCTCACTAGAGTTAGGGGGTTAGAGAAAGGAAGGAAAGAGCTCTCACCAAGTGTATCCCCCTCTTTGACTGGATTAGAGCCCACCAGTATTCAGTCCAGGTGCTCTGAAGGACAGAGGGGTGAGGGATCCACGCAGGGTTAATTTCCCCTACCTAGTGTGAGACCACATCCCGCTGTTTGCTGTCTGACACCATCACATACATGGGACCTTTAGCAAATACTGAAAATTAGCAGCGAATAATGCTGCCATGCCTGGAAATACAGATCTATGCATTATACATCCACACATACACAGAGCACACACTCATTAGGCCTAATCAACAAGACGTATGCTCTTTGGGTTCCTTGGGTCTGTTGGGGTTAATTTGCAAACCATTTATGACTTTATTATCATGTCATGTCTTTAGTCACGTGATGCTCACTATGCCATATGCATAATATTATAACGCCATGATTGCTTACACTTCAAGTGCAAGATTATTTCTTCCTTAAATGAAGTGATAGTGTGTTTCCATTGTTGTGGATGACAGGGGAGGAGACATAAGAGCTAATTAACTATGATTAGGAAGAGCTACAGTCACTGAACAAGCCAGGAGTTCTCGCTCAATACTCGGCTCAGTAATTGCTTCCTTTCCTTTCCTTCACTTTCTTTTCCTTTTCTACTCACTGCTCACATTTTCCCCCTTCTGTCCAACCATGCATGGGAGATGTTCCTTTTGAAGAGGAGAGCTAGAGAGCCCTCTGCTGGCTGATTGTGGTAATTCTGCCACAGGCATGAATTATAAGTAAAGTGGACCAGTTACAGTAACAACTGTTCATCAGATGAATGTTTGAGAAGTACAATTAGCATGGATTAAAAGTCATACAAAAGTAATTTGTCATCATCAACCCATATTCCACATTTTAGCGGGTTGTGGGTTTGACTGAGCAAAGTTACCCCTTAATGTAGTCCTTATCCTTGGCGTTCCACTTCTGGGATTTTCGTTTCCTTCCACTTCCTTTGTGTTGGCGTTCTAACCTCCGGTGGATTTGTGAGGACTATGGTTAACTGCTCCTCAGATCTCTGCAGGGTAAATCCAGACAGCTAGCTAGACTATCTGTCCAATCGGAGTTTTCTCTCGGATGACTATTTTACAGCGGCTCCGTGCGGAGTTTAGCGGCGCCCATGAACATTGTGATTAGTTTAAAGAAATGCCAATAAACCAGAGCAGGTTTTTCTCCCATCCCGGAATGCTGTGTGGACTAGCCAGACCCTCCTTCGCAGCGCTGTGGAGGACAGTTTGGCAAAGCGAGACTACCCATAATGCAATAAGGCATGCCTTTTGAAACAGACTGGGGCCGGGACTGTGACCTCCTAATGGCCACATTCAAAATAAGACCGTTAGAAACAGATACACTCTCTTCATCTTTGTGATTAAAATGAGAATCAAATCTATATTTAGAACATTGTTAGACTTTGAATATGCTCAGCAGCCACAGTAACAGTCCACAGCAGACAGAGATGACCCTGACGCTTTATTGTTGACTTCTCAACAATGAGAGTTTGAATGTTCAAAGCTGTCTGTCTTTGGTCCAAAGAAAGATATACAACTGTTTTCCAGATTTCTGATTAATTAGCAGTGAATAGTCAAGGATTAAGGTTACTCCTGACCTTTCCACCCACAGGTCAATATTTTCACGTAAAAAAAATATTTTGTTGTGTTATGATATTTGTTAAAGGTCCCTTTCTCTGCTCATTTTTAGATTCATACTTGTCTTTTGTGTTTCTGCTAATGATTAAAAAACACATTACTTTGCTCATTCTCAGTCTGAATATACCTGTATTCACCCTCTGTCTGATACGCTCCGTTTTAGCGCCTGTCTCTAAGCCTCCTCCCTAAAAAGCCTAGTCTGCTCTGATTGGTCAGCGTTTCCAGGTCTTTCACATCTGCGAACTCTGCAACTCTTTACCGTCATTGCATCCAGGTAATGACTGCAATGGCACTGTAGTGGCACTTTCTACCTACATATATATATATATATATATATATATATATGACCGCTGGTTTAAAGGCACAGTTTCTGAATACGGGCTGTCTGCATTTCTTGATACGCTTAATACGCTCACAGTATTTATAAAGCACCTTGTTCTTTTTCAGAATCAAAAAAGACTCCCTGTTGACTGAAAAAAATAGTTATTTCAGAATTGCGAGCTTGGTGCTTTATTGTGTGTGTGTGTGTGTGTGTGTGTGTGTGTAAATGTGTGTTTTTATGTGTATGATCAGTGAGGTCTTTGAAGCAAACACGCCACCCTCCTGCTCCTCAGTAGGGCAGATAGAAGATGATATGTGTGACTGAGAGTCCACCCGCTGCCATTCAGACCAATGAAAAAGCAGGATGATCTAATAGCAGTTATGATACAATCACAAGTCTGTGCTTCCCATTTGGATAACACTGAGGAAAATAAGGAACAGCCATAAGGGTGTGAGTAATTCTGTCTGTATGTGTGATGGATGTGTGTCAGTGGATGGGCAGGGGTTTCTGAATTTCTGAATTGAAAGTTTCTGCATGTAGGATAGGACAGAGACACATAACAGTATGAGGCAGAACAGAGAAAGCATAAGGATTTCAGTGAGGGAGTGAAATATGATTGGGGTGAAGGAGGCAGGTGGCTGGCCTGCTGTACACCAACCAAACCCACAAACAGCTGTTCATTTCTTAAAGCTCCCTTGTGCCCCCCTACAAGCATCAATTCTCTCTCTATCCCCCCCTTTATGCATCCATCTCCTGCTCCACCCCCACCCTCTATCCAAATCCAGCCATTCTTCCCTCCCACCTCACTCCGTTCCAGCTAACCTACTTTGATCGTGTGCCTAAATCAGGACAGGGGACACAGCTACTTCACCCGTACATTTCTCACATTCTGCTCTATGGACTCATCATTTGCAGCATTAATAAAATAAAAAGAACACCAATCAGTAGAATGACAGTAGGATGCAATTCAGAGGAAGAAACTATTTTTCTGTAATGATTTTTATTAGTTAGAGCAAAGAAAGTCATAGAAAACTGAAAATCATTACATACATACATTGTACAGGTTTTTATACACCATATGGTTTTTATTTGTTGTGTTTTAAAAACCTGATGCTTTTATGACTGGTCTGTTCTATTTTGCTGTTTTGTGAAGCACTTTGTAATGCGGATTTGGAAAAAGTGCTCTATGAATAAAGCTTATTTATTATTATAAAATGTCTTTCAGCCAGTATTTACATCCCACAAGTGTGCTGCTGCTTCCCAGTGCAGGACATAAAAAGGCCAGTCCTTTCTCCTCCTTACAGGCCAGATGGCGAGCTCACTTGCTGGCCCGCAGCGCACGGCCCACCAGCATGAAGACCATCCCTGAGATCAGCAACAGAGGCACGCCGGCAGCTGCCACAATGAACGACAGGCCGTAGAGCACAGAAACCTGCGCATGGGGACACGCCTCTCCTCTCTCCTGCAGGACGTAGCGCTTGACCTCCGTCACCTCCATCCACAGTACATAGAGCAGCAGCGTGAACAGGAACAAGCAGGCTGGGGAGAGATAGAAAGAGTATGAGGGAGACACAGGTATAGAGGCTATCAGCCGTGGTGGAATGTAACTAGGTACTGTACTTAAGTATACATTTGAGGTACTTGTACTTTATGTGAGTCTTACTTTACTTTTGATGCTACTTTCTGCTTTTTACTCCACTACATTACTCTGACAGCTTTAGTTACTAGTTTTTTTGAATGTGAGGATTTTTCTGCATTGAACTTTTACTTTTAATACTTTAAGTACATTTTCCTAATGATACTTACATAGTTTTACTTAAGTAACATCAGAGTAAGCATATCAACAGAGTCATTTTACAGTGTGGTATTAGTACTTTTACTCTAAGTAAAGATCCTGAATACTTCCTCCACAATCAGTGTTGTGAGTAACGCCAGAGGAATGCAGCTCCATCTCATCTCTACTGTTACCACGGTTGCAGTGTTTGACCCTGCTGTTGTTATAGCGACAGTACTACAGAGGGACATCTGCTGCTCTGTGTGTTGCTGGGTATATGACAGGTATGAACAGCTGACATGAGCTCTACACATGTGCACAGACGATATTTTACCAGCAGCGATGAGGAAAGCCCCGCCCAGCTTGTAGAGTTTGTGGCTGATGAAGGGGACACCACAGACCAGGAGGAGTCCTCCGGTTAGAGCTGCGACCAGGCCAAGGATTATCAACACGGTCCAGAAACCCCGAAACACTGCAGGAAATACACCCAGGCCGCCATCAGAACAGCTACTTATCCACGTATATAACATGGCGAGGGAGTGTTTGCGTTCAGGGTGTAGCTATCATTGAGAACATTGAGTTATGTTGTCAGTATTTATTTATTTTATGCAAATGTGGGCAACTTGAGGAGAGTGACCTTCTGCAATTAAAGAAATAGTTTGACATTGTGTAATATGCTTAAGAGTTAGATAGGAAGATTGATTTACTACCTCTATGATAAAACTAGAGTCAGTGGTAAACAGTAAGTGTGGCTCTTAATTTAAAGAGAACCCATCAGAGGATCTTAAGCTTGCTAATTAACTCATTATGTCTAATTTGTTTAATATATACAAAAACGAAGGTGTAAAAGCAACAATTTTTGGTTTCCAGGGAGTTATATGCCGGACTATTTCTTGGCTGGGTGCAGTGACTTACAAATTAAATAAACAAGATGTTAATGACTGAGCTTTAGAGGTGCTGATAGGCAGGTTTTTGTAACCTTTGGACTGAGCAAGGCTAGCTGTTTCCCCTCGCTTGCAGTCTTTATGCTAAGCTAAGCACCTCCTGGCTGTATCTTCATATTTAACAGACAAACATTAGAGTCAATCTTGACATCTAACAAGAAAAGTGAATATGTGTATTTTCCAAAATTTCTAACTATTCTCATAAGGAATACACTTTGCAGATGTTTTATGGGTAGATTTGAGTATTTTTAGAATAATTTGACTATTTTTAGGCCAATACATAAATAAAAAGATTCAGTATTTCTACACCAGTTTTATTTTTGGGAGTGTGGAGACTTTCATTTGGGCATGTGTGGGCAAGCGGGACTAAAAACTCTAAAAAGTTCTGAAACTGTTTTGCAAGTGTAATGAAGAAGAAATATGAACACCATCTCTACACTTATTGTATTGTTTTTCTCCAATCATTTATATGCTCCTTCAGTTGAAGCCATGACCCTTCAGCTTCTCAATGTTGGTGAGTTGGGATTTTTTATTTTACCGTTATTCTCAATGTAAATGTCCAAATGTAAATTGTGAATTTGTGTTTATGTGTCACTGTGTGAGGAACTAATTGCAAAATAATACATGCATGTGTGCCTGTGTGTGTGTGTGTGTGTGTGTGTGTGTGTGTGTGTGTGTGTGTGTGTGTGTGTGTGTGTGTGTGTGTGTGTGTGTGTGTGTGTATATACAGATCAGAACAGCTTCAATCTTTACAAAAAGATATGACCTCATTTGGTATTTTATGATTGTGGTAGAGGGCTGTCAAACAAGTTAGTCCCAAAAGAGCGTTTAATTGGATTGAGATGAGGTGACCAGAGGGATGCCGTAGTATCACAGTATCACTCGTACTCATCAAGCCTTTCAGTGAGCCCTCATGTGTCCTGTATGGAAGAATCTGCATCTTCACTTTCCCTTAGTTGCACAGTCTTCCTTTTTTTGTTAGTTAGTCACCTGTCTGTAAGTATGTGAGTGAGTGCGTTACCTGCTGTAGCATCATAACTTGGATGTGGCACCGGTCCAAGTGCAACAGGCAGAGGGAAGAGGTAACCATGGATACAGACCTTGGATTCTGGCTGGTTTGCTAGATGAAAACAAAAAAGTAAAAAGAATTTTAAGGCTAAAAAAAACAACTACAGAGTATAAATTAAAAACTATATAATATATAATGATGTGGTTCTAAAAAAAAACACACAAGCCAAAAACACCTCCATCTCTGAAATAAATGCAAATGCCAACACATTCTTCTTGCTCTCCTCCTGTATATTTTCTTTCCTGCACTTGTTAGCATGTCAAGCAAACCACACTTCTAAGCAAGAGATATGCAACCACACTGGACAAACTTTTTTTTTTTTGGTGCCCATATACATATACAGAGGTTTACTCCTCAACGCAGCGGGCACTGGTTTGTATCCAACCTGCGGCCCTTTGCTGCATGTTGTTAGCCCTCTCTCTCCCCTTTAATTTCTTCAGCTGTCCTGTCAATAAAGGCCTAAAAATGCCACAAGTGTACATACTGAAGAGAGTGGCCAGGACTGCATGTGCTGTGGGCTCCACCTGAAACACACATCGCCAGAAGAAGCCCTCATGGTGTAAAGTGAGAGATGGAGGAGAAGCAGTGACAGCTTCCACTAACTGGATCTAAATGATAAAAAAAGAGACACACTGACATCAGCACACCAACAGAGAGATGGACACTGAAATGTCTGGAGATGGATGAAGCGTAATGTCTGTCAGCGTTGTCAACACGTCTCTGTTAGCCGCTCTGCGTGATTCTGTTCTTCAGTGGTGCCGCGGCATCAAACGTGGTTCTGATTATGGACTGCCAGTGTGAGGTTTTCAAGGGGAACTTATGAAACACGCATGACTGGTACTCTCCATTTGCTTGTCAGAAACATGATTGATGGTGCCGAATAACACACAGCAACTAATCATCCTCTTTTATTGAAAATGAAAGACTTTGTTCTGATGTGGCGTTTTGGGAGGAGTTCACCGGAGGGATTAGCTTTCATAAATCTATCCCTTACTTTGCATTTTGTGAACTTTCTTACAAATGTAGCATGGAAGAATAAACTGGGAAATTAAAGGGGCACTCCACTGTCCCCTTTTGCCATTTCTGTTCATGAATAAAAAACTTAGCTTGCAAAACAAACAAGTTCACTACATATGTTCACACCAAAGTGTTATTATCAGGATTATCATAATAAAAAAGAAAATCTTTTACGCTAAGAGAGTAAGGTGGATCAAAAAGGTGACTATTTAAGTCACTGAGAAATGTTTTAGTTTTCTCACATTCAAAAAATAGGTTTCATCCACATCACCACAGAAGGAACAAGCACTACTTATGTCTGCATATTTGGCTACAGTAACATTCACAGGGTATATTTTACGAAGAATTTTTAATTGAACCTTCTTCACTTTATTTGTAATGCAGTATTTAATAGGTAACAACCAAGCTCTTTTCCAGTTAATATCAGGAATTGGCTTTGGAGGAGCTTTGTCAAGAGAAAAGAACCCAGATGATGCCTCAGCTGCACTTTGTGTTTAGTGCTAATTAGCAAATTACAAATTCTTTGTAGCGTCCATGTTGTTTCCACATTACAACTTAATGACTTCAAGCTTGTGAACACACCGAAGTCAGATAAACGACTTCCCAACTCGACTATCCGAGGAGCCCTTGAATTCAGCAATGGAGGGTCTGACAAAAAGATGCTATTGGAAGCATTATGGGAAGTGTAGGATCTAGTGTTTTTGGAGCTTGTCAAGTCAAACAAAAACTCAGGATGTCTTGAAACTCAGCTACATTGATTTGGTTCATTCTCTTTTAAATCTGTTTCTCTTTTACATCCCCCCCAACTTTACAAAAGTGCAAGACTAAACTATTTCGGTACCTCTTTAAATATCCTATAGTGGCATAGCGTGCACACCACCGTCTACACAGCGGCTGATCAGATTCCACATTGGCATCGCCTCTCACATAATGTGATGTTGTGACTATTATTTATACTATACAGTTTAGTTGGAGGTCACCGACCAATTCTGACAGCCAGCAGTAAAGTTTATTGTATCTGTGCTAGTGAATATGTGCACACATTAGGGCTGCACAGTGAATCGCAATTTTATTGATATCGCAATATGGACTACTACAATATCCAAATCGTATCCTACAGACTAAAGAAAACACCTTTCTTTGGTACAGATTCTCGCCAAAAACATCACACTATAATCATTTAAATTTTTTCAATTTTAACATATTTCAATGAAAATGAGAATAACGATACAAAAATGATCATTCTCTCCATTATCGTGAATCACATCGCAATCGCAATATCAGTTAAAATCATCAGAATTAGATATTTTTCTCAGATCGTGCAGCTCTAGCACAAATGTATCTGTCCTACCTCAGTCCCGTTGGCATCTTTAGTAAGCGTTGTTTGTGTCGGCCATGTATACGGTCCACAGTTGTCACTGGCCACCAGCCAGTAGTCTGTACTGAAGGCAAGGAAGAAACACAGAGTCCCTAATACCCCAAATATCCCTCCAGCCAAGGACGCGGCTCCCACCCTCATAACTCCAGCCTAAAACCTCCTTCACACTGTGCTCTTTCTCCTCAGCTTTCAGTCTTCAGGTCAGTTCGTCCTCAGCTGTCTGGTGTCCACTCTGCAAACCCCTCTGCCCAGCCCCGGTCCTAATGAAAACAGTCGGGCCCTCCCAGCCACTCCCTGGCATGCTGGGAACTGTGGTGAAAAGAAGCTCCAGTAACTGAGGAGGTCAGGCGGGGGGACAGGAGTTATTTTAGGAAGCAGTAAGCCTGTCCTCGTCAAATTACCGATGGGTGTGCTGTGCATTTGTAAAGGAACCAAGGAGAGGCAGGATTAGTTTGAGTGTGTGCTTGTAATGTGGACAGCGAGTATCACCCTTTATAACTGCAAGCTATTTCTAAGGTAGGTGTTACACTTGGAGTGCCACTTTGAAAATGAATTAGACTAGGGATGCAAATGGCCCTCAAACCTCCAGCAAGAGTTGGAACACGGAGCTAAGGAAAGCTTTATTGTAGCTGGCAGACACTCAAAATGATAAAACCAGGAGGTGAGTTATTAATCCATTTAAAAAGTTTTAATTGGAAGATATCCATACAATTGCAAAAAAACTTTCATCAGCCCTGAAACCCACAACTCTATGGCTAAATAAATATGAGGTACTTATCACTTTTATGGAGCCATTTTGAAATGACTGAATTCACTGGTTTACATTTCTTCTCCTCTGTCTTTCTCACAGTCTGCCTTCATTGCTGCTTCTCGCTCTCCAAAACAAAGCTGAGTTGTTTCTTCGGGGCTCTTCCATCAGGCGCTTGATGTTGTGAAGAGATCTGCTCCTTTCTGACAGCTGAAGATTTGGGATCCACTAGCCCTCTGGACTGAGATGGAGCTGCCAGGACAGATGAGTCCTGGAGGACAGGCCTCGGGCTCATGGAGCATACTGCCAAGAGAAGAGAGGCTGCTGTGAGCTCAAGGCCCGCCAAGTCAGAATAGTCACACTATAGTTGTCAGGGTCAAAGGTCAGGAGGTGGAGAGAGACGAGAGACAATCTCATGACGTGTCTATATACTTACCCTGTGTTTTTTTAGTGACTACTGAGTGCTCGAGAGAAAGCAGAGGAGTGGAAAGACAAGTGTAGATATTAGAGTTGTTCCGATACCGATTCCAGTTTCAGAAATGCCGCCGATACTGCCTAAAATGCTGGTATTGGTATCGGCGAATATGCAGGTTTATGCACCAATCCAAAATAATCTACTTAAATAGTAGTTTATTTATATTATGTTTCCATTATGACTGACTAGATAATACAAGAAATGTACTGTATATGTCATTGATTCTATCTATGTGTGTTTTTGTAACTTCTCTGTATGTTGTATTTGTTCATGTTTTACAAAGGCTTTAACCTGAGCCAGGCCATAAAACAATGAGAGCAATCATATCACATACTGTATATACATGGTTGGTAGTATACAACTGTTAAAAAATAATATACATGTTTTTTTTTACTCAGTGCTAAAAAAAAAACAATCTGTCCTCAGTATTGGCCGATACACAAGATCAGGTATCAGAATCGGTATCGGGAGGGAACAAATCAGCCTGGTCTCACAGAATTCCGTGAAATGATCATGAATTGTTAACAGCTCATTACGTGGTGGTGGCACGGAATGTGTGAAAATTCCGTGTGGCCACCACGGAAAACAATGCCAATGTAAAGTCAATGAGAAGATGACGTAGCATTAAGAGCAACTATGGTAGCGAGTAGTATGAAAGGCCGAAATTCCGCGTAAGTAGGTTGGTTGGGGGGGTGGATGGGTCATTGGTTGGGGGTGGATGGGTCATTGGTTGGGGGTGATGGGTCATTGGTTGGGGTGGTGGATGGGTCATTGGTTGGGGGGGTGATGGGTCATTGGTTGGGGGGTGGATGGGTCATTGGTTGGGGGGGTGATGGGTCATTGGTTGGAGGGGTGATGGGTGATGGGTCAAACACAGGACTTTCACCCAGGAGACCGGGGTTCGTGTCCCGCATGTCACGTTTCCTAAAGTCGCTTTCTTCTTTTCCGAAACCCAAGGGTCCCGTTCTTCTCGCGTGTGACGGAACCATAAGCCAACCCACGACCTTTTCCTGAACCCAACCGTCCCGCTTTTCCCACGTGTCACGGAACCATAAGCCCATCACGGACTTTTCGGCGATCCGCGTTCATTTCACAGAATTCTTCCGTGGGCCCATCACGGAATGTTTTGCTATTCCGTGAATATGCCACAGATTTTGAGTTATGGGGCCGTGTTCATTTCATGGAATTCTGTGAGATCAGGTTGGAACAAATAGTATGGGAACATCTCTAGTAGATATAATAATACTTTTTGTCATCCATACACCAGTGATTGTCCTTTCCAACACTAGGGTCTTGGTACACAGACACACAAAGAAACATGACATACATACAGTACATTATATCTTGGGGACTTATAGGAAAAACTGCATATTTTGTCCAGTATGTGTGTTTTTGTATATTTATATGTATTGAACTGTCTTTTACTGTACCTGTGTGAGACCTGCTGAGTCCTGCTCTCCCTCTGCGTGAGCCACTGAACTCTCCATCCTCCCCCTGTCACAATGGAAGTATACAGTAAAACAAACAGGTTTGAACTAAATCAGTGTGATGAATAACTCAATCAAGCTTATTGATAATTTTAAGTAAAGTGGTATTTTCTTGACGTGAATCATGATGTATATCTTGCCTTATTTCCAAATAGTGACACTTGTTTCACATTTTAACACAAATAATTGTCACCGTGACAGTGTGTTCATGAAAAGTAGGAGCAAACAGTAATTGGTTTTGAAAGATAAGATTTGCTTATTTATTTATTTTTTTATTGAGCGGTGATCCAGAATGAAAATCTGCGGAATATAGCAGACTGTTTTTCTGCTTGGGGTGGAGATGTGTTAACATTCTGAGTTTTATTTTCATTTTTTTAATTTGTTGAATATCTGAGGAAAATCTGAGGAAAATCTGAGGGAAATCTGAGGGAAATCTGAGGAAAATCTGCGGAATTCTGTGTCCGCAGATTCTGTGTGGCACTGCTTATGATACATTTTTGAGGATAAAATCATGTATGTTTTTCATTTGCCTGATGAATTTCAGATAGTCTTTTTAATCTTAAAACGGTACCAGTATGTAGCATTTTGGAAGGATTATTTCACTTAATTTGTTTAACGTTTTACTTTACTTTCAATACAACACGGTCTCACGGCAGTTCGTGAAATTGTCACGTTATTTTTAATCAATGCGACTCAGAGGAAATGAGACTGAAAGACTTGTGTTAACATGGTACCTGTGTATTAAACGTGTATCTTTCTCCCAGACTCTGGTGTCTGTGAAGAGGCTTCCTTGTTCTGTCCATAGTGGCGTCTTGGTGCAGGGTGTGTCTGCTGTAGGCTGGCGTCTGCTGGAGGGACAACACAAACAGTAGATGAATAGTACATACCTACTGTATAATGCAACAGAGGTACACAAACCCAAGCTGTGAATATGTACCTTGTTGTTGAAGTTCTGAAGGTTTCTGGAGAGAATACGCCTGATGCTGTCCATCTCCTCGGGTAAGAGGGGACGGCTGTGGGAGCGAGGGTCCACTCTAAAAGTGAAGTCCATTAACATTTTCAATTAGCACATGTAACAGGGTCATATTTGCATTTGCCTTTATCTAATTTATAATTACAAAAAAAATCTAACCGCGGTGGTCATGAAACTTTCCCTAGTTTTAAAGTGCTCATATTATGCTTTTTGGCCTTTTCCCTTTCCTTTATAGTGTTATATATCTTTTTGTGCACATTATAGGTTTACAAAGTGAAAAAGTCCAAAGTCCCCCCCAAAGGGACTTACCATCTCCAACAGAAAACACTGTTCACCAACTGCTCCAAACAGCTCTATTGTAGTCCAGCCTTTACTTCAGAGACAAACATGGTCACTTTGTAACACACGTTATAATGCTCGCCTAGCTGCTAGCATGGCACGCCTTCATACTCTGCTTCTGACTGGCTAGTAGTCCTTACCTAGGTACTGTCATGAGCACTTTAAGGACCCTATGGGGCTACTTCTATGAAGTCCTGGAGATCCCTGAGCCCGACTATGAGAGATGCTGAAATAGAGTAAAATATATATATATATATATATATATATATTCTCACAGTGGTGGTGCCTCCTCGTCTCCCCTCTGGTCCCTTCTCTCCAGTTCCTGGTAAACTCTGAGGATGCTGGAGGGAGCCTGGTGATCCTCACGGATCAGGAAACGACGAAGGTACTTCTTGTTAAACTGCTCAAACCTCACACACACACACACACACACACACACACACACACACACACACACACACACACACACACACACACACACATAAAATACATTTCAGTGACCAGCTGACTGGAAAATGATCTGGACCTTTCGCATGCGGTGTTTGCTGCCACCTACTGGTCATTTCAGGTCCTATTCTTATGGGCATGCAAAAACATTTAGGGGAAACAATCAGAAAACGCTAAGTAAATGTAAAACAAGAGAAACTAACTTGTCTTTCCAGTAGTGCTGCCCCCAGTAGCCAACCACATCCTCTATCCCTGCCAGCAGATGATCAATGAGCTGAGAGGAGACATGATATGAGTATATCATTCACAGATTTCTTTTGCCTCTACATATCATTTCCCATGGGATATTTTGAAGTGGGTGTTCATCCCTGCATGCTACATATCCAAAACAGCAAGAAAAGTGTTTGAAGATACATAATGTGTTAAGTTATCACACATATATTAACACTCAATGAATCCTTCTTCTTAGATAATTTGCTTTGATACATACATTGTGTTACAGCATGACTCCAAAAGCAAGGACATTTAAAATACAGTGAAGGTCTTAAGCTAAGAAGTATGCATTTTTAAATAAAATTATAACCAATAATTCATGTTGGTTTATTACAATATTTTACCTTGTTCTACTGAAAAAAATGTCATACATATACAGTCTGAAATATTTTAAATAAATAATGAAATTATTACTATGAAAACAACTAAATGAATGATGTATGGAAGAGACATGACTGATTGTGGTGTCTACATTCCTCACTTGATTGGATAAGTTGATAATTACACTTGGAATACACCATTTTAATAATGCATATACTGTATACACTGTCTTCCTTACAGACCATCTTGGCGGCCCGGCCCCCCCGCTTCTCACCCTGCTGTGGATCTCCTCGCTGACCGTAGGCAGAGCTCTCTTCTTCCTCTTCACATCCAGCAGCTCTACCAGAGGCTTAATAGTCATCCCCTGGAAACCAGACAAAACCAAATTCAACAGATATCCAAACAAGTACTCCATGAAGCCAAAAAGAAAAGAAGAAGCAAGTGACATTATTCTCCCACCTGTACAAAGACAGTGAAGAGGATGACGACGATGGTCGTTGTGATGAAGAGTCTCTTCTTTGGGAAGTCGTCGATCAGGAAGACGAGGGAGAAGCAGATGGCCCCTCTCAGGCCTCCATAGGCAATGATGAACTGATCTCGAAAGGTGACCGTGTTCCTCCGGAGCTTGTTCACCACAGCAGTCAGCAGGAGAACACCTTCAGGGGAAGCCACATGCGTTGATTCCTCTATTCTGACCACTGTTTATCAAGCTCCATGGCCAGAGCATCTTTGTACATACATATACAGTATATATAAAGAGAGTATTTATTAGGACGATAGACCCTTTCAGCTTAATCATCTCATTTTCGAGGGGGTCCTTAAGACAAATACACAACACAAAATACATTCACACATAAACACAGCACTCCCAAGCCTAACTACTCCAACACCAACTGACTCCCCCTCATGAAATACTACACAATAAATTTGCATGTATCCCAATTGCGCTGCTATGCACAATATATGCACAAAAATGTGCCAACACATTAAGGAGGACAAAAGAAGAAACAGAACATACATATATACATAACTCTGACCAACATAAGAAAAAAAAAAAGAAAAAGAAAATCAACAAGAATCATGTGTCATGTATGATTAGAAGCAAGAGCAGGTTGATTGACTTAAAGACAGATGCCTTAAAGTGCTCATATTATGCTTTTTGGCTTTTTCCCTTTCCTTTATTGTGTTATATATCTTTTTGTGCATGTTATAGGTTTACAAAGTGAAAAAGCCCAAAGTCCCCCCCAAAGGGACTTACCATCTCCAACAGAAAACACTGTTCACCAACTGCTCCAAACAGCTCTATTGTAGTCCAGCCTTTACTTCAGAGACAAACGTGGTCACTTTGGAACACACGTTATAATGCTCGCCTAGCTGCTAGCATGGCACGCCCTCATACTCTGCTTCTGACTGGCTAGTAGTCCTTACCTAGGTACTGTCAGGGCACGCCCTCATACTCTGCTTCTGACTGGCTAGTAGTCCTTACCTAGCTACTGTCAGGGCACACCCTCATACTCTGCTTCTGACTGGCTAGTTGTCCTTACCTAGCTACTGAGCATGTGCGACTCCCAACAAAGATGGAACAGAAGTGAGATGTCTCACTCTGTAGCTAAAACAGAGAGCTCAACACACAGGGTGAAAAGAGGAGCTGCAGCAATGTGCAGTACAACAAAAATATGGTGTTTTTTGAAAATTAAACCATATAAACCTATCCTGACATTACCTCTAAATACAATTATGAACCTGAAAATGACCATAATATGAGCACTTTAAAGAAACCAAATGAAGTAATGGATCAAAGTGAGCCGGGCAAGGTGTTTTTTTAATTTAAAGGCACGTCGCCCAATTTCTTTGGAGATTCTGGGATCGAATAAAAAGGGGTACTCAGTATGTCTCAGACTATATGTTGAACTATATGGGATTAAATGTTATAAACAAAAGAAAATAGATTTAAAAATAAACTGCTGCTTCGAAAGTAGTATACTGCTACTACTATTATTTCTATTTTATTGTTACTATAATTGCCACTGTGCATCATGCCAACTGCTATAATTATTATGAAATCCTATTTCTGTATCTGTGTCTCTGTTTCCCAACTGGCAGCGGCAGATGGCCGCCTACCAAGAGCCTGGTTCTATCCAATGTTTCTGCCTGTTCCAAATAATTTTTTTCCTCGCCATTGTTGCACTAAATGATTGCTCTAGGGAGGAAATTGTTGGGTCTCTGTAAATTATGGAGTGTGGTCTAGACCTACTCTATCTGTAAAGTGTCCTGACATAACTTTTGTTATGATTTGACACTATAACTAAAATTTAAGTGACATAAAAAGTGAAAGTGCAGGAAAGATTTTCAAGCTACCTGTGGCCCTCCAGATGAGGCAGAGCAGCAGTGTGGAGCAGACAAAGGGCCAGCTCCACATATGGACATCCTGTATTGTGGACACGCCCAGGAAGACGAAGATGAGGGTTTCACTCACGCTGCTCCACATCTTCAGGAAGTACTGGATGCTGGTCTTGCTGCGCTCTGACACATTAGCCTCCACATACTGCTTCATGGTCACGGCACAGGTCACTATGCTGCACAGAGGGGACGAAATATAATCACATGTTACCACGCTAAACATGATGTCTTAATTCAACTGTCAACCAAAATCTCTGAATGTCTTTTGCAACATGTAGCAGCCTTTTGTGATGTATTTCTTGCGGCAGTTGATATTACGATGATGATAAAAAAACATAACGTGATTTATTCTGGTCTGAAAAGGGTTTTATGTTGAAATGTTAACTTTATGTTAGTATCCTTGTATTTACTCTACATGTATCTGTTTTTTTGTTGAATTGTAAATGTTATACTTGTACCCTTGATGTACATATTTGTTTTGTGTCAGCACTAGGAAAGCGTTTAGTTAAAATGTAGTCTCGCATTGCCAGACCTTCCTCCACAGCGTAGCGGAGGAGGGTCTGGCGAGTCCACACAGCATTCAGGGATAGGAGAAAAACGTGCTCTGGTTTATTGGCATTTCTTTAAACCAATCACAATCGTCTTGGGCGGGGCTAAGCTCCAGACAGAGCCACGGTGCCTCTGCAAATTAGCCTCAGGAAGGAACTTATTCTAGTTGTTTTAGACGTGCAACAGAAAACTCAGATTGGACAGATAGTCTAGCTAGCTGTCTGGATTTACCCTGCAGAGTTCTGAGGAGCAGTTAACCATAGTCCTCACAAATCCACCGGAGTTTAAAATTACAACACAACGAAAGCGGAAGGTAACGGACATCCGAAAAGAGGGACATCCGGCGGAATTTCCGGCAGAACGAGAACAATCCCAGAAGTGGAACGTTGTGGATATAGACTACTTCAAATGTGTCTGAATAAGCCTATAAAAGATGGGCCACGTAAGTGGCCCGACACAAAAATAAACCATTCATTCATTCATTCATCCATTCATTCATTCATTCATACAAAAGGAGGTCTTTGAGTTTGAGTTGATGCTCAACAGCACTCACGCCATGATGCCAGAGAGGTGAAGCATCTCTGAGGTCAGGTAGGACAGGTAGGAGTAGAGGAAGACAAAGAGCGGGGCGATGACCTGGGCTCTGGAGGTGAACCGGGAGGTGAGGGCCGCCACCAGGCCAAAGAAGAGGCCTACGAACAGGCCGCCGAGGCCCACCACCAAAACCCTGCACCCCCCCAGCAACACATCCAGCCCCGACACTGACGGCAGACGGAGGAAGGACTCAAACAGCTTGTAGAGCACCTGAGAGAATGGGAAATGTATTAAATAATAATAATTCATTACATTTATATAGATTTTTATCATAGACACTCAAAGTGCTTTGGGGGGACGGCTACTCTCTTCCACACCAATGTGTAGCACCCACCTGGGTGATGAATGGCAGCCTAACGGTGCCAGACGCTCAACACACTTCAGCTTGGTAGAGAGGGAAGGGAACATGTTTTTAGTGGTGGGGGAAACCGGAGCACCCAGAGAAAACCCACTCAGACATGGGGAGAACATGCAAACTCCACACAGAAAGGCCCGGGACCACCAGGGTTCGAACCCAGAACCTTCTTGCTGTGAGGCCCCAGTGCTAACCATAGGGGCACCGTGCTGCTGGTGGCCCAACCCATGTGTGTGTGTGTGTGTGTGTGTGTGTGGCCCATCACAGAACCCGATGGCCCAACACAGAAGAAGATATCTTATTGTTATTTTCACCACCTCTCCCCCTCACCACGGTCACGGCGTCGTTGAGCAGCGACTCTCCAAACACCAGGATGTGAAGCTGGTCGTTGACATGCATTTCCTGGAAGACGGAGAGCACGGCCACGGGGTCGACGGCAGCGATCAGAGAGCCAAACAGCAGGCAGTGGAGCAGAGAGATGTCTCCCAGAGAGCTCGGGGCCAGCAGACACACACCGTACAGAGACAGGCCGATGCCCAGCACATTCCAGAGGGTTCCCAGTACCGCATACCTGCACATGTATACACAATCAGCAGCTTTACAGGAAACAGGAATAAAACTGCTTGGCAAGTTTGAGAGCGGTAAGACGTTCTGGGCAATAAAAACCAAAACAAATGATATGAAAGATGCAAAAATGCTCCAGAGCTGAGAGGAACTGCTGAGTATGTAGGGTGTTCTCTATGAGCCACCTCTTTAAAACATGTTAAATGCTAACATTAGAATGCTAACACGTTCACAATGACAATGTTACCATGCTGATGTTTAGCAAGCATAACGTTAGCCATGTTCTTAGTCAAAAAGTACAGTTGAGGCTGATGGGAAGGCCTCTAGTTTTTCAAAGATCTGGTCACAAAGATCTTTGAAGATCTGTCTATCTCGTGCGGTGGCACTAGATAGTCAGGGGATCACTAAAGTATTTAGGAATTTTCCTCTGGGATATTTGGACGTCTGCACAAAATGTCATGGCAATTCATCCATTTTTGAGAAATCTAAGTCTCACAAACAGTGCCATCCCTTGAGCCAAGCTGCTAGCATGGCTAAAATAAATACTGATAGCATTGTTAGCAGCTTTAAACAGATAAATCATATTTTATCTGCTTGTTTCATTGACGCTATATAAATTGGTTGGAAAATGTGAGTGCATTTTACACAAATGTTATTTTCCTGTAATGGCATATTTAAAGGAATATTTCACCGCTGGAAAGCTGAATATATCTTTAAATTGGGTCACTTATGTAGTAGAAATGTGAAAAAAAAATTGAAATTGGTGCCTTCTAGGCCGAGAAAAGCCAGAAAATGTGTTTTGGTCTTATATGGATGAAAAACACCAAATCCCAGAATGCACCTGCTTCGTTGCTTTGAGTCCACTCCCAAGCCACGCCTACCGCTTGACAGACCGACAGAGGCATTCAACTCAACTCAAGCATGTTTTATTGTCATTTCAACCATATACACGAAACAACGTTTCATCGTGACTCAAGTGGTGTTACACATTTAACAACAAACGACATTATATAAAAACGACATACGAAACAGGCTACATTTAGTACACACACTTTATAGGCTCCGTAAAGTTCAGCTAACGCATACTAGCATTAGCGCTTGGTGGGCTGTAAACACCGAGCATAAACACAGCCGTGAATTAGTGTGTAATGTAGAATGGTCGGCATTTAACAGTCACAAACTCCACCAGCAGTTAGCAGTTAAATGGATACAAATCACCACATTTCTGCGCCACTCGGTGTTAACACAGCCCACCTCTTTTACCTGGCGACAGAGCATCTCTAGCTCGGAGGGCTAGCAGGCCTGGTAGCTGGACAGTCCGGTACACTATTCAGGCAGGTTTCCACAACAACAAAAACACGGCAGTCTCTGAACTCACGTTTGGAGTGTCGTTGAAGTTGGATGTAGTCCAGTTTGTGGTCTAAATGAGCGGACACTTGCAAGCAGGATCCGTAAAGTTCAGCTAACGCATACTAGCATTGGTGTAGCTAAACACAGAGTATAAACACAGCCGTGAATTAGCGTGGAATGTCGAATGGTCGGCATTTAACAGTCACAAGCTCCACCAGCAGTTAGCAGTAGCTAGTTGGATTTTATTTCTACACCAGTCCGTTTAACACAGCCCACCTCCACGGGCTGGCGAGAGCAGCCTGGTAGCTGGATAGTCCCGGTTCCGGTACACTGTTGTTCAGGCATGTTTCCACAACAACAAAAACACAGCAGGAGTTTCGTTGAAGGAGGATGTAGTCCAGCTTGTTGTTTAATGAGCAGACACTTGCAAGCAGGATGGCTGGGACAGGTGGACAGCTAGCGTTAGCTTTCCACCTAGCCGATGAGGATGTCCCCTAGCCGGCTAGCGGCATTGAGCGACACCGGTTCCTCGCGGCAGGCGGCTCACGTAGTGTGCCGGTGCATTGCGTCTGTAATAACGTTTCCTCCATATTCTCCGATCTGTACCGATGTATCCCGGTGGTACACACGTCCGGTAGTTTGAATGCAGATAATTGTTGTAAATGTTTTCTGCTGAAAACCGAAAGGCTGTTTAGCGAAGATTCAAGATGGCTGACAGTCGTTTTCATTCGGAATACCTCGGCCAGACTCGGCAGTCCAACCCCCTGTGGGCGTGTTGAAAACATACGGAAGTAGATCCTACTACTGGCTGTAGTCCTTTGCCTCTGGCCCAAAAATCTTCCAATGACGCAAAAATCGTCTTTTTACGTCATCGGAAGATTTTTTCCAGGCTGTCAGTACCATTGACATATATATTAATGGACCAATAGACCCCGTTGCTCTGGACGGAGACCAGTGAAGGCTATTAGAAGCACTTTTCCGGTGATGGCCAGCTTTACTGCGCAGCCTCCAACTGACAGAGACAGCGTAAATGTGACGTGAGCAACGTGTCTGAAAGTTGTAAGTGTTCTGGTAGCTGTGCCGAGAGAAATCTCAATCATTCCCAATCTTACAGAGACGGAGAGTGTAGGTATATGTAAGGAGATAACATAAGCACAGGCTAATTATTGCTAACTAACATGCTAGTTAACATTAGTAATTAAACCTAAACAGCTAACGTAAGTCGAAACTGCCTGCGAGCTTCTCCTGTACTATACGGTAATTCCTCTACTGTGCGACAGTAAGTCACTTGGTTATGACACAATCGTTAGCCTATTTTTACAAAAACGTCTGCTACGGAGCCATAACGTGAGGTACAAGGTAATGGAGCCTTTTATACGTTGTTGTGTTTCTTTCGAACTAAACAATGGACAAATCGAGTCTTTAAACGCTTCGGATGTAAAGTTATTCTCAGCCAAGTGACGTAAAAAGAAAATGGCGGTAAGCGGAATGCTAACAGGAGGTGATGGCCAGTTAGCAACAAAATGGCGCCATGATGGCTCGAGTTCTGAAGCGAAGCTTACCCCCTTGGTCAGTACCCGATTCGTTCCACCTGCACAATCCGTTCTGCGCATGTGCAAGATGACACGTATGCCATGACGTAGGCGCAGATGATAATGCTGCGTTCATGCCACCTCGAAATAACAGGCACCGCCCCACTGGTTACGTTGTTTCTGCAGCTAGATTCAGTCTAAAATAACGTTAAGTCAAACTTAATGGGAAAAGCAGGCTACAGCTAAATTAAGACATTACAGTAATAACAATAAAGACAAGTATTGAGTGATTGTATTTTAAATGAGCACAAGTAAAGTAGAACTGACGTAACAGCTGTTATATATGTTAACGTTTATTTTCAAGTTTTATTTTGAGGGTCTTTTAAAGTTTACATGCTGTCTCAGCTAGCGGTTAGCCGAATTAGCTGTTAGCTAAACTAACGTTAGCTTAACTGTGGAGGCTAACGGCAGACCGCTGCAATCAGCTAGCGGTTAGCCAAATTAACCGTTAGCTAAACTAACGTTAGCTTCCCGGTGGAGGCTAACGGCAGACCGCTATAATCACCTAGCGGTCCGCCGAATTAACCTTTAGCTAAACTAACGTTAGCTTCCCGGGGGAGGCTCCGTATTAACCGTTAGCTACCGCTATAATCACCTAGCGGTCCGCCGAATTAGCTATTAGCTAACTAACGTTAGCTGGAGGCTAGCGTTGCGCAGAACGGATCGTGCAGGTGGAAGCGGTGCCGTTATTCCAAGGTGGTGGTGGAATGAACGCAGCATTATCATCTGCGCCTACGTCATGGCATACGTGTCATCTTGCACATGCGCAGAACGGATTGTGCAGGTGGAACGGATCGGGTACTGACACAGGCCCCAAATGCAGAAATCTCTCGTCTCAGGGGGACATGAGGGAGGGAGGCACGGTCATTCAGAAATACTATCGGGTTTCTACTGATACAAAGCTGAATGCTAAATCGGTGAAGTATCGCTTTAAAAAAGAAACTCTAATAATGTGAAGATATAAGAAAATGTGTATTCAACGGCTTTTTCACACAGACCCACACACAGATCAAAATGAAAACATTGTACCAACCAAAGGATGGTCCCGAGGTTTTCAAAGAACAGCTTCCCTGGCAGGAAGTATCCTGCGTCCAACACGATGGGCGGGAGCAGGAAGAGGAAGAAAGCATCCGCGCTGAGAGTCGGGGGAGCAGAGTGGCGAACGCCATAGATCACCCCTCCAACCAGGAGGCCCACCATGATGAGGAGACAGCTTTCTGGGACCACTGCTGGGACTCGACCTGACCAGTGGAAACCTGGAGGATAGAGACAGAGAAGATACAAGGGCTTCATGCTAATGCTAATAATTCCACCATCCATGTTGTGACTTTTTGAGCTGAATTTCTGTCACTCTGACTGAAAGCACCAAAGTGGAGCTATACACCAACAGCAGATAAGAGAAGTTGTATTTCTTGTGTGCCTTCTTTATATTTTAAGAATTATTATAATACATTTATAGATGATTTAGATGAACCACTTGGGTAACGTTACTCATACAGTAGTTGATAAAGTAATATAATAAAATAATAATAAATACCGTAACATAACAAACCCTGAAGCAATTTCAGTTAACTTCAGATTTGAACCCTCTAACAACATCTAACCACTTCCACTAGGATGTTATCTAACGTTGGCTTTTTCATGTATGAGCAGAAGACCAGCTGATGCTTACCCAGCTTGGCCAGTGAGGCCAGCATGATCCACAGCACGATCTCAAAGGGAGCCTGCACATGGTTATAGTCCACGCTGAAAACCCTCAGAGGCATGGGCAGATCCACAGACAGGCCACCATCACTGCTGTTGGCGCCCAGTGAGGGGGGCAGGTTGTGGGGCTGTGGGAGCTCAGCTGGGGGATTCAGGGCCAAACATGCAGGCCAAAACAGGCAGGCAGAGAGCAGCAGTGAGAGAGTCCACAGGGCAGCCATCCTGCAGCCATGCTGGGACAACAGGAGAGAGGGACAGGGAGAGAATAGGACAGGGGTTATGGAGATAAAGGGAGGGCGAGCAGCATGCACACACACAGACACACACACAGACACACACACAGACACACACACACACACACACACACATGTACACACACAAAACAACAACTCCACAACTCATGCAGCAACTAATGTGCACAGGAATCCCTGAGCTAGCAACGATATCCAACCAGCAGTACAGAGCTCAACACACACACACACACACACACACACACACACACACACACACACACACACAAATACAATTACTCGCTAATGTGGGGACACCATTTTCTGACTGGTTTAGGAGGACCATACTACCATCAACACATTACAAATAACACCCACATACGTAAGTAAAATGTATTTATATAGCGCTTTTTACAGATAAAAGTCACAAATCACAAAGTGCTTTACATAAACATACAATATGATATATATGTTTTTTACGATCACTTTGCTACTAATTTCAGAACCGTGATGTCATTTTTCAAAACTCTAGACACAAAACTCAAAACGGTCATCACTTGTAACACAGACTGTCCAATGTTTAAAACATTGCATTGTGCCTTCATATCTTTAAAGAAATCTTGCACATGCACAATCATTGGTTCAAAAAACTAATTTATGGTGAAATACCATTGAAACGTTACTTTAGATCACCCACACACAAGCTACCCTAGTTTCACTGTGGCATCGTTTGTACAATCATTAAATATTGTAGAACAAAATAGGTGATACATGTTTCATTATGGTACTACAAGTAAATACATCCCTGTAAAAGTACTGCAGTAGTAGAGCGAATACTACAGGTACAGTGGAATCATTGAACAAAACCTGAAACGTATTGATGAAAAACAATACAGTACCATCACAACAGAGGTTTATTTGAATCAAAGCAAAATAATTAGCTACAAAATAGAAAAGAAAAGACAGTAGTACTGTAAAACATCAAATGCAGTGTTCCTCAACTTGCTTGTACTGTCAAAAGCTAAACAAATAAGTGATTACTGTACTTCTACATCTTCATCAACTCTGTCTTGTGGATTTGGCCACAGGTTCTCATCTACATTGCAATTAGCCAAACATCTTGGAAAAAACCTTCGGGCATGGCGAACAATGTGGTACGAGTATATATGTATATGTATATGTATATATACAAATACAGTATATATCTCAATCATCAGTAACGAGTTGGCAGAATTGGACAAGCAATTCCAAGGGCCTGCATCCATACAGTGCAGTACTGTCAATACTGTAAATAGTCTCAAAGGTGGTACATGGGACCATAGAAACAGTGTCTGATAAACAGTAGTACATTACAGTAAAGAATGATGATGAAATATTACATCCCTAGATAATGTAGTCTAATTGGTTCATGAAACTTTCATGATCTAAACATGGAATATTGTTTGTCTGTTTCCATACAACTATGCATTGAGAGGAATGCAACAGTTACTTATCATTTTGAGTAGTTGTATGAATTGATAGTTAGATGATTGTAAAGAAATGAATAGACAATCATCTGAAATGTAATGTGTGAATTGCTTTTTGAAACAGTAGTACTTTGATGTTAAGTTGTGTCATATTGAACAGGTGATCTTTGTTAAATGAACAAATGATCCTTGGTTTATGTGTATTGTATCCAAGCAACTGAAAAAAGTGTTAGAGTTTTGAAAAATGTGCATTTTGATCATTGGTTGTGAGTTTTGTGTCTAGAGTTTTGAAAAATGACGTCAAGGTTCTGAAATTAGTGCCAAAGTGATTGTAAAAAACTGTAAAACAGTCCACAATTAAAATCACAAAGTAATGCTTAAAAACAATGAAATGCGGACAGGTCAGCCAAAGGCCTGTTTAAAAAAGTAGGTCTTCAACTGATTTTTAAAAGAGTCCACTGAGACAGCAGAGCGTATTGGAGGAGGCAGAGCGTTCCATAGTCTTGGTGCTACCGACTCCAAAGCTCGATCACCACAGGTCCAAAGCCGGGTGAGAGGAACAGTTAATAAATTGAACATATTATACCTTAGAGCAGGGATCTTCAACAGGGGGTCCGTGCCCCATAGGGGGTCCTCAGAGTCAATGCAGGGGGGCCTCCAAATTCTGGTTAAATTTTTTTAAGTTTATTTCAAAAATTTGAAAAGTCCTAAAAATGAATCTGACATATTACTAGCAAATATAAATGCCCACTGATGATAGGCTTACTGGCCTATAGGTAATATAGTCACTAAGGCCATCTACAAATAGTTAATCCTAACGGTTCACTGTGCCACATGTATGTATAACATTAAAACAAGATTTTAAAAATCATTCCAACAACTATTTTAATAGCTTAGTATTCTATGGAAAAAAAGGTATGTATAAAGGTTTTGGGCCCAGTTTAATATGCAACATTTTATACAACATATGTAGTAGGGGGTTCGTGCTCCGTCTCTCTGCCAGTTAAGGGGTCCTTGTCTTAAAAACGTTGAAGACCCCTGTCTTAGAGGGCAGGCAAATCAAAATCAATATTTCAGATACAATCATCTTACCTGAACCATGTAAAATTAGACCTTTAGTTGGGATGATGTACACAACGATACACTCAAGTCTGAAACCTACTGTAGTGGACTTGAGAGAGCCTTTCATGATTTCCTTTTTTTGTTTAGCATGAGAGGCTCTCATTAGGTCTGCTAATAACAGTTATCAATTAATCTATTGATTATTTTCTTTTGCATGTAACTGATGTCTTTAGTCCCTGAAATGATAATGCTCCTCACAAGTTCCCAAAGTCCAATATCATGTATTCCAATTGCCTATTAAGAGAAAAAATGACCTATCTTCATAAATGACTAAGTTAAGATAAAATATACTTTATTGATACCACACAGGGACATTGAAGACAAAGACAAACACAAATACAATTATCATAAATGGCTCAAACCTGTGTGCGCTTGTCATATATTATTAGGGTCATATTACACAAAACATTTCACATTTTATTTTCATATGACTTAAAAAGTTCTATGTCAATGTTATTATGTACCAGTGAACAGGGGATTCCTGTCAGTATAGGCTACAATACAATTGTTGACCTTTTTTCAGTTATGTGCATCAACAAACACATTGCTATCCTTTATGAGTAGATTGTATACAAGTATTTTAAAAGTGATTGAAAATTGAGATATAGGCCAATTGCATATTTAAAAAAGAAAAAGTTGTCTTACTCTCAAAGACCTTGCGACCCCCCCATGAAGCTTTGGCAACCGAGGAGGGTGTTCATTTCCAGGACAGACAGACATGAAATATGTGTTGTATATATCGAAATAGCAAATATTTTATACATCTTAAATGTAATAAGTGAGAGGTTGAGGCAATATATCAAAGTGTTTGAATGGAAGACTGGATCTGAGGAGACATAGAGCAACTTCCAGGTGCCACCAAGAACCTGGACCACTGAGCCTGTTCTGTACCACAGAGACAGACCTGCAGGTGGACAGACTGCACATACAGTTCAATTCACTTTATTTGTCATTTAACTGAGTACTTGCATATTCAGAAGAAACGAAAAGTTGTTTCTCATCAGTAGCAGTGCAAATTAATAAAACAGAAATAAATACTTTACAAAGCCCCAACAATTCCAACAATTACAGTAATTCCCTCAAGAGCAAGCAGTGCGACAGTGGCGAGGAAAAACTCCCTCTTGGGAAGAAATCTCGGACAGACCCAGGCTCTTGGTAGGCGGTGTCTGACGGTGCCGGTTGGGGATATGATGAACAGTGGCGATAATAGTCACATTAATAATGGAACAGTGACTCCAAATGTACTCGTAGTAGTTCATGTCATATCAGGGCGCTGCAGGGCGTTACAGGATGTAGCGTGGCCCAGCAGAGCATGGATGGACGTAGTAGGAAGCTGCAGGGTTCAGCAGGACGCAGCATGACACTGCAGGGCACCGCAGAGCTCAGCAGGGAGTGCAGCAGGACCACGGCGACAGCTGCAACCAGGATCTTGGTGCCAACGTTCTCCAAGGAAATACGCTGGGTGAAAAAACATAAGGACTCCGGGGAGTAAACTCCCCAGAAGCTAGGATTAATAACAAGCATTTCTGGGACGGGATGCACACAAATGGTAATAGAAAGGGAGAGGAGAGAGTAGCTCAGTGTGTCAAAGGAAGGAAGTCCCCCGGCAGTCTAAAACTATAACAGCGTAACTAAGAGAGACAGGTCATAAGTATATATATATACATATATATATATATATATATATATATATATATATATATATATATATATATATATATATATATATATATATATATATATATATAACACACACACACACACACACACACACACACACAATGTATCTTTATATACAGAGAGTGGGACATGTGGTGATGAGTTAGTTATAACTTCATTCATATATTTGAGTTTATTTACAAAAAATTTATTTACAGTGTTTATACAGTTAACTTTTATATTTGTGTAAACAGTCAGTAGGCTACTTGCAAATGTACAGTACAGGCCAAACGTTCGGACACACCTTCTCATTCAATGCATTTTCTTTATTTTCATGACTATTTACATTGTAGATTCTCACTGAAGGCATCAAAACTATGAATGAACACATATGGAATTATGTACTTAACAAAAAAGTGTGAAATAACTGAAAACATGTCTTATATTTTAGATTCCTCAAAGTAGCCACCCTTTGCTTTTTTGATAGCGCTGCAAACCCTTGGTGTTCTCTCAATGAGCTTCATGAGGTAGTCACCTGAAATGGTTTTCACTTCACAGGTGTGCCTTGTCAGGGTTAATTAGTGGAATGTTTTCCCTTATTAATGGGGTTGGGACCATCAGTTGTGTTGTGCAGAAGTCAGGTTGATACACAGCCGACAGCCCTATTGGACAACTGTTAGAATTCATATTACGGCAAGAACCAATCAGCTAAGTAAAGAGAAACGAGTGGCCATCATTACTTTAACAAATGAAGGTCAGTCAGTCCGGAAAATTGCAAAAACTTTGAATGTGTCCCCAAGTGCAGTCGCAAAAACCATCAAGCGCTACAAGAAACTGGCTCACATGAGGACCGCCCCAGGAAAGGAAGATCAAGAGTCACCTCTGCTGCTGACGATAAGTTCATCCGAGTCAACAGCCTCAGAAATCGCAAGTTAACAGCAGCTCAGATTAGAGACCAGATGAATGCCACACAGTTCTAGCAGCAGACACATCTCTAGAACAACTGTTAAGAGGAGACTGCGCGAATCAGGCCTTCATGGTCAAATAGCTGTTAGGAAATCACTGCTAAGGAGAGGCAACAAGCAGAAGAGATTTGTTTGGGCCAGGAAACACAAGGAATGGACATTAGACCAGTGGAAATCTGTGCTTTGGTCTGATGAGTCCAAATTTGAGATCTTTGGTTCCAACCACCGTGTCTTTGTGCGACGCAGAAAAGGTGAAAAGATGGATTCTACATGCCTGGATCCCACCGTGAAGCATGGAGGAGGAGGTGTGATGGTGTGGGGGTGCTTTGCCGTGACACTGTTGGGGATTTATTCAAAATTGAAGGCATACTTCAACCAGCATGGCTACCACAGCATCTTGCAGTGACATGCCATCCCATCCGGTTTGCGTTTAGTTGGACCATCATTTATTTTTCAACAGGACAATGACCCCAAACACACCTCCAGGCTGTGTAAGGGCTATTCGACCAAGAAGGAGAGTGATGGAGTGCTGCACCAGATGACCTGGCCTCCACAGTCACCAGACCTGAACACAATCAAGATAGTTTGGGGTGAGCTGGACCGCAGAGTGAAGGCAAAAGGGCCAACAAGTGCTAAGCATCTCTGGGAACTCCTTCAAGACTGTTGGAAAACCATTTCAGGTGACTACCTCTTGAAACTCATCAAGAGAATGCCAAGAGTGTGCAAAGCAGTAATCAGAGCAAAGTCTGGCTACTTTGAAGAAACTAGAATATAAGACATGTTTTCAGTTATTTCACACTTTTTTGTTAAGTACATAATTCCACATGTTCATTCATAATTTTGATGCCTTCAGTGAGAATCTACAATGTAAATAGTCATAAAAATAAAGGAAACGCATTGAATGAGAAGGTGTGTCCAAACTTTTGGCCTGTACTGTATGTGTTTAATTATTTAAATCAGCAGTTAAGAATCTACCTCTGTGGTTTTCCTCACATTTACCTGAGTCTAAGTTCTGCTAGCGTCTGATTGGTGAGTTCAGCTATATGTGATTAAGTAAAACGAGGAAGTGTTGCTGTTGTGGAGCTGATAAAGTGTGAAGAACAGTAACGTGCTGCTTAACAAAGTTATCCGCCTCCATCCAGCTGTTTCTTCTAACTTAGAGTGATACAACCACCACATATCGAACCCTCACGTTAGAAGCGTCTTGTCATCCTTCTGCGTCCACAGGGCCAGGCAGGTGGGGACAGTGTCGGCGGTTGGATTACTGTGAAAAGAACTCTTTCACTCTGAAATAAAGACTAGTTTTGTAACGTTGTTGAGATAATGTATCTACTGGTCTACCCAGCTTCACTGCTGAGTAGGGCAGAGTAAGCTAATGACACCACGTATCTAGACACAACACTCACGGCAGTTCGTGAAGCGGTAACATTATTTTGAATCTATTGATTCGTGTACACGGACACGATTATCTCGTTTATTTTGTGTTGCTGAGAACTTAATGTATTCGTGCTGGTCAGCACGTAATGGGAAGCATCTATAAGGAGGTTAGGTTTCGGGGTTTCGGAAAAGAAGAACGGGGAAAGGACACACAACACGCCGGGACGCGGCCTCCGGGGTGAAAGTCCTGTGTTGTGTAACCCATCCACCACCCCACCCAACCTCCCTATGCTGATTTTCAGCATTTCTACTCGCTACCGTAGTCGTGCTGTGACCACGAAACATGCTTCCCATTTAAATACATTACTTTAAAAATTGTCCTCACCAACACAGGTGCAATCACAGAGGGCTTATATCATGTGGATGTGCCGACAGTTTTGTTGTCATTACTTAGAATTCCTCATGGGGGAGACAGAAACTACACACTATAGCTTTAAGTACATTTTCCCGATCATAATTACATACTTTTACTTAAAGGGGTGATAGAATGCAAAACCGATTTTACCCTGTCATAGTTGAATAAAGACAGTTCAGTGGGTAAATAGGACATACATAGAAGCTCAAAATCCCATTGACACCCCTTTACTATGAAAATCTCATATTTTGAAACTGCCGCTGAAAACAGGCAAATCTCAACAAAGCTGGAGGCTGACATAAGCATCTCAGGACCTGTACCTTTGTCACGCCCATGGGTGTATTAAGAGAACAGTCACGCCTCAACATTTACATAGGCTACACAACTGACCTGAGATCAGGTAGTCTTCTGAATCTAGGTCACGCAGATCTCTGCTATTCCATTATAAAATTCACTTCTGAAACTTTTTTATGCGAGAAATCAACCATGTAAAGCTCAAATATGGGCCGTTTTACGAAAATGGATGGCTAATTGCAAATTCTGTCCGACTGTCTGTCGGAGTTCAGCGGCCGGTGCTGCCTGGGTTGCTACATCGCCGCCCTGCCTGTCCTCCGTCACAGACCCCGGCCTTGAGCACCAGGCCGCCGGCCTGGTGCTCAATACCCGCGCAAACTCACCCTTTTCTGGGTGACTGGACTACTAAACACCGCTGCCCTGACAGAGCTCCGGGGCCTGCAGCTCGCTGTTCTCCCTCCCCTCTTCCTGCTACCGGCCGGCCGGTGAATGACTGAGAGTGCGGTCAGCGAGCTTGTTACGCCCGCAATCTCTTACCGCAGCCCGCAGGTTCCAGGTAATCTTCTAATGGATATGTGTGTTGAGTTATTTAAACAAACAATCGGGGAAATAAACCTCTTATCCGCAAGTCTCATTGATAGAGCCCGCGGTGAGCTGGAGTCCATCAATGAGAGCTAGCTAGCCTCCTCCTAACGAGACCTCTGACATTCACAAATAACACAAATGCATACAAGTGTTAGCTAAGCTTTGTAAGACCGTGGGGAACCTGTAATATTCATGCCGTGACGAAATTCAAACTGTAAATATACTATAGTTATGCCGAAAGTGTAGCTAGCTAGCTAGCTGCGATATTTCCCCATTGTATTGAATGGGACATATAGCTAACAGCTGCTCGTCCTACAAAGATGCCTCGCGTTCATAAAAATGTCTTAAAATCAAATCGGACACAACGGTTAGCTTTATAAGACATTGGGGAATGATGTTATATAAGTAGCGTGACAAAATTCAAACTGTAAATATACTACAGTTATGCCGAAAGTGTAGCTAGCTAGCTGCGATATTTCCCCATTGTATTGAATGGGACATATAGCTAGCAGCTGCTCATCCTACAAAGAGGCCTCGCGTTCATAAAAATGCCTTAAAATCAAATCGGCAGCAGGAGGCTCTATCAATGAGACTCGCGGACAAGCGGTGTTTATTTCCCCAATCGTTTGTTTAAGTAACTCAACACATTATAATTACACACATTAAAAGATTAACTGAAACCTGTGGTAAGAGATTGCTGGCGTAACAAGCTCGCTGACCGCGCTCTCACTCACATACACCGGGCATTTAGCTAGCAGGAAGAGGGGAGTTGCAGGCCCTGGAGCTCTGTCAGGGCAGGGGCATTTGGTTGTCATTAGCCCAAGAGACGGTGACTTTGCGCGGGTATGGAGTGCTGTGGGCTGCCAGTCATGACGGAGCTCCAAGTACCTCACAGCAGGCCGGGGTCTGTGAAGGAAGGCAGGCCGGGGTCTGTGAAGGAAGGCAGGCCGGGCGCTGAACTCCGACACACAGTCGGACAAAATTTGCAATTAGCCATCCATTTTCGTAAAACGGCCCATATTTGAGCTTTACATAGTTGATTTCTCGCATAAAAAAGTTTCAGAAGTGAATTTTGTAATGGAATAGCAGAGATCTGCGTGACCTAGCTAGATTCAGAAGACTACCTGATCTCAGGTCAGTTGTGTAGCCTATGTAAATGTTGGGGCGTGACCGTTCTCTTAATACACCCATGGGCTGACAAAGGTTCTGGTTTTTGTGAGGTTGACGTCAACTTCCAGCTTTGTTGAGATTCGCCCGTTTTCAGCGGCAGTTTCACAATATGAGATTTTCATAGTAAAGGGGTGTCAATGGGATTTTGAGCTTCTATGTATGTCCTATTTACCCACCGAACTGTTGTTATTCAACTATGACAGGGTAAAACCGGTTTTGCATTCTATCACCCCTTTAAGTAAAGGATCTGAATACTATAGATAGACACTGACTGTGACTCACCTTATGAATCTCTTCTCCCACTTGCTTATTCTTTCCCTGGCTGCTCTGGTGAAGAGGTGGGAATTCTTGGGCCATGTTTAGCCACCCACCTCTCATTGCGTTCCTTTTTCTTGTGTTTCAGCACCTCTTTTGTGGTATCTTTTTACTTCCCATTGAGCATCCAGGCGTTTTTTTTACACACTGACTCTGCTTGTCTGCCTTTTTCTCTGCTCTGTCTCAGCTTGGGTCATTGGTCGAGCCATGTAGGAAGCTACGCCAGTAAAGAAGAGGCCAGAGGAGAAGATGTGTATAATAGAACACCGTGTTTATTGATTTACAAAATTATGAACAAAATTCGATCATGGAAGCCCTTTTTAAATGGGGAATGGGAAGAAAAAAGAATATATTTAGAAGCCAAATTCTTGTCTTGGTACGTGCTTCCCTGTACCAGTATGGTGGCCGCGATGACGCCAACATCACGGCCAACATAAGGACCAGTATCAGAATAAGGCTGTATAATTACCATAGCTAACAAAGCAAGAGCTTCCTTGTACTGTTCATCTTACACACACAAAAAGTGTGGTTAACACAAAACATATGTTGCACGTGCAAGCTTGTGTGACACTTTCCCTTTTCCAAAATTTCAAACAGATGGCATGTGAAAATATTCATTTTTCTTCTGTTTGAAAATCTGCTGCTGCTTTTGGAAAGTTTGTCTAAAATCTGTTTTATAGCCTAATCATCAGGAATTATGAAGGAACCAATAACAAGCTAAGAATTACCCAGGGTTCCGGAGCACCTCAGCGCTTTCAGAAAACCTTGTGAAATAGGACACAACTCGGGATGCCACAGTGGGAAAAGTCCATCCTCTGGCATTACTTGCTTTGTCTTTGTTATCCAATGGAGAGGTTAACCACTTACCTAATCGGGAGATTTTTCTTAGACAATCTTTTCTAATACAGCTTTTTGGCAGACATTTTGACATCTCAGGATAATCACAGATGTAATTAAAAACAAGAATAACGATTGCAGGAAGGTCTTACTGGGACTCTTATTGAAACAGAGCAATGGTAACAACTGTGCTCACCCCCATATGACAAATTTAAAAAAGAACATTTTGCTGCAATGCTTTGAACCTGAGTAAATATTGTCATTCAAGGTTATATTCTGTCCGCTGTGTAACTGTAATTGTTCCTCTGTATTTACAGTGAAAACGTCTACAACTCTAGAACATGTATAGACAGTAATATATTTTAGTGTGTGTTGATTATAGGTCTACACCACACTTCTTAACATTTGGATTTGAAGCTGTGCAGCCTCTAGAATAGATAGCTTTGACTGAGGTGGAAGTGCTTTCTGATTTCCTTCAGCCCAGTTGGAGGTCTGAACACTTAAAAAAGTTCACACTGAATAGGGCATTGTCTTCATTTCTGGGGCCCTCAGCGAAGCTAACATAATGTTAGCTCGTCTATCTGCGGAACCTCAATTAGACCCTTTATATTCAGTTCACTTTCTGTTTTAATTTGCAATAGCCAGAACAGCTCTTAGTTAAATTATATCCCTTTTTCTGATGTTGAGTCTCATTTTGTGCATTTTCCTCAACAGTAATACAACAACAGTAACTTTTTAGTAAGTTTTGTTACCCAATTTGGTTTTGTGTGTCTTGTGTAAGTACTTCTGTTGGTTTTCATTCATACATTTTGCTTTTAAATTACATTTGAAATATTTGTCAGTCTGGAAATTACTTTTTTTTTTTAAAGTAGTGCAGTTCCGTTTTAAACTGGCCTGTTTGGAACGGGCCGATTGCCCTCTTTTCACAGCAGACATTTTGACTTGTCATAGTAAGAAACCTTCACTGCCACATGGGTGGCAGTGAAGGTCAGGGGCCTCGACGGACCAGACCCGGGCAGCAGACGCTGGCTCTGGGGACGTGGAACGTCACCTCTCTGTGGGGGAAGGAGCCGGAATTGGTGCGGGAGGTGGAGCGCTACCGGTTGGATCTGGTGGGGCTTACCTCTACGCACAGTCTCGGTTCTGGAACTGTACTCCTGGATAGGGGTTGGACTCTTTTCTTCTCCGGAGTTGCTCAGGGTGTGCGGCGCCGGGCGGGTGTGGGGATACTAACAAGCCCCCGGCTGAGCCGCCTCGTTTGGAGTTTACCCCGGTGGACGAGAGGTTCGCCTCCCTACGCCTGCGGGTTGTGGGGGAAAACTCTGACTGTTGTTTGTGCATATGCACCAAACAGGAGTTCGGAGTATTCGGCCTTCTTGGAGACCTTGAGTGGAGTCCTGCATGGGCGCCAGTGGGGGACTCCATTGTTCTGCTGGGGGACTTCAACGCAACGCGTCACAATGATGGAGACACCTGGAGAGCGTGATTGGGAGGAACGGCCTCCCTGATCTAAACCAGAGTGGTTGTTTGTTGTTGGACTTCTGTGCTAGTCATGGATTGTCAATAAACAAACACCATGTTCGAACATAGGGATGCTCATAAGTGTACCTGGTACCAGAGCACCCTAGGCCGAAGGTCAATGATCGATTTTATAATCGTTTCATCTGATCTGAGGCCGTATGTTTTGGACACTCGGGTGAAGAGAGGGGCAGAGCTGTCAACCGATCACCATCTGGTGGTGAGTTGGGTCAGGGGGTGGGGGAAGACTCTGGACAGACCTGGTAAGCCCAAACGTGTAGTGCGGGTAAATTGGGAACGTCTGGAGGAGGCCCCTGTCCAACGGACTTTCAACTCGCACCTCCGGCGGAGCTTTTCGTGCATCCCTGTGGAGGCTGGGGGCATTGAACCAGAGTGGACAATGTTCAAAGTTTCCATTGCTGAAGCTGCGGCGAGGAGCTGTGGTCTTAGGGTCTTAGGTGCCTTAAGGGCGGTAACCCACGAACACCGTGGTGGACACCGGTGGTCAGGGAAGCCGTCCGACTGAAGAAGGAGTCTTTCCGGGATATGTTATCCCAGAGGACTCCGGAGGCAGTTGCAGGGTACCGAAGGGCCCGAAGGGCTGCAGCCTCTGCCGTGAAAGAGGCAAAGCAGCGGGTGTGGGAGAAGTTTGGAGAAGACATGGAGAAGGACTTTCGGTCGGCACCAAAGTGCTTCTGGAAAACTGTTCGCCACCTCAGGAGGGGGAAGCGGGGAACCATCCAAGCTGTGTACAGTAAGGATGGGACACTGTTGACCTCAACTGAGGAGGTAATAGGGCGGTGGAAGGAGCATTTTGAGGAACTCCTGAATCCGACTAATACGCCCTCTATGTTAGAGGCAGAGCTGGAGGATGACGGGGGATTGGCGTCGATTTCCCGGGCGGAAGTCACTGATGTAGTCAAACAACTCCACAGTGGCAAAGCCCCGGGGATTGATGAGATCCGTCCAGAAATGCTCAAGGCTCTGGGTGTGGAGGGGCTGTCCTGGTTGACACGTCTCTTCAACATTGCGTGGAAGTCTGGAACAGTGACAAAGGAGTGGCAGACTGGGGTGGTGGTTCCCCTTTTAAAAGGGGACCAGAGGGTGTGTGCCAATTACAGGGGTATCACACTTCTCAGCCTCCCTGGTAAAGTCTACTCCAAGGTGCTGGAAAGGAGGGTTCGGCCGATAGTCGAACCTCAGGTTGAGGAGGAACAATGCGGATTCCGTCCTGGTCGTGGAACAACGGACCAGCTCTTCACTCTCGCAAGGATCCTGGACGGGGCCTGGGAGTATGCCCAACCGGTCTACATGTGTTTTGTGGATTTGGAGAAGGCGTATGACCGGGTCCCCCGGGAGATACTGTGGGAGGTGCTGGGGAGTATGGGGTGAGGGGGTTCTCTACTCAGGGCCATCCAATCTCTGTACGACCAAAGTGAGAGCTGTGTCCGGGTTCTCGCAGTAAGTTGGACTCGTTTCAGGTGAGGGTTGGCCTCCGCCAGGGCTGCGCTTTGTCACCAATCCTGTTTGTAATATTTATGGACAGGATATCGAGGTAGTCCGGCGGGTGGGGAGGGGTTGCAGTTCGGTGGGCTGGGGATCTCATCGCTGCTTTTGCAGATGATGTGGTCCTGATGGCATCATCGGCCTGCGACCTTCAGCACTCACTGGATCGGTTCGCAACCGAGTGTGAAGCGGTTGGGATGAGGATCAGCACCTCTAAATCGGAGGCCATGGTTCTCAGCAGGAAACCGATGGAATGCCTTCTCTCAGGTAAGGAATGAGTCCTTACCCCAAGTGAAGGAGTTCAAGTACCTTGGGGTTTTGTTCGCGAAAGTGAGGGGACAATGGAGCCGGAGATTGGTCGGAGAATCGGTGCGGAGTGCGGTATTACATTCCATCTATCGCACCGTTGTGACGAAAAGAGAGCTGAGCCAGAAGGCAAAGCTCTCGATCTACCGGTCGGTTCGTTTCCCTACCCTCACCTATGGTCATGAAGGCTGGGTCATGACCGAAAGAACGAGATCCAGGGTGCAAGCGGCCGAAATGGGTTTCCTCAGGAGGGTGGCTGGCGTCTCCCTTAGAGATAGGGTGAGAAGCTCAGTCATCCGTGAGGAGCTCGGAGTAGAGCCGCTGCTCCTTTGCGTCGAAAGGAGCCAGTTGAGGTGGTTCGGGCATCTGGTGAGGATGCCCCCTGGGCGCCTCCCTAGGGAGGTGTTCCAGGCACGTCCAGCTGGGAGGAGGCCTCGGGGAAGACCCAGGACTAGGTGGAGGGATTATATCTCCAACCTGGCCTGGGAACGCCTCGGGATCCCCCAGTCGGAGCTGGTTAATGTTGCTCGGGAAAGGGAAGTTTGGGGTCCCCTGCTGGAGCTGCTCCCCCCGCGACCCGACACCGGATAAGCGGACGAAGATGGATGGATAGTAAGAAAAGCACAGGTGTTACTAATAAAATGAGCAATGGCTCTGTTTCATTCAAGTGTCGCAGTGAGCCATGACAGTGTTACAGTGAGCCAGCCTTCACTGATGGAGCCACGGTGCCTCTGCAAAATAGCTTCCGGAAGGAACTTGTTTTGGTGGAACATGTGTACGTTCAAAGTTTGTTTTAGTCGTGCAACAGAAAACTCAGATAGGACAGATAGTCTAGCTAGCTGTCTGGATTTACCCTGCAGAGATAGTCCTCAGAAATCCACTGAAGGTTAGAACGCCAACACAAAGACAGAGGACATCGGCTGAAAAGACATGCATCCGGCGGAATTTCCTGTGGCACCGGAGCAATCCTGGAAGTGGAACGTTGTGGATATAGACTAGGGTGGGACAACTTCCACCTTTGCTATTCCTATGACTGTAATACATGGACTCCCCACATAGATCTACACAACGTCAACCTGTGCAGAGGTCTAATCAGCGGGCCTTAAATAGGAATGATGTCCTGTGTAAATATAACATTACTTACAGTAGCAAATAATTGAATCAAGTAGTCTGTACCTGCACACACAGTCCTGAGAATAGGGTCTAAACAAGTGAAAACACCTGCAGGGGTGTGTTTGTGTAGGCCCTATAGGTACAATGGTATCTAAGTGATGTAGGGTAACTTACTTAAAGGTCCCATGGCATGAAAATTTCACTTTATGAGGTTTTTTAATATCAATATGCATTCCCCCAGCCTGCCTATGGTCCCCCAGTGGCTAGAAATGGTGATAGGTGTAAACCGAGCCCTGGGTATCCTACTCTGCTTTTGAGAAAATGAAAGCTCAGATGGACCAATCTGGAATCTTCTCCTTATGAGGTCATAAGGAGCAAGGTTACCTCCCCTTTCTCTGCTTTGCCCACCCAGAGAATTTGGCCCACCTATGAGAGAGAGACATCATGGCTTTCAAACGAGCAAAGTAGCAGTTGGTCAAGGCCACACCCCAACTCTCTACCTTGACTTCAGATACAGTATTAGGGGACCACTAAGGTCTATATAAAAGAGACTTCAGATACAGTATTAGGGGACCACTAAGGCCTATATAAAAGAGACTTCAGATACAGTATTAGGGGACCACTAATGTCTATATAAAAGAGACTTCAGATACAGTATTAGGGGACCACTAAGGTTTATATAAAAGAGACTTCAGATACAGTATTAGGGGACCACTAAGGTCTATATAAAAGAGACTTCAGATACAGTATTAGGGGACCACTAATGTCTATATAAAAGAGACTTCAGATACAGTATTAGGGGACCACTAAGGTCTATATAAAAGAGACTTCAGATACAGTATTAGGGGACCACTAAGGTCTATATAAAAGAGACTTCAGATACAGTATTAGGGGACCACTAAGGTCTATATAAAAGAGACTTCAGATACAGTATTAGGGGACCACTAAGGCCTATATAAAAGAGACTTCAGATACAGTATTAGGGGACCACTAAGGTCTATATAAAAGAGACTTCAGATACAGTATTAGGGGACCATTAAGGTCTATATAAAAGAGACTTCAGATACAGTATTAGGGGACCACTAAGGTCTATATAAAAGAGACTTCAGATACAGTATTAGGGGACCACTAAGGTCTATATAAAAGAGACTTCAGATACAGTATTAGGGGACCATTAAGGTCTATATAAAAGAGACTTCAGATACAGTATTAGGGGACCACTAAGGTCTATATAAAAGAGACTACAGATACAGTATTAGGGGACCACTAAGGTCTATATAAAAGAGACTTCAGATACAGTATTAGGGGACCACTAAGGTCTATATAAAAGAGACTTCAGATACAGTATTAGGGGACCATTAAGGTCTATATAAAAGAGACTTCAGATACAGTATTAGGGGACCACTAAGGTCTATATAAAAGAGACTTCAGATACAGTATTAGGGGACCATTAAGGTCTATATAAAAGAGACTTCAGATACAGTATTAGGGGACCTTTAAACTGTAAAACAAATGGTTGTTGTATAATCATATTACTGAAGCACTTTAAAGTTCAAAGTTTTCACCCTACTACTCAGCTATTATTGACGACTCCATTGAGTGCACTTGTCTTTTTAATGTTCAGAAGCAGCTTTTCAGCATGAAAAGTACTAGATTATAGTTTTCCTGTAGCTCCAAGGGGGTTTCAACTTGGATTTATACATCTCCCAGGGATAAAATCTTATTTTCCTCCTCCTTTGTTTGTAATTTATTTTAAGATATATAAATTAGTTGAAAACAACCTGGAAATTAAATATCAATTCCCTACTCTCTAGATAGGGGCTGTAAACCTGATTAGACAAAACCTGTCGACTCAAATCTGTTAATTAGAGAACATCTTTTTGGACGGATCAGTGAAGCAGCCTCCAGAGTGTGTTAGTGCACGTCGATGGATCACCATTACCTTCAGTGTAGGGACAGAGGAAGCCCAGCTGTGAGGATTTGTGCGACACGGGTTACAAATCAACCTTAAGCAGGTAAATGCACCATAAATCTTCAGGCTACTGCTTTGTCAGTTCATGCTGGAGCTCACTGTGAGCTGCAGGTGCCGTTGGGACAGCTGATGAGCCCATACGCGTGGTGGATAGTTGGAGCCTGCCAGGTTGTGATGCACAGCTCCTCACTAAGGCACACCATCATCACGCATCCTTGGATATTTTAGCAGGAATTCATTCATTCAAGATGTCCATTATTTATTCATTTTTATTTTATAATCTGTACCATTTACAGTATTTATAGTGTGCTATAGTGATATACACATATTACAGTGATGTGGACTGTTGGACCCTGAGACAGGTTTCATACAGACACACCAATGGATGTGAGGTATGAAGTTGTCAAAACTCAACACAAAAAGGCTGGGTAGTAACTGCTGGCAATCATATTGCCTCACATTAAAGGGAAACAAAAGCCCTGACACAGAATCAACTTTGCGCTATTCTTCATTTACTTGAGAGTAAAGTACACATGGATGACTGTCGTCCTAATTTTGGAAATTAGAGCGTTAAAGACTGAATTTTGAACATCAAGTTGTTTGAAATCAAGTTGAATTGAATTTAAAATGTGACTGTCCTGGTAGGCTTGTACAAGTTCTAATATCTGCTGTTAAATAAACCTTGCCAGAGGAGTCGTCTCTGATCTCTCAGACCTGAACACGTCTACGTCCAGGTTTATCTGTGATGGGCCGCAGGAAGGCCTTCATATATTACGTTTTACACAGAAGCGAGGAGAGTAATAAAGAACTCTCTGCACACCATAACGTAGAACATTGTGTGAGTTTGAAAGTCCAACTTGGAGTTATGTTAAGTTTTCAAAATTCTACACACAAACCTTAATATAACGCAGCAGAAACACCACAAAAGACAACAACAAAACAAACTATACATCTTTAAAACAAATTACACTCTTGACTGTCTGATGCTGTCATGTTGTTGTGTTACATTGTCCCTGTTTGTCTGATTTGGGGGCATCAATTGAAAATAGAATTATCCACTTCATGTCCTTTAGTTAATAATTTTTAAGTAAGTAAATGACAATTTATCATAAACATTAAAGTCAACCCACATTAACCATTTAATATAATGAATGTATGTCTAAACATTATTGAGAGACTTATATACAACATATCACTTAAAAAACAAATGTGTTGATTGGAATCTTATTTTACTTCATTTAGACTAGATGGATTCATTCACAGGTTACATCTCTATTTACAAGGCAACTTCAATGTGCAGTATAAATTCATAATCTTACGCTGGATTACACTTTGTTTCAAAATTACTCAGGTGAATACAAGATGGTGTAGCTCCTAAAACTAACAGCAGATGGCACATGAGAGCATGTACATTTGAGGCTTAATTTCAGCAAGCAAGTAAACAAAGACATGTTGTAAATATAGGTCTAAAAAAATAAGCACGATTTAATGAATTGCACTTGTTTTCACGTCTCAGTTGCATGTGGGTATGTGTAAACTTGGAGGTTAAGAAGTGCAGAAGCAACAACAACAAAAAAGCCTTTAGCTGAGCATCACATAATAGAACATAATACTTTTGCAGGGAGTGCACATGATTGCATTCATTGCAGATGAGTACTTTCAGCCTCTGAAATCCTCAGCACAGGGGAGCTGAAGTTGGACGAGCAGGGAACTAAGTTCTGGGTGCTCAGATAACTAATCTTCTTTCCGCTGTCCCCTCCTGATCCCTGTTCCAGACCGGCCTCCAGTGAGTCCGGCCCCAGCCCGTGTGGCAGAGGCACCAGGCCGTGCAGGAGGCTGTTCCCCAGGTGGGAGTTACATCGAGCCAAGTTGTCAGTCAGATGCTGCATGTACACCTCTTCCAGCTGTTTCTCCAGCAGCCCATTCAGCACAGAGTTAGACATAGGCTCCAAGCCTGATCCGGGTAGATCCAAGCTGTTGTTCACACTGGCCCCCATAACCAGATAACCCTGGTCTGGTATCGATAAGACAGGCTCGCCTCGTGGCCCCTGTTGGGTTGCCCATTCTGGGTGACGCCAGGCATCCGTGGCAAGAGGCTGAGTGTGAAAACCTTGCTGGGGGATGGTGGCTCTCAGTGGGTTGTGTGAGATGCGGCCTGAGTCGGCCACCTGCAGGTCTGGGTACTGGTCCAGGAGGCTACAGCTGTCTAGGAAAACTGTAGGGTCAGGTGGACACCCAGGGATCAAGAGGCCTACAGGAACTTGAGGCACCACCTTCAGTCCCTGGAATTGGGTGGTGTCTAGTTCTTCCTGGTTTGGACCTGATTACAGAAAGTAAACAGGTGATTTGGATGTTTTCAACTTAATTTGGTTTGGTTTGACATTTTTGCTATTTGGCACGAAAGCATTAGTGAGATTATATCTGAGAAAGGAAGAAAATCTTAGTAAAAGAGAAGCAAGTGAACTAGACCGTGTAAAGTTAACGCTACAAAACCAGTACACATGGTTAAACTGATCACATACAGGATATGGTTTGTATGATAATAAGGTCTAGCAGGAAGCAGGTTTACCTGCTTCGGCTGAATCTGTCTGTAGATCTGTAGAGATGGACTCAGAGAGAATACCGCTGAACTGATCTGCACCAGGAGTGTGTGTCTGCGATCTCTTAATCTTGGAAGCAGTGGCAAACTTTCTCTCCTCCCTGTAACGCAGCACTCTGAGAAAACCTTCAGCCAACATGGCACAGAATGACCGTCCTCCTCCTCTTCTTTTCTGTCTCTCTTTGCACCCGTCTTTGCTTCCTATGATTGCCAGTCTTAAGTGCAAATGGCACAGTGCTGTTGCGTATGCAACTGTAAAGTTCTACTTGCTTGTTTCACTTCTGCAACTGAGAACTGGCCCCTCCACCCCTCGCCACACACTTCCTTTATTAATATGTAACTGAAAATCACAGTTTAGAGAAAAGAGAACAGTACATTTATACACAAGCTGAGAAAACCTCCTAAACTGAGGAGCAGAAGTAACACAACATCTAAAAAAATACTCCATCATGAGTAAAAGTCCTGCATTAAAGATCCTACTTAAGGAAAACTACAGAAGTATAATCAAAGTCCTTTAAAGTGTCAAAAGTAATGCCCCTTTGACTGATATATTATGACATATTACATTATTATATTATTTATACTGATGCACCAGTTTGTACGTAGCATTTTGTAGTTGTAAGCTGGTTAAGTTGGAGCTATTTTATGTACAGTAAGGTAATTAAGTAGCTCCCATTTAACCAGCTTACAACTACAAAATGCTACGTACAAACTGGTGTACAGTAAGGTAATTTAGTTGTTCCCAACCCAGGGGTCAGGCCCTCTCCGAAGGATCAAAAGAGAAATCTGAATGGTCGTGATATGATATGAGTTTGTGGAAGATTTCACCTATCTGATAAGTCTCATCAGTAAGGACAGCGGGGCATCTAAAGACATTAAAGCAAGGCTGGGAAAGGCTCAGGGTGCCTTCTCCCAACAATATAGCCTTAAAACCAAGATGCTCCTATATAACTGCAATGTAAAGTCTGTTCTGCTGTACGGTTCAGAGAGCTGGCGAGTTGTCAAAACAGACATGAGGAGAATGGAAGTGGTCCATAATGGATGCCTCCGACGAATATGCCAGATCTTTTGGCCTAATAAGATCTCCAACAATGAAAACGGGAAGCCGGAGCATCACCAAGGAGATTACGCACAGACGCCTGAGATGGCTGGGACATGTGTTGAGGATGGAGCAGGACTGCATCACAAAAGTCACCTTAAGATGGACACCACCTGGCAAAAGAAAAACCTGGGAGGTCCAAAACCACCTGGCGCAGAACTGTGACACAAGAGCTGGAACAGATGAACCTGTCATGGGAAGAGGCCCAACATGCTGCCAGGGACCCAATGCAATGGAGAGTGCTCATTGAGGCCTTATGTGTCATAGGGGATGAAGAGTAAGTAAGTAAGTAAGTCATGATATGATATGATTATTTGGCTAGGGATAGAAGTAAAAGAAGACACACCTTTGCTTTTGTGTTAGACACTGGAGAGTTTTTGTTGGAACAACTCATAGACCTCTGAAACACGACAAGAAGCCTCCACCAGACACAGCTCTTTATAGAGACTCATACTCAAAAACATTGGGAACCACTAGGGTGTAAATCACACGTTTTATCACCATACAATATTAGATTGATTCTTTGGACAATGTTTTAATATTTACTGATATCACAAAGTCTGCCGGTAGTACTGTAAGTCTACGATACGATTTCGATTCGATTTAATTCAGGGGCCTGGGACCGATCCGAGATGATACATAAGGCTTTTTAACACTATCAGTTAAATTTTTATATATTTACAAAAAGCAACTAAAATATGATTTGACAATGTCATTACTAAGCTATTCCAGACATTCAAATTAAAAACAAACAATATAAAGCGGCAATTTCAAAATAAAAGCTCATCTTAAAGATGACAATATGTATTGATCATTTGACTTTGTATCGATAATATTGGATCGTTGAGGATTGAATCGATATATTGATCGTGATCGATGTATCGTTACACCCTTAGGAACCACTGGTTGAATCTTCAATAAGTTGGAGCACAAAACCTGGGGTATAGGTGCTGGATTCAAAGGTAGCTGTGAAAGTGTACGCCTTGTACTGCAATTTTATTCTTTAATATCTTATAAGTTTATCATGTTTTACTCTCAAAAGTACGTAGTTACTACAGCTGTAACATAATGTAGTGAAGTAAAAAGTAAAATATTTGCCTCTGAAACATGGTAGAGTAGAAAAAACAAATGACATAATGTGGAAATACTCAAGAAAAGTACAAAGACCGGAACACACAGAGAAGCACTTTGAGTGGGTGGGTTAAATTCTGTGGAATATCTGCAGAATGTTGCATATCAGTAACTCAATAACCTGATGACGTCTTCAAAACAAATCCTACATACTTTTCCACAACGCTTATACGTTTAAAACAATGAGATCACCCAGTCCAAATGCCTGCTTATCACAGCACACTAAGTCAAGCTAATGATGAGTCATGTTCTGTATACTTAAAATCATTTATCAGACATAAAAAGAAGGCAGAATTCATTTCATGTTTGTTTGACTTTTTGAAATGACAACCACCAAGGAGTACTGAGAGTCAGGCTTGCAGTTTTATTTGCAGTTTTATTTTAATTTTTTGATGTAAGACGGGGATTACCAACATTACATTGTGAAACAGGATGCTTATAGTGAAACCAAACAGCGATCCAACTCCCCTATAAACAAAAACAGCAAATAATTAAAAAAAAAAACACTCAATTTTACGTCCCTCTATGTTTGCAGACTTGTAATTTTGGCATGTGTTATCATTTTTAACATGTATCATCTCGTAGAAAAAAGTTTGTCAAACTACTAACACAGCATTAAGACAATATATAAGAACATGGAGAACAGGATTGTAATGGATTACTTTTAGAGAAGGTGCTGCAGGTTTGGCCATGACGTGATTGGCAGGAGCACAACATGTTTCCAGGATTCAACAGATCTCTTCTAATAAACCTGTCGAGTGAAATGAGTTTCATGAATGATGTTCTGTTGGCCAAACGATTAATCTGTGTTACAATTTTTCAAAGTGCTTACATTTTGTTGGGTCTGATGATGTGTTCTCAATAAAAAAAAAAAGAAAAAAGGAAGCTACACGTTCACGCTAATGGTTGATTGACATGTCATTAAGCCAATAGGCTTAGCAGACTGAGGTTAATGGGAGGAGGCAGAGCGGTTTGTAGATAACCATAATGCTCTGCTTTAGCACCTCCTTTCACTACAGCTGACAAGGCACAGCTGAACATAGAGTAATAGAAAAAAAAACATACTCAAAAACATCCACATATTTAATAGCCAAGTGAAATGTTGCTTTTTTTAATATCCTGGCTTAGTTCCAGGTCTGTCCGGGTCCAGATCTGGATTTAGGTCTCAGGTAGAAACGGTGTTAAGATGCTACTGCTGTGCTTTCTTCGCTAGAGCCTCGGCTTCCTGCAGAGAGACAGAGGGGGAGAAAGGAGGAAGAGAGGGAGAGTGTGTTAAATTAAAATGGAGGATATTGGTTTATATATTCCCTGCCACAGCACAGAGGAAAACCCCTCTGTTTCTATGGTAACTGGCACACCTCCCTGCAGTTCCTGTTGTAGCACAGAGGAGGCGCCAGTGTGCAGGAGGGAGAGGAAGAGGAGGAGAGGCCTGCTCGTGTGTGAGGATAACATGAACAGATGTATTATTATGTAAATGGTGTGTTTTCTGTACGGAAATCACACTGTGAGGAGAAATATATTCTTAGGCACATAAGCCGGTGTTACAGGAAATATGGCCGTAGGAATGCAGTTCAAAGAAAGGACACATGTCCGTGTGTTTTTGTCGTTTGTGTGCTTACCTTTGAGCCCGGGGGAGCAGTCAAACCCAGAAATGCATACACTGCGTTGTCCTCTCTGGCATCGAAGAAGGCCTCATAGTTCTGAGAGAGAGAGAGAGAGAGAGAGAGAGAGAGAGAGAGAGAGAGAGAGAGAGAGAACTTGAGATGCAGATCAATGGGAGGATCAACTCCAAACCTGAGGAATGATGATGTGAAACAGGCTTTGGATCAGTGCCTGAGGGCGACTGAGAAAGAGGAAGACACAGAGAGAACTTTGCTCGATTATGGAGAAAAAAAAAATCATAGACACGATTATTTTGGTCAATACTGAAATCACGATTACTTAACACGATTATTTATTGTCTTTTGAAAAGATGTTGCAATTATTGAACTTAAAAAGCAGTAAAACAGTTAAACACATCCACAGTGAAACTCCTTGAACTGTGAAATTTCCCTTAAAGTGCTCATATTATGCTTTTTGGCTTTTCCCCTTTCCTTTATTGTGTTATGTATCTTTTTTGTGCACGTTATAGGTTTACAAAGTGAAAAAGCCCAAAGTCCCCCCCCAAAGGGACTTACCATCTCCAACAGAAAACCCTGTTCACCAACTGCTCCAAACAGCTCTATTGTAGTCCAGCCTTTACTTCAGAGACAGACGTGGTCACTTTGTAACACACGTTATAATGCTCGCCTAGCTGCTAGCGTGGCACGCCATCATACTCTGCTTCTGACTGGTTAGTAGTCCTTACCTAGGTACTGTCAGGGCACGCCCTCATACTCTGCTTCTGACTGGCTAGTAGTCCTTACCTAGGTACTGTCAGGGCACGCCCTCATACTCTGCTTCTGACTGGCTAGTAGTCCTTACCTAGCTACTGTCAGGGCACGCCCTCATACTCTGCTTCTGACTGGTTAGTAGTCCTTACCTAGGTACTGTCAGGGCACGCCCTCATACTCTGCTTCTGACTGGCTAGTAGTCCTTACCTAGGTACTGTCGGGCACGCCCCCTATACTCTGCTTCTGACTGGCTAGTAGTCCTTACCTAGGTACTGTCAGGGCACGCCCTCATACTCTGCTTCTGACTGGCTAGTAGTCCTTACCTAGGTACTGTCAGGGCACACCCTCATACTCTGCTTCTGACTGGCTAGTAGTCCTTACCTAGCTACTGAGCATGTGCGACTCCCAACAAAGATGGAACAGAAGTGAGATGTCTCACTCTGTAGCTAAAACAGAAAGCTCAACACACAGGGTGAAAAGAGGAGCTGCAGCAACAACAAAAATATGGTGTTTTTTGAAAATTAAACCATATAAACCTATCCTGATATAATCTGTAAATACAATTATGAACCTGAAAATGAGCATAATATGAGCACTTTAATACTTAATACTGTCATTTGAACATTTGTTTTTAAATTCAGTAATAAGAGTTTACTTGCAAAATGTAATGTGAAAAATAATCATTTATTTCCAATCAATCTTAAAAAACAATCGATGAATTGCACAGGCCTAGATGCAGATCGATGGGAGGATCAACTCCAAACCTGAGGAATGATGATGTGAAACTGGCTTTAGATCAGCGCCCGAGGGCGACAGTCATGGTCGGGGTTGTGTTATTTGTCCAAGGAAAGGCCTCGGTAGTTGATCCGATAGGACTCGATTGTCTTTGCGAATGTAACCCACAGCAAACAAGCACACACATTCAGTCACTCATTGACTGTTCAGTCGCCTGCAGTCTCTCTCATTACAGATCCCTCACTTCTTCTCATTCCTTTGTTTTCACTCCTTTTGCTCCCACACACACATACCGCTACGCACACAAACAGATTTTTATAACAGGGGCCGCACAGCTGCAAGTGTACTAGGAAATGCTGTCCTCTTTGTCTGTGACATTCAATACAGCCTGTCCCGCATGTGCAACTTCATGTTCACTGCACAGCAAGACTAAAGGCTTTAGGCCGTGTGTCCATCTAATGGGAGTACACAGGGGCGATTCTAGGACCAGACTTTTAGGGGGGCTTAGCCCCCCCCTAATGAGAATGTGACACGGATACAGTGCCTTGCCTTTAAATTTTCTCTCATTTCATTAATTCCATATCAACTGTTCAGTTCTGTGAATTTTATCTCCACATGTGATGTTTAAAGGAGTTTGACATTTTGAGGAATACACTTATTCCCCTTTTACCAAGAGTGAGATGAGAATATAACTTATATCCGTTAAATATGAAGCCTTAGCAAGGTGACAGTTAACTACTAAATTACCCAGCAGGAAACAGCTAGCCTGGTTCTGTCCACAGTTAAAGCAATCTGCCTATCAGCACCTCTAACCCTCACTAATTAATACTTTATATCATGTATGTTTAATCTGTTCAACAACCAAAGTGAAAAAAACATTGCTGAAGTTTCAGTTTATCGAAGGGTTATGTGCATACAACTTTTGTCGATTTTTTTTAATTCTGAGTTTTTACAGATTTTGTGGGCTTTAGGCAGATTTTGTTAACTTTGAACAGAGCCAAGCTAGCCGTTTCCCTCCGTTTCCAGTCATTATGCTAAGCTAAGCTCACCAGCATTTGGCTCCAGCTTCATATTTAAAAAGGTACTAAGCGATGTCACGCGCTTTTTAGGCTACAACATGTTTTGTCACATACAGCAAACATCTCCTCACTGGTTGAGCCAGCAGCAGCGTTAGCACATAGGCTAATTCCACAATGGGCAGGGTGGGAAATTAACTTTTTTGCCCACTAGCCAAAGTGGCTGGTGGATGCCCAATTTTACCAGCCACTTAAATTTTTTACCAGCCACTTTTTCCGTAATTCAAATTTATAAAAGAAAGTGCACTATTATACTTTTAATTGCTTTATTAAATTACTTATTAATACATATTTTATTAATATAAATGTATTTATTATGTGTCAGTAGCTTGTTGATCTTTACATTGTTAGTTAATTTCCTATCCTGGCCTGAGACACACATTCATACGGTTTGATAAAGGACTTATTGGACTTAAACTTATCATTGATCTTACAATAACAAGTGTAGGTGTCCTCAATTTAGGTCATCCTGTGTATGTGTGTGTGTGTGTGTGTGTGTGTGTGTGTGTGTGTGTGTGTCTCGTCAGTCGCGGGGTAGAACTGAGCAGCAGAGAGCCGACAGGATTAAAACGGCAGCAGCTCCTTAAACATCGTTACATTGACGTTAAAATGTCTACAGGTTGGCAGGACGGTCTGAAATGTTTTGAACGGTCTTTCGCTGTACGTTTGTCAATGCGCCACTTGTTCGAGAAGTACCTCCTCTTTTTCTTTACTTCGCTCTCAACAGTTTGTACAGCCATAGCTACTGCTGACTCCGCGGCGGGCCTCTTAACACCGGGGATATGTCGCCACATTTTTTTAACAGATAATTTTCCTTTCGTCTGTACCTCACGGTGTCACGGACTCACAGACTAGCCATAGAATATACACGGACTAGCGCTGAAAACTAGCTACTCGACTATGCGTGGTCAAAGCCCCGGCTGTGAACGGTTTCATTTCCTGTAAGTTCTTCACAATAAAGGTCCTCCGTTATGTTGGTATTTGAATGTTTTTATTATGAAGCAGCAAAATCTGGACATTTTGGGGATTCATTAGCAGTAACGTAACGCGGCTCCTATAAGCATTGTTCATTGTTACTTAATAACAGCATTCTTTGACAAAAACTGTCCAATCCGTTACAAGGAATGTTTTACAATCCACCTGCCACTGTGGCTGGTAAACAAGGCAAAGTCACTCGCCACTTTGAAAAAATACCCGCCATTGGCGGGTGGCGGGTGCTAATTTCCCACCCTGACAATGGCCGTTCATGACTCAACCAACTCCTTCTTGTCTGTTATTGGCTGGAACACTGTTTGTTATGGTTCGTTGTGCAGGTTGGCCCAGTTTGTTTTTGTTGGCGTTTGTGGAGCCTGGGCTGTCTACAGAGACCGCGTTTTCTTACAGTGTGTTCAGGGGACAGGCAGCTAGCAGATAGTGAGGAGATGTTTGCTGTATGTGACAAAAAATGTTGTAGCCTAAAAAATGCGTGACATCGTTTAAAGAGCACCTTTAATGGACAAATATTAAGAGTGGTACTGATCTTCAAATCTAATTCTCGGCTCCTCATAACTCCCTTATGCCAATAGTTGAACTATTCCTTTAATTGCGGTTATGAAGCCTTCTGCCATGATAAATGTATGGTAGATCAATTCTAAATCTTTAATTTGATTTAATATTATTGCAAATATAAGGAAGACATTTTATGTCCACTTGGGGCAGCAGAACAAGCTAATGTCGACATATTATCTATTATATTTGCTGAGAAGCCCCATGGTGAGGAGCAGAGGGTAACAACGGTGCTTTTCAGGTGTTGCGCTAATCACTCCGCCCAAGTAGCAGAAGTAGCAGTGCTTCGCCTTCTGAGAATATAGTTCCCAGTATGTATACGGTTAGAAGATGGCTGTGTGTCATGTGACCTTGTTATTTGTACACACTGTGACTATACAAATTATAACATGTAAATAGGAACATGTTGGCATTATTTTGTCTTCTTATTGGGAGCAGTAGGCTAGATGGAGCCGGTTACCTCCAGGATCTGTGCTAAGCTAGGCTAGTGGTGGGTGCGTCAGACAGAGTTAGGACACTCACGGAGATGAGAAGGGTATGTATGGACTTATCTAACTCTGGGGGATACGGTGAATAAGACCAAGTCACAATAAGTCGGCATGTTCCTTTAAGCTGCTAAATTCTCCACTCTGTTCACAAAGTCTAGCTAGTCACACACTCTAGCGCCAAGCAGGGAGTGTACCGTGGGTTTATCTAATTTTTTTGGCGAAAACAACACTGATAAAGTAAAGCTGAAGGCCATAAAACCAAAACAACGAGCTGGGTGATAATTCTCGGTGGGGTGACATCTTTCACATTACACATAGTAATTTCATTTACTGTTAATATAAAAATATTGATTAGTACAGCTTTAAACATATTCGGTCTAAAAACATCAGAATCAGCATTCAAACCCCACCATACACGATTTGTGTGTACTGAGGAGATGAGTATGTGACCTATCAGAGTAGTACTGTAATCATGCGCCAATAATTCCGAGCATCTGTGTGCATGTGTGTCTCACCCCGCAATATTTGCTTTCGTTGAATATCTGTGGGGGGAGAGGGTTCCCCGTGGCCGGCCTGGACTCCTCCGGAACATTCTCTCTCATCCACTTCCTGTTATCCTCGTTGGCTGCGATGTCACGCTCCTCATATTCGATCTTATTGGCCGCCAGGAAGCCCATCACATCCTGCTGCTGCTTTTTAATCTGGGGGACATGAGGGAGGATGGCAGAGGGGAAGTTGTCAGTTAGACGTGCGTTAACTTTCAGCCATATGAGGAAACATAAGGGCCTCGGTTCACCATACTGTCATCAGTCTGCTGCAAAAATAAGGACACTTCTTCTCTGAGAAATTACACTACGGAGATGGCCGGCTGCTCTGTTACTAAGAAACCACTCGTTTGCTGACAAGTGAGGAAGTGATATAAGACTACTGAAGAGGGTGAACTTGGGCAAGGCCAAGCAGGGACGGATTGTGTTTTATCTGCATGAAAAACGCCAGATAGTGAGGATGACGGAAACTCCCATCATCATTCTCACTTCATTGTTTAAAAACGGAACCATAGTTGCATATTTTTAATTTGATAAATTGTCAAAGCCTATCATTTTTACAAAATAAAGGAGAGGAAATTGCCCACAAAGAAAGAAAAGGCTGTGCTGTTGCACCATATTTAACACTTGTCTGGTTTGTGACACTTTTAAAACACTCCATCCTGCTCGATGCAAAACCACAAGCTTGTTATCTCTGACAGGATGCAAATAACCAACACTACGACCCAACAGGAAGTACGCAATGTGTCAAGAATGACACGGTGACGGGCCCTCATCTCATTCAAAATGTACTATCAGGTGCGTCCTTTAAGTTGCTCTGCCACAGAGTAACCCAAATACAGTCACACACAGCAAAGTACTTAAGAAGCTATAGAACGGACAGAAACGTGTGCTTGTCTGGATGTGTTGTTCCTGCTTCTGCCTCTATCTATATGGATGTGTGTGTGTGTGTGATTTAGTATATGAAATTGTGGTCCAATGAGGTCTCAGTGGGTGTGTGTGTGAGAGGGAGGATGGCCCTACAAGGCTAGACGGAAACAGGAGCTCCTCTGGGACTCGAGAGGAGGTAACTGGTCAAACACGAGCCAAATAAGGCCTGCTACGAGGAGACGCACACACATACAGCCTCAGCTGCGCACACACACCCACACACACCCACACACACACACACACACACACACACACACACACACACACACACACACACACACACACACACACACACACACACACACACACACACACAATCAAAACAAAGCACAACAAGGTTGTGTGGACGATAATTAATTTATTGTCTTCCTGTGAGCCCAGACACCTACATGAGGGCTCCTCCCAGCTTTATGGCATGCAGAAGAGACAGGTGGATTAGTTATTATGCAGCCATCTGCTGAAACAACAGTGAGCTATGGAAATGAGGGAACTGACAATGCTGGCAGATTAGCCGTGGTGCAGTTTGAAATCATTTAATGGCAGTCGCACTCCAGAGACCAAAGTCCTAAAACCAGCTCTTTGCCCACCTGCTCTGGAAACAGGCAACGGAGTGGAACACCATGAGCTCAGACTCGCTTTAACTCCCTGTCTGTAAACACAGACAATCCTCCCTCTGATGGAAGAATCTGCACAGTCTGCTCTTTCTCCATTTTTGACTTACATAGTACACATTCAGCTGGTACTCGTACCCAAAACAGCAATAACTTTATCCTAAATTGCTAAAATGACAAGTTGAGCACAACGATCCACTTTCTCCTCTTTTCTCCTTTCTTTTGGTGCACTCTGGACTTTACCCAAGTAGCCTGCATTGTACTGTTGCCAAGCAAAATTAATTTGTAGGCCACACTGGCCTCATGCCATCTGCCCCTACCTCTAATTGCACAGTGAGAGTTCCCAGCTCTGCACCCTTTAGCCCTTTGTATTGCTCTCGGGGGTCTTTAGTGGAGCTCCTGGTAATATTAGTATAAAAGAAAACAGGCTGCCTCTGCCTTTGGGTGTGGTGATAAACAACCACTCTTCTCCTGTTGCCCTATATTACTCATTATCTCTGGAACGCTGGAAATGAGTCCTCAGTCATTCTAGGAGATAGTGAGAGAGATGATCCGGCAGGGCCTTTAGGCCTCAGGTCTTGATGTCCTTAATCCAGGCTTTCTCTTACAATACCTAAATAGTTTGCCTTGGTATGCAAATTTAAACTGACATTGAGTATAACAAAATGCAAAAGCAGGAGAGACGTCTCTGTGTTGTTTGTTTTGTCCACGCATGGATCAGGCAGTAACTCTTCTGTGTTTTTAGCCCTGTGGCTCTGTGGATGGCAGTAGCCTACTGGTCCATCAGTCCACCACTTTGGTCCAGACTGAAATATCTTTCAACGACTAGATGGCCATGTCATTTAGAACAGACATGCATGGTCCACAGGTGATGAATGCTACTGGGTTTTGGTGTTTCCCTGGCATTTCCTCTAGCATCATCATGAGGTTGACATTTTTGTTTCTTTAGTGAAATATTAACTATTGGATGGGGATACTATAAGATTGTGTACAGACATTCATTTTCCCCAAAGGAGGAATCTTTGAGATCCCCTGACTGTTTCTATAATGTCACCAGTAGGTCAAAGAGTTGAATTATACTGTGAAATATCTCAACATCTACCGTCCAAGATGGACTTGTGTTAACGTTGGTGAACCCCAGACTACTCTAGCGCCGTCATCAGATCGAATTTGAATGTGTCCAATACTTTGGTTTATGACATTCCCATCAGCCTCGGCTGAACTTTGGGTTGAGAGCTAATAATTAGCAAATGTTAGCATGCTAAAATGCAGAGCTGATCAATCCCTGAAAACAGGTCAGAACTGAGGCATTAACAGCTGCCAGACAAAGCCAGGCCAGGCATTGACTGGATGCACTGTATCCACAACACGGGCTGGGATCAATACGGTGGACACTGATTCAATCAGTTATGTCGACTCGAGGCTGGGGTCAATTCATGTGCAATTTACTCATGTAAAAGAAAAAGACACTGGCATTTTTGTCAAACATTCTGTATAGACTAAATTACCAGTCCAATGGATCGGGAGTCCAACATTTGAATGCAGGAAAATCCAGTCTGGACTAAAGCAAACATGGAATCCACCCCAGCTCTGTTGTGTTTGTTTGGGATAAAGTTTTTGTCTTGATTAGATCAAGTCTGATTTGTTAAACAAACGCTCGGTGGAATTTTAACAGCAACAGTAGCCTCCACCCAGTCTTGAGCTCATTCAGCATTACAACATTGTTACAAAAGAGCCTTACACTGCTGCTCTGGCTGGGTTCCCTCGCTGCTGCTGCCTGAAGGTGAAACAACAGCAAAAGGCCAGAAAATAACCTTTCATAACAAACTGACTGACTGACTGACTGACTGACTGTCCAACTCAAGCCTGACCTACAGGCCCTAATGTCAAACCTACAGTGGAAGAAGAGCAGTAAATCGGAAGCAGAGAGCTGAAGACTTGGACATGAACAACGCTGTACACACCGGAAATACATTCCCAAGTTGTTACTGATTCTTAGTACATTTATAGTGGCAATGAGGAAATTGTACAATAGCGTGGCCACAGTGCATAAAAGGGAAATAGGGCAGTAAATGTGCTGTTGTGCTGGCCAATTTTTTGGGCTCTTACCACAGACGTTTTCCATTTTCAGTTAGTGCTCCACAGTCTAGATGCACTGCTACAGGTGTGTATTTACATGTGTAAATTGTAAAGAAAAGCCTAGTTTGTTATTCAAATTTGGCCTAGAAACAGGTGGTACTCTTCTCTCAAATATACTGCATGTACAAATATGAGAGTGTATTTTTTAGTTTTTAGTTTTGTCACAGCTGAGATTGACATCAGGACATGGGTATGTCGCAGGATGACCTAATCTTTACAAAGCCATTGACGGTAACACAAGAAGTCTCTCTGGAGATTTCACAGCGAGTCACAACACCATTCTTCAGGTGACTCAAACATTCTGCTTCTCATTTCTGAGTAGAACTACGATGATGTCAGCGCACATTCGGTTTGCAGGGACGCCACTCTCTACAAGGAACAAGCACAGGCCAGGGGTCAGGGGAGAACTAAGCTTTGCTCATATCCAATGACCAGGGTCGGACCGGTGTTTAACCCTTCTTTTGTCAATTCAAACTAAGCCAGTCAACATGGGTTGATCCCTCGTTATGACAATTCAGAAATGACCTGGGTAGGGCTTGGCATCGTTTAAAAAATGTCGATACCGGTACAGATACTAATACTGTGACTTTGATACCGGTTCATAAATGCTACTTTTTTTTCAATACCAATTTTATAAATTTCAACAAAAAGAAATTACACCATTATGGCACAAATTATTTTTTGCTGTGTGTAACGTAGAGTTGTTACTGAATCTCTACGACATGTACATTAGACAACCAATCAAAAACATTATTAGATCTTAGTAGAAGCATGCTGCATGGTTATTGGCTCACTGACTCTGATGGGATTTACGCCTTAGGGATTGGAATTGGTTATTGAGTGATGAGGCATTTTCCGATACTCGAACTTTAGAGCCAATTCAGACGGTGCCTAAAAAGTATTGAAATCCTTACCCAGCCCTAGACCTGGGTCACAACCGGGGAGCCAAGCATACCAGTTTTATTTCACGTGCTAGAAATGGGCGGGGCGGTTTACACATCACATTCAGTGAACAGGTAACGTTGTCACATACTCCGGTCCAACTGTACACCAGCAGAACAAGTGTTTTGTACTTGAATACCCCATTGTACAGGTGCTCTCTCTGCGGCTCAAACTCAGGCATACGGAGAGGAGAGAGAGCGGAACAAACTGTGAATAGTAGAAATAAAACATGTTTTCTGATTGTTCCACAGCGATTATGTTCTAAAGCACTAATATATAACCTCCAAACACTCAAAAGATGGAGACAGATGCTCATAATTTAATTCTCCTCTGCATTTCGTTCATTGCAGGTGCAGCAGCACACAAGGCAGTAGGCTACTCTAGTATCGATTTATGACCTTTTTAAAACGAGGGGAGAACGTAAAGTTACTTTGTTAAAAATTCTCATTGAAATGCATTTTGAGAATTAATGAATTTTTTGTGTGTGCGTCGAACCTATGACAACTGTGTGCCCCCATTTCCAACAAATTAAATCATTTTCCCAGCCCGATACTTGTAACCCGCCTCTCGATCTGGGTCGTAAAGCTGAGTCTGTCAACACAAAGTCAACCCGGGTTTAACCCAGGTTGAGCCACCGGTGTGAAAGGGGTACAACTGTGGCATGAAGCAGACCTAAAACAATCCTTTTTTTTTTTTTAAAGCTTATAATGTTGTATTTTTCTGTCAGAAAGTGGTTGATTCCACACAATGATTAAATGCAATACTGTAGTTTGTGGTCTTTTGCTAAATAGCATAATATTATAAAAGGCATTCATGTTATATTTTTCCTCAAACTACAGCAGCAAAACCTTACAAAGATAACATTTATTCCAGGACTATCATATTGGACTGCAGTAAGTACACACGTATGTGGAAGGCAATGGACGCGCACACACACACACACACACACACACACACACACACACACACACACACACACACACACACACACACACACACACACACACACACACACACACACACACACACACACACACACACACATATATACCAAGCTAATCTACTAACCATTCATGCAGATGGGAAATGTTGAGCAATCATGTTGACACAACTAAGTTCTACATTGTCTGTCATTTCCCTACTGTACTTCTCTCTGTCTGGCCTTGAACATTAGTACACATCAGCTGTGGTTATCTTATATTAGAAATAAAGAGTTCAGTCTATTAGACCTTAAAACACATGGTTATGGAGATGTTTACCAGCCTCTGCGCTACATAGAACCATCTCTGACAACTTTTGGTTGTTATATGGATCAGATTCAGCATAAAATCAATACATGAATAGCTATAAATATGAAGTGGGCATGGAACAGAACTTTGTGTTATCTTTAGAAAGTGTACCTGTGTCTGAATACTGCTGACTGTTGCTTGTCAAGCGCTGAATCTGATACATCCCTCTGGCTAATTTTACAACGTCTCTCTCGCTGACCTGCAATAGTTTCCTCAGTGGAGCAAAAGCTTTAAATGTAGGTTTTTTTTCTTTTTTAATACTCCTACTTGTCTCTCTTGTTTTGGCTGTGGCTCATATGCTGAACTAGATTAGAGTGATTCATGTAGCAGCAGACACTGCTGGATAGTGGAATGCAATCACTATTGTTTTGTAGTCACTGATGTAATCGAACTGCAAGCTGAGGGTTTCAACCACAATTTGTCCCTTTTTAGTTAGTCAGAATGTTTTTAATGGAATATATTTGTATTCCATTATGCAGAGAGATATTGTAACATAAAAGCTGTATAAATCAGACATGGACTAATTCCGAAAAACTCTGTAATGTGACAGCATATCCGATATCTAAATAAATCCAAACAAATGAGTTACCATAGCAGAGCGTACCAAGATAAAACAGACATACAGACATTATGGAATTTTACTTCAATGTCAGTAACTCTGTTGTTTTTCTTCCAAAGGAAGATGTAAGATGGAGATGATAATATGAGTAGAAATGTGTCTGTGCAACATTTAAGAGAACATAAGCTTGCCCACTTGTTCTAGTGGAGTCTACTTAAGACAGATCAATGAGAGCTAATGCATGTTTCCCAGACAGGCTGTAGCACAGTGATGGCATCGCTGGCTTTAAACTCGGACCGCTCTGGCTTTACAGGAAGCTCCCGTCCGTTAAGACTGCTGCTGAGCTTTTGCAAATGTCATTTACTTTAAGGGCAATAAAGTTCCTCAGAGCTGTCCAACTGAAAAGAGGCTATGTGCTTGATCTCATCCTCTGTGTGTGAGCTGTAAAGACAAGTTGCTCAATTAGAGTAAATCATCCGAAAGGTGACCTAAACCACATGATGTGACAAGGGACTTTAATTAAAGGCTGGTATATCTGTGCCATTTCCATCACAACCCTTTCAATTTTGCACTATGAAACATTTTAGTAACAATCCTAGACTGTGACAAGCACAATGCGGTTGCTAGTAATATTCCACAACTTGCAGTAGCTGTAAACAAATTATATTTGATTACAAGAATAGCGCGTTATAGACAGAATTCCAGCCTTAGTGCACTTTAAAAGGTAGTAAATGGCATTGTGGCTACAAATCAAGACCTCCAACAAGTCCTAAACAGAGCATGAGTGTTCCTGGGCTGCAGCTGCATGTCTAAAAAGGGGCCCTGGAGAATTGCATCACCATCATTCCTCTCCACCCTGGACGAAACTAGCAAGAATGACGCTGATGGTCCTCTGCATGGGCTGCAGGACGGTGAAGACAACACTCCAGAGAGACTCTGTCCCCCTTATCAAACACGCAGACTGTGAACAGCCCTATCCTGACATCAGGTGATACAACAGGACCTTTTAAGTACATAAATGGATTTTGAATGCATTCCTTTCCTGTCTGTCAGCCTGGTTTCAGCTGCACAAATACTGAACTGTGAATTCAGGAAAGCCTGTGACAAACCACAGCTGAGAGAGAAGCATGCCCTACCTCAAACTTCCTCTGTCTCTTACTCAGAGAGAGAGAGAGAGAGAGAGAGAGAGAGAGAGAGAGAGAGAGAGAGAGAGGACAAGACAATTGACAGACTCCATCTGTGTCCAACTCTTGGGGAGAGGCGAGCAGCATGTTCACTGATGAGTCAGACCACTCCAGACTGAGAGGATGACAGCCGGATGGGCATCAGTTAGTGAGTTCAATAAAAGTTCGGCTGCCTTTTGTATTGTCAAACAAGCGCTGGAGGCTGCAGATCAATCTAAAGCTAAAACGTCATATAACCCACGCTAATAATCTTTTCTCTCTTACCGAAGTGGATCCGGAGGACGATGCTATGTACACTTTGATCACCATGGTTCAATCCCTGGTGCTGCTGCTGACACAAGTCCGGTAAGCAGCGGTTGGTTGCACTGCTCCTTGCAGACACTTTGCAGGCGGATTGCTCGGCAGCGGGACTAAAAAAACAACTAACTTCCCCGGCTCAAATGCTGCGTGTCTGTTGGAGGCAGCGCAGACGATCTGCGCAAATGCTCCGGTTCCCCCAGCACTGGATGGCGCTTTGCATTCCTCCTCCGCCTCTACTCGGCTTCCCCGCCCCTTCTAGTCTCTCTCTCTCTCTCTCTCTCTCTCTCTCTCTCTCTCTGTAGAGCGAGAGCACACACACACTCGGACGGAGACACGTTCACGCGGAGGGGGCAATGGGCCCATCATGATGGCAAGGCAACAACAGGGTTATATTTTGTCTGATCAGTTCAGCATCGAGCCCATTGTCTGCAAGCCAGGTATTGGCTATTGTCCTTTTTTTTAGTGCGCAAATATGCACCGTCTCAGGTGTTCTAGTCAATTCGGTTATGGTAGGTCCCAAAGTGAATGTTAGCTAGGTGAAATAAATAAAAAAAAATCTGCTGTGATTTCGAACACTTTCGGGTAACATCACAGCTTCTTTGAGCGCCGTGTTGTGCGGCCGATCATTACACGGGCTTTGTGGGCCCCCTGCAGGCGTCTGGGGCAGACGACGCAAGGCTTTCCCTCTGAAACGAATTTAGGAAAGCCGACTGACAAACAAAAAAAAAAATGTTTCGGAGAGGAGTGGGCGCCATATTGGACTCAAACACGAAGTGAATTTATGGTGACATTTCTCCTCGCTGGCCGCTGCAGATGTGAGCCCTGGTTTTTAGTCAAGCCAGCGAGGATGCATGGCTTTACACTTGGGCATGTTGCCTGCCGCCGGGGCCTATTTAACGGTGCACACAGGCTCGCCGAGCGGCCCTTTTTCTCACTGTAACTGAACACACTTGCACGAAGGCAACATGTCCTCGAACGCAATCCTTTCATTCGCGCAGGCTTCCTCCCATCTCTCCCTGCAAGAAGCCATTCGCCTCAGAACATCACCGGCTCCAAAATTCCAAGTGTTCTGCAGCCCTGAATGGCGTCACCTGATTGGCTGAGAGCCTATCAATCATGCCTTTAGCCGCACCCCTCCCCCCATTCAACCACTCGCCTCTCCGTTCCAGTGTGTTTACTACACTGCCGAGCAAAAGCGAGACACTCGTCTTCACATGCACTGAACCCACTAAAAAGAACAGTTTTTAGTTGTATTCGTAAGAAAACCTCCAAGAGATCAACATGCCCAAGAGAAAGGTACGTATTCTCAAAATAATTGACATACTTTGAGGGGGATATCCGCTATTAATGCATTGCAAACGATTGTGAAGACATCCCTCTGAGACATTACTTAATTATAACGTAATGTATAGCCGGTATTTTTCGCTGGTAATTTTTGCCTATTTTCTAGATATAATGTACATTTTTTATGCGTTAGAATTAATATTTTCCCGCTCGGATACGGCCTTTAAAACGCGTTTTCTTGCCAGAGCCGCTGTCCTTTAGGGAGTCAGAAGTCTCTTTCGGTCTCCATGCAGTTAAAGCACAAGCAGCAGCCATGCTTTGCAGCTCTTGTCCACCTTCGTCGCCGACCTACCGAGAACAAACGCTTCACTTATCGCGAATTCGCCACCAAACCGGCGAAAAGTGCCACTACAAAATGCTTTAGTGCCTTTACTTTGCATTTTGGCCGCAAAAACAGACACTCGCCGTCGCGTTTCGATAAAATTTAATATTTTCTCTCTTTGTTCATAGTCCCAAATGGCTGCGATGGCGTGGCTCTGCCGCCAGGTGGCGCTCGGGCGCCTGTAGCTGGTCCCTCCCCCTTTGCAAAGACTCCCGCGCCAGCTTTCAAATCTGAGCTTCATGCATTCAATGAGAGAAAGAGATGGGGGAGTGAAAGGGAAAAGCGGGGCCTGAGCCCTCAAAATATGGCTCCAGTGGCCCACATGGCTGAGCTCTCACAGCCTATTACTGAAATCATGCATTACCCCGACATTTCTGGGCTGTAATCCTTTAAAATGAACTGTATTTGACATAAAATGTAGTTTTCTCTTGAAACCAAAAAGTGTTTTCAGCAGGTCTATAATTATTCGTAATATGCACCTGAAGCGTTTAGCAAGTGTTTCTTGTTACTATAAACACCGATTAAACTTTTAATAATGCTATTTTGTTTGATTTTTCAAATTTAAAGTGTTATATTTGTGTTTTTCAGACAGCGGTAACAGAAGGAGGAGACAAGGATGGTGGGGTAAGAGTAACACCTTTATACATGGGGTTACAATTGAATTTTCATCAGTATGTGGGCCATGTGAGGGCATTATCAGGAAGAAAGTACCAGTATTTCATTCACATGTGTGTTTTCTGAATACAGTCCCAATCAAATGAAAAGTCCCTCGATAACGGTCTTTGTTTTGTTTCAGCCCCAGAGGAGATCAGCTCGGTTATCAGCGGTAAGAAGACACACTTACCAACTCAACAAACTTATTTACATGAACAAATGTAGTTAAACGTGTTACTCAATGTTAGAATGCTTAAAAGTAGTTAAACACATTATAACTAATTAGAAAAAACAATGTTTTGCCTTTTTAGAGAAGCAAAACCAGTTTTTCTTTTTTATAAAATACTTCAATTTGATTCTTAGCAATACCAAACTTAAAAACATGTTTTTTTGCATTATTAAGCTTTAGAATGAGTTAAGATTATTTCAGTAGTGAATGAGGTAGTAATAAAGTTTTCCAAAGTACCTTCAAGCTATTAGACATCAAGGAAGAAGCAAAGGCAATCGTCTTTTACGAAAAATATATATAAAAAGCCTTTAATGCATCTGGCACATTCTAAATAGAATAAGATAAAAACCATTTCAACACGTTCGGCGTACCTTCAAGCTAATATAATGCCTTATTAAACAAATAAAGTGTGATTTGGAAAGGGTTTTGCTAGTAAAAGGGCCAGACTGGTAAAATACATACTAAAAACCAATAGTGGGCATAATAGAGTGCCTTAGAATGATTACTTTTAGTATTTTTTCTAAATTTCTTAATAAACCCAGTTAGGAGCAGTCAAATTATTGTTATAAACTCTAAAGACAGTGTCTGTATTCAAATAAGTTACTTGTAGGGAACATTAAGAGTTAAGATTCATCGTCACCCGTTTAAAAAGTGTCTTTATGGGAGCCAAAGTCTTTTAATACCTTCAATGGCGTATCAGCAAAGAAAGCAGCGATGTATGTGTAGCGGTTTCTTGATCTCTTTCCTGTCCGTCACAGAAACCAGCCCCACCCAAGCCGGAACCAAAGGTCAAGAAGGCAGCAAAGGTAAGAGATGCTAGCCCTGATACTGAATGAACCAGACACAGGTAGTGTGTGTGTATGGGAATATCCAGCCTGCTAACAGCGTGTCTTGTGGCCACTGCAGAAAGAAAAGGCTGTGAACGATAAGAAGGAGGACAAGAAGACCAAGAAGGCAAAGGAGAACGCAGAGGCGGAGGCAAACGAGGAAAACCACTCTGAGAACGGCGAGGCCAAGACCAACGAGGTGGGTAGACTGCAACGACGTTTGTCATTTCAGACGTACGCGTGCCGTTATCAACTTAAACCGGCTCAAAGTTTTGATGTCGACCCGTGTGCTCTGTCCCACAGGTGGAGGAAGCCCCCGAGGAGGCCAAGGAGGAGGCCAAGTCTGAGTAGCACCACTGCCCTAGCTTCCTCCTCTTCTTCAGTCCCTGTCCCTCCCCCCAACCCCCCCAGCCAGCCAGCCCCCCCAAGTCTCTCACATGGTTTCCCTCCAAGGCGTATTGTTAACAGAGGAATATTTTTATCAATGATTTTATAAGTATCCGTACAGATTTTTAGCACAAAAAGCAAAGCTGATTATGGAGCGCCTTGCAGATTTGCAGTGGTCATATCAAGTGTCTGCAAGCAAGATGAACACACTAAAATCTTTTTTAAATGGCATTTCATGATTATTGAAGGCTTGTTTGGTGTAGAAAGTGTGTCCCTGCCGGATTGGCTATGTTGTGAGTTGTGTATTCCTGTGTTTTTCCCCTCTGTCCACCTCCTCCTCCTCCTCTCTTCTTCCTCCACAGATTAGACCTTCCTTCCCCTACAGTTCAGCCTTTATCCATGTTTTATTAACGGTTCAGCCATGTTAATGTGGGTGATTCTTTTAGACCTAAATGTGCAGTGAGTTCCCTTTTTGCTTCTGTCTCGTTTTTTTTTTTTTTTTTTTTTCATTGAAATCGTGTTTAAAAAAAAAAAAAAGCGTGTTGTCCATAAGAAAGAGGAAGACGAACATGTGAAACATTCCGGGAACAGCGATTGCCTCCAACCTGTCTCCTAGACGACCCTGCGGGTGAAACAGCTCCTGCTCCATCCACGCTGTCATGTCAGCTTTTCTAAACACTCTGGTTTTTTTAAACGATTGAATTTGGAAACCTTCTCTGACAAATGCAGGTGTCTGGTCCCTCTCTTATGTTCTGAAATTCTCTTAATAAAAACAAGTCCTGGGAATTTTCCTCGATATCGTGTGTCTCGCGTTTGTTTCTTTAAGAGCCATAAAATTATTGAAGTTGGGAGCTTCCACGTGAACACTAATAGTCAATAACTAAAAGTTAAAAAGGAGGGTTTGTTACCTTTTTATAAGCATGCATCTACAACTAAAGTCAGCTTCAGTAATGGCACAGGGTGCCTTTATCTCCAGTGGTTGTTTTTTTTTAAGTGAATGTGACAATGTATATGTTTTAAAATGTTAAAATAAAACTTCAAAGCTATATTGTAGCCTTTAAACCTGTAACCTAGTTCTAATGCAGTCCATTAAGCCCATGTGAGAGCTTTTCAGTGAATATCTGTGTAGGGACATGTAAAATCAGACCGGGTACATTCATTTTCAAACATGCAAGACATAAAACAGGATTCAGACAGCCACAGTGACCTCACACTAAATGGAACGCCTGTAATGTAATTTCACTGTATAAATCCAACCTTTCCTTTGAGGCTTCTGCTGCAAGTTATCGATGCCTAACGGAGGCACTTGCTTTAATTAAACGCTGGAAGTTTGTTGATCCTCCAAACCCACCTTAGGTGGGTGTTAGCAGAGGATTTACCCCAACAGGATAGGTCTGTTGCTACAGATCCACAGGGAGGTCAGGTCAGCAAAAGGTCAGCAGCAGTTGGGACACTATTCCCTGATAAAAAGGGCGTGTCTTACTGGGAGACATTCGCGTCTCCATTCTTCGTCCGTTAAAGAATGATTCACCCTTGTTGTGAATCATTGAAATATTCCAGTAAAGTATTTACTCAGCAACAGAATAAAGGCCCCAGCTGACGCCTGTACTTTTTTATTCCCCCTGACTTGTACCCATCACAAGACAGAGGCAAGTCAGAGTGCAGAGGCCTAACACCCACTGAAGGAGCAGACAGGATCTATCCACCCTGCATCTTTATTCTGCCTTTAGGCATCACACATTCAGATTTCACTCTACATGAACTCAAGCATGAGTGCTGTGACCCACATTTACCCCAACCCGCACACAAAATATCACCGCTTTCTTCAGCAGCATCGCATAAAGAGAGCTCCATATTTCTATCATGCATAGGCTACTAAGCTGCATGCACCAGTTCATATAAGAAGCCTGGCAGCAGCAGGAATAAGAACATGCATGTAGTCTTTTAAGCAAACACAGTATGAATGGGTTTTCTGAGCTTTGATTGTGTGTGTGTGTGTGTGTGTGTGTGTGTGTGTGTGTGTGTGTGTGTGTGTGTGTGTGTGTGTGTGTGTGTGTGTGTGTGTGTGTGTGTGTGTGTGTGTGTGTGTGTGTGTGTGTGTGTGTGAGTGTGTGTGTGTGTGTGTAGGCCTACTTGCTTCCAGCATTGACAGTGTCTGAATGTGGATATGAATGCATGTTCGCTGTGTTCTTTGAAGCCCAAACCTCACTTGATGCTCGTTATGATATGCAAGGCAACATTTGTGTGATTATATGGTGCAAACGATTTGCATTGCCCTCTTTAAAAAAAAAAAAAAATATATATATATATATATATACATATATATTTGCAACTGGCCGCAGCAGGCCTTATGTCTTAAAGACTTGCGCTTGTGAGAGTTCTTATAACTATAATTCACTACCGGCATTTTCCACACCAAACTACGCTATGTTGGATTGCTTCCGCTATTCTGTGCAGCAGTTGCAGCACCTCTGACCTGCATTGTCATGGCCGAGCAGCGGGCTCCATTTTGTCGATATTTCTGTTGGGCGCAGAGCGTTCTTGCGTCGCGCCGCCGCTAGATGGCAGACTTGCCTTATCTTTTACTCCTGCAAACACAGAGGAGCTTTGCTCATGGCAGCCTGGGCGAGCTTTGATTATCCTTCCATTTTATTAACTGATAGCCTACATTAAAACGTGTTATTATTTCTTTTCCCCTGAGGCGTATTACTAGGAATCAATGAATAATAGGAGACAGATCATAGCATTCATCATGAAAAGACACTTCAAAAGTGGATCCTTCCAGGCTTTCAAAAACAAAACAAAATCCCATTTCCTCTTTTCATTCACATGCCCCCTCATACTTTCTTTTAATCCTCCGTCAGCATGCATCTGTTTGATTTAACCTGCATTCAACCAGACGGTTCAATTAAGAGCAAATTCTCATCATCATAAATTCAGCATCCTGTGATGTGAGGTGAAAACTAAAGGTAATGTAGGCTGTTATTGATCAGACAGAAAGTTTCTGATATCAGACACGGTGGTCTGTCTTTTCTTTGTAATTTTTGCCACACCGCCTTCTTTCATCTGTGCAGCCCTTATTCCTCCTCCTATTGATCCGTCCATCCATCATGTCTCCTGTGATCAGCCCCTCTTACTCGATAACGCCTTTGATGCTGAGATGCTGACATACTGTCCTCTCCCCGAGGCATTAGGACACCAAAGAGCTGATTACTCCAGTATTATTTCATCTTTTGTCTGTGCATGTTTGCTGCCTGAACTGAATGTTTGTCTGCCTGCCTAACTGTCTGTCTGACCATCTGCCAGTCTGTCTGCTTGTCTGCACTTCATTGTAATCACAAGGGAGTTGTGCCCCCACCCCAGTGTGCACTCTCATTCTGTCCTCTCTAACTCTATGATGGGTTATGATATGTTGACTAAAATAGCCTCCTTTCCCTTTTTTTTTAAACATGCGCGTACGCTATTCTGTCATCCCACGCATTCCCAGGCAGCCTCCTCCCCACACTCATCCATTCGCATCCACTGTCCACATCCCTCTGGTCAGGGTCTCGCACGCAGGGTGGAGTGAATGAGTGTGTGAGCGACCATGTGTTTAGCACACACCCTCCCATGTGCGTTGGTGGTGTGCAGAAGTCTACCAAGGGGGCCGGGGGTTCTTTGCGGAAAAGATGAGAATGACCTTTTACGAGGAAGTGATTTAAATGATGTCCTGTCGTCACCAGGGATACCAGTGTGTGAATGTGGATGAGCATTTATTGTGGAAACAACGTCACACTTTGGCACATGATTACACACGGACACACACGCACACACACACACACACACACACACACACACACACACACACACACACACACACACACACACACACACACACACACACACACACACACACACACACAGCAATAGCAAGAGAGGACAATATGCACACACACGCGCACAAGTTGCCAACAGGTAGGCCCATATGCTTTGACATTTTGTGTGAAAAAAGCCTGAGTCAAATGTCCTCCCTGTAGACCGGACCTTAGTGATGCTGAAGGAACAGATGTTTAGTGACAAGCTTCTCTAACTCTCTGAGAGGATGTTGCTGTTGTTTGTGTTCGACTGTCTTGTTTATCTGCGAGGCAGGCTGCACCTCTACGGGGGTGGGATGTAGCCTACAAGAGCGAGTGAATGGGAAGAGGCAGGGTGAAAAGGATGGGGAGAAGGAAGAAGAGGAAGGTAGGGAGGGGAGTGGTGGGGGTAGAAAGGGAGAAGAGCTGGATGCAGATGGGGATAGATCTCTCCGTGCACGCAGACAAGATGGAAATGAGTGGGCGTCTGTGACGTCAATCAGCATAGACACACACACACACACACACACACACACACACACACACACACACACACACACACACACACACACACACACACACACACACAGTGAGACACTCCCCTCCTCCTCCAGTCCCATGCTAATACATGCTTCACTGCCACAGCAGCAGTGCCACAGATCACAGGCACCATCAGCACACACAACAAGAAGACATGTAAAGTCATAATTTGTTTTTTTATAAATTAAAGATCGGATAATTGTACTCCTCTGGCCTTCAACAGAGGCTATCTGAGAAGTTTGGAGAGGAAAGCTCTCTTTTTCTGCTAACAACTCATAGATGTAACAAAGAGCCCCAACAGGGACCCAGTCACAAGCCTCACAGTTTAGCAACCATTGGTTTGATCTTCACCAGTGTGTTGTATTTAGCTTACCATTTACCATTTACCATTTACCATTTACCATTTGTTCCACCAACTCCAACCAAGCAGCAACCTCCGGTGCTGAAAAATGAAGCCAACATGTAGGCTAAGTGCTAAGTGCCAAAAACTGCAGTTCATCAAGTGGCCACTCGAGGCTGGCTCCATAAGGGAGTAAATCCCCATAGACCCACATGTTAAACTGCCAAACTTTACAGCAGGATTAAACATGTTTATAGCCTGATAGACACAAAACGGTTTTGGTTTGTCTTTATTGCTAAGTTCATTCATGACAACTGTTTCTACAATTCTTTTATAACTCACCTGTTTAAAGGGGTGATAGAATGCAAAACCGATTTTACCCTGTCATAGTTGAATAATGACAGTTCGGTGGGTAAATAGGACATACATAGAAGCTCAAAGTCCCACTGACATCCCTTTACTATGAAAATTTCATATTTTGAAACTGCCGCTGAAAACGGGCGAATCCCAACAAAGCTGGAAGTTGACGTCAACCTCCCAAAAACCGGAACCTTTGTCAGCCCATGGGTGTATTAAGAGAACGGTCACGCCCCAACATTTACATAGGCTACACAACTGACCTGAGATCAGGTAGTCTTCAGAATCTAGGTCGCGCATATCTCTGCTATTCCATTACAAAATTCACTTCTGAAACTTTTTTATGCGAGAAATCAACTATGTAAGGCTCAAATATGGGCCACTTTACGAAAATGGATGGCTAATTGCAAATTTTGTCCAACTGTGTGTCGGAATTCAGCTGCTGGTGCTGCCTGTGTTGCTGCCTCGCCGCCCGACCTGCCTTCCTTCACACACCCCGGCCTGCTCTGAGGTACTTGGAGCTCCGTCAACGACTGGCAGCCCACAGCACTCCATACCCGCGCAAAGTCACCGGGTTTTGGATAATGGACTACTAAACGCTGGTGCTCTGACAGAGCTCCAGGGCTTGCCCCCCTTCTTCTGCTAGCTAAATGCCGGTGTGTGTGAGTGAGAGCACGGTCAGCGAGCTTGTTACGCCAGCATTCTCTTACCACAGGTTCCAGTTAATCTTTTAATGTGTGTAATTATAATGTGTTGAGTTATTTAAACAAACCATTGGGGAAATAAACGCCGCTTGTCCGCGAGTCTCATTGATAGAGCCTGCGGCTGGATGTAGCTCTATCAATGAGAGCTAGCTAGCCTCCTCTTAGAATTCCTCTGGAATTCACAAATATTCATTATCTTGAAATTGGACACCGTTGTTAGCTTTATAAAACCTTTAGGGAGATGTTGTATAAGTGGCGTGACGAAATTCAAACTGTAAATATACTCAAATTAAGGCGAAAAGGAAGCTAACTATCCGTGATTTGTAGCTAGGAATTTTAGGGACAGTCACAGCTAACGAAACACCTAGTCTTCACAAATATTCATTAACTTGAAATGGGACACCGTTGTTAGCTTTATAAGACATATAGTTAGATTTTGTGTAAGTGGCGTGACGAAATTCAAACTGTAAATATAATCGAATTAAGGCGAAAAGGAAGCTAGCTAGCTAACTATCCGTGGTTTGTAGCTACACATAGCTAGGATTGAAGGGACAGTCGCAGCTAACAAACACCTAGTTTTCACAAATATTCATTAAATTTAAATCGGACACCGTTGTTAGCTTTATAAGACCTTTAATTAGATTTTGTATAAGTGGCGTGACATGTGTGTAACATGTGGTAACAGATTGCTGGTGTAACAAGCTCGCTGATGGCGCTCTCACTCTCACACAACGGGCCATTTAGCTAGCAGGAAGAGGGGAGTTGAAGGCCCTGGAGCTCTGTCAGGGCAGCGGTGTTGGTAGTCCCTGCTGTGGGCTGCAGCCGTGACCGAGCTCCAAGTACCTCATAGCAGACCGGGGTCTGTGAAGGAAGGCAGGCCGGGCGAAAAGGCAGCACCAGCGGCTGAACTCCGACACACAGTCTTACCAAATTTGCAATTAGCCATCAATTTTCGTAAAACGGCCCATATTTGAGCTTTATATAGTTGATTTCTCGCTTAAAAAAGTCTCAGAAGTGAATTTAATAACGAAATAGCCCGATAAACAATGTATAACTTTGCAGTGTCTGAAATATGAGAGTCTCCCATGTGTTTCTATGTAGTTTGCTCAAACCAATCAGCGCGTAGATCATTCTGAATATTCATGAGCATAAGAGCATGAGCACAATTTTCAGCCCAACCAATGTTACATACCCCATTAGGAGACCTTAAGGAACAGTGTAAAATACCCTATATAATCATTCTATCACCCCTTTAAAGTATATTAATGCTTAAAGTTGTGCATACGGGTAATTAAGGGTGTGCCACTTTGAGTGACAGGTGGGCTGCCGTCAAAAGAGTGGGCCAGCATGGACTGTAGGTTTCATCCCGCCTGCCTCAGCTCCATCCACGCTCCACCTCTTTGCCCATTTTTGGATAAGCCCGGAGTTAGGCAACATGTAGTCAGGCTCGTCGCGGTTCATTTACCGGATAGTTCCGGCGCTGCCGTAAGTTCCGCCAAATGTCCCACACCTTACGCTTTCTTTGTGTTTACGTTTAAAATCAGGTCGCGTTGATGAACATCAACCGGAACCTCTGAGCTAGCAAGCTAACGTTACAAGCTTTCGGGGAATGATTGTTAATATTTACAAAAGAATATGTTTAAGGCCTTTTCTGTCTAACTGGGACGTTTTTGGACCTAATGGCGTGGATTTGCTATGGACATGATACACACAGCGATATAGGCCTACTGGTAAGAGTGAATTACGTATATATCCATCTAATTTATATAGCTCACATTACTGTATTGTTTGAACAGTTCACTTCAATTCATATTGTATATGAGGCGTTTTCTTTTGCGGGGTTCCAATGTTCCACCAAAAGAAGTCCCTTCCCGAGACTATTCTGCAGAGCCACCGTCGCTGCGTCCGGAGTTTAGCGCCGCCCAAGACCGTTGTGATTTGTTTAAAGAAATGCAAACAACCCCTGACCATTTTTTCTCCTATCCAGGAGTGTGTGTGTTTGTGTGTGTTTGTGTGTGGAGGACCTTCCTTTGCAGTGCTGTGGAGATAGGTCTGGCAATGTGAGACTGGGCGATATCTGGAGCATCGGGAGCCGCCCACTTTCACCTTCATTTTGGCTCTTCAGAAACCCATGGGTCGTCACGGAGATTACGTCCACATTTTATACAGTCTATGATGCCAAACCTCCAGTTTGTAATGAAGGCTTCTGTCAAAAAATTTGAAGTCTCAAGCCCAAGCTGAGAAAAATCTTAGGTTAGGTAAAATAATTAGTAAACTTCTAAACTTTTGTGCCCCTCACTCTGTTGCAAATCTGCCTTTCTGTCCGCCTGATTGATCACTTGTTATGTAACTTGTGTCTTTGTCACCTGGCTAACATTAGGATCCATTATGCTGCATTTAGTTTGCATAAGTGAGGTCTCAGTGAACCATAAGTCCCTGAAGGGATTTGATACCAAAGAGACAAGCAGACAGGAGGCACAGACACCATTCAGGAAACATACACTATTTTCTACATCACTGCCCAATTAGGATTGATATAAGAGGAGTTAAAGTAATGCTGGCACGATTTGAGCCTGAACATAGCACAGATGGGTTGTGAGTGGAATAACAAAGCTATATGATTGACAGGTTAAATTCCTCAAGGTTTACTGATTCAGGCTCCGTGTGTGGCATGTATTTGGCAAGTTTGCCTTTAAGAAATTATCCATCCATGTCACTACGTCGTGACGACACAGACTTCTATCTAGAGAAATAAAAAAACTATTTTTGAAACACTCCGCACTGCCTTGCAAATCTTGCTGTTAGGGATGATTTAGCGAATAAAGTATCTATTTCAAAGTAAGGCGGTGTGTGTGTATATTTCTGATGAGGAGGGATTGGTGGGTGGCATTAGAACTAAATATGCAGCAGTCACTTGCCTTGCCAATTGTTCTATTCATTTGAGTAAAATGGTTTTCCTGGCTGTTTTTCATCAGGGGTTTTATCCTCTTGTACCCTCAGCTGGGAGAGGACTGAGTCATAGCAGTCAAGGAAGCAGGTGGGTGGGAGGCACACAGTGGGTAGGGGGAGATGAGTAAATTAGAGGACGTGGGTGGTACAGGTTAAGGAGGGTGAATGAAGGAGGTTGTAGTGAATGAAAAAAAAGGATGAATGGTGAATACTATAAATCCATTTATTACCTGCTGTTCACCAGTCACATAAAGAGAAATCCTGTCTGCAACGGAGCATAAAACCCCTTACAAATGATCATGGCTTGCTTCTTTATTTATTTTTCTTTTATTTAACCTTTATTTAACCAGGTAGGCCGTTGAGAATAGGTTCTAATTTGCAACGGCGACCTTACCAAGAAAAGCATAAGCGTGCAGGACAACATACAGTTTCACATTTAATACAATACAGGAATACAGAATACAATAGGCTACATAAAGTGCAGATTAGGTAGGCATTACAAAGCCGGTGCAAAGTGAGGGGTGAGTAAGACGATGGATATGCGAAAGTGATATGGTAATAACACAATATACATGAATAAACAGTCTATAACAGTACTGAGATGTGGTGAAGAGTCAAAAAAAAAAAAAAAAGATCTATTTAGTGATGTTGATCAGTTATAACGCAATATATATGAATGGGCAGTCTATATAAATGCTGAGATGTAGTAAAGAGTCAATATACAGTTGGTGCAAAGTGTGGTTTAGATAATGATGTAGATCAGTAATAACACAGTATACATGAACAGACAGACTATATAAATGCTGAAATGTAGTAAAGAGTCAATATACAGTTAGTGCAGATTGTGGGCCAAAGGAGGTGTGGGCTTTTGGTGTGACCAATTCAATTCAATTCAATTCAATTTTATTTATAGTATCAAATCATAACATAAGTTATCTCGAGACACTTTACAGATAGAGTAGGTCTAGACCACACTCTATATTTTACAAAGACCCAACAATTCCAACAATTCCAGTAATTCCCTCAAGAGCAAGCAGTGCGACAGTGGCGAGGAAAAACTCCCTCTTGGGAAGAAACCTCGGACAGACCGGCTCTTGCTGGTGGTGTGTCTGACGAGCGGTTGGGGGTGTGATGAACAGTGGCGATAGTAGTCACATTAATAATGGAACAGTGACTGGATGTAGCGGGGAAGCTGCAGGGTTCAGCCAGGACGCAGCATGACATTGCAGGGCACGCTGAGCTCAGCAGGGGAGTGCAGCAGGACCGCGGCGACAGCTGCAACCAGGGTCTTGGTGCAAACGTTCTCCAAGGAAATACGCTGGGGGAAAAAGCATAAGGACTCGGGGAGTAAACTCCCCAGAAGCTAGGATTAGTAACAAGCATTTCTGGGACGGGCTGCACACAAATAGTAATAGTAATAGTAACAGTAATAGAAACAGTAATAGAAGGGAGAAGAGAGAGCAGCTCAGTGTGTCAAAGGAAGGAAGTCCCCCGGCAGTCTAGGACTATAACAGCGTAACTATAACAGGTAACTAAGAGAGACAGGTCATAAGGGAGGTAGCTTTTCCGGCTTAGAACTCTCCCCCCCGGATCTGGCTTGGCTGGCCTGCCTCCCTCTACTTTGTTATGTATTATTAATCTAACAATTATGAAGAGAAGCAGTTGGGCCAGTTAGGTGAACACTGCAACTCCTCACTCCCTAACTATAAGCTTTATCAAATAGGAGAGTTTTAAGTTCATTCTTGAATGAGGTGACAGTTTCTGCCCCCCGAACCCAGATCGGAGCTGGTTCCATAGGAGAGGAGCCTGATAACTGAAGGCTCTAGCTCCCATTCTACTTTTAGAGACTCTAGGTACCACCAGTAACTCTGCATTCTGGGGAGACGCAAGTGCTCTAGTAGGACAATGGGTTATTAGGAGCTCTTCTAGATATGATGGTGCTAGACCATTTAGAGCTTTGTAGGTCAAGAGAAGGACTTTAAACTCAATCCTGGATTCAACAGGAAGCCAATGCAGAGAAGCCAATACAGGAGAAATATGATCTCTTTTCTTAGTTCTTGTGAGAACACGCTGCAGCATTCTGGATCAGCTGGAGAGTCTTAAGAGACTTATTTGAGCAACCTGACAGTAGGGAATTACAATAGTCCAGCCTGGAAGTAACAAATGCATGGACTAGTTTTTCAGCGTCGTTTTGAGACAGGATATTCCTAATTTTGGCAATATTACGAAGATGAAAAAAGGCTGTTCTTGAGGTTTGTTTTAGATTGGCATTAAAGGATATATCCTGATCAAAGATAACTCTTAAATTTCTAACAGTGGTGCTGGAGGCCAGGGCAACACCATCCAGAGTAGCTATATCTCTAGATAATGAAGTTCCGAGGTGTTTAGGGCCCAGCACAATAACTTCAGTTTTGTTAGGGTTTAACATCAGAAAATTATAGGTCATCCAGGATTTTATATCCTTAATGCACTCTTGAAATTTTGCTAGCTGACTGGTTTCGTCTGGTTTGATTGACAAGTATAATTGGGTGTCATCCGCGCAACAGTGAAAGTTAATTGAGTGTTTTCTAATAATATTGCCTAGAGGAAGCATATATAAGGAGAATAGAATTGTTCGCCAAGCACTGAGCCTTGAGGAACCCCATGGCTAACTTTAAGCGTACTTGGAGGATTTATCATTAACATTCACAAATTGAGATCGATCAGAGAAATAGGACCTAAACCAACTCAGAGCAATTCCTTTAATGCCAACCAAGTGTTCCAATCTCTGTAACAGGATTGAATGGTCAATTGTGTCAAATGCAGCACTAAGATCTAGTAAAACAAGAATGGAGACAAGACCTTTGTCTTCAGCAGTTAAAAGGTCGTTAGTAATTTTCACCAGTGCCGTCTCTGTGCTATGATTCTTTCTAAATCCTGATTGAAAGTCATCAAATAAACTGTTGCTATGTAGAAAATCACATAACTGATTAGCAACCACCTTCTCAAGGATCTTGGATAGAAAAGGAAGGTTAGATATAGGTCTATAGTTTGCTAAGACCTCAGGATCCAGGGGTGGGTTTTTTCAGAAGAGGATTTATCACAGCTACTTTAAATGACTGTGGTACATAACCTGTTAATAGAGACATATTGATCATATCTAGTAATGAGGTGTTAACCACAGGTAATGCTTCTTTGAGTAGTCTCGTTGGGATGGGGTCCAAGAGACAGGTAGATAGCTTAGCTGAGGATATCTTTAACAATAATTGTTGAAGATCTATAGGATAAAAGCAGTCTAAGTATATGTCGAGACTAGTCTTTATTTCCTACGACTCGCGGTTTAAAGGTGAACCGTTAGAAGTTGAGTGTAAAAGGTGATGAATTTTATCTCTAATTGTTGTAATTTTATCATTGAAGAAGCTCATGAAGTCATCACTACTCAGAGCTAGAGGAATAGATGGCTCAGTAGAGCTGTGGCTATCTGTCAGCCTGGCGACAGTGCTGAAAAGAAACCTGGGTTGTTCTTGTTTTCTTCTATTAGTGATGAGTAATAGTCTGATCTGGCCTTTCTTAGGGCCTTCCTATAGGTTTTGAGACTTTCTTGCCAATCCAAACGAGAATTCTTCCACCTTGGTGGAACGCCACTTACATTCGAGGTTTCGCGAAATTTGTTTTAATTTGCGAGTTTGGGAGTTATACCAAGGTGCTAGTTTCCTTTGCTTCATCATCTTCTTTTTCAGGGGAGCGACGGAGTCTAAGGTCGTCCGTAAGGCATGTCGTAACACGGTCTACAAATGCATCAATTTGAGAGGGACTGAGGTTAACATACAGGTCCTCTGTTATGTTAAGGCATGACATATAGTCGAATGCTGTTGGAATATCTTCTTTAAATTTAGCTATAGCACTGTCAGATAAGCATCTGGTGTAGGAGCTTTTATCTAATTTAATATAATCAGGTAGTAAGAATTCGAAAGTGATTAAAGAATGATCTGATAATACCGAATTCTGCGGAAAATATTATTAAATCCTCAATTTCAATACCATATGCCAGCACAAGGTCGAGGGTGTGGTTAAAACAGTGCGCGCCTTGTGGACACTCTGACTGAAACTGATTGAATCCAGTAATGAGTTGAAAGCAGTACTAAGGCTGTCATTGTCAACGTCCACATGGATATTAAAATCACCTACAAGAAGTACTTGGTCTGATTTAAGGACTAAACATGATAAAAACTCTGGAATTCAGATAAAAATTCAGAATACGGACCTGGAGCCCTGTAAATAACAACGAATATAATTGGCTGTAATTTTTTCCATTTTGGATGTTGAAGATTAAGAACAAGACTTTCAAATGAGTTATAATGTAATTTAGGTTTAGGAGTAATTAGCAGGCTTGCATCAAAGATGGCTGCAACTCCCCCCTCCTCGGCCGAGCCTCTAGGAATTTGAGTATTAATATGGCTGGGAGGTGGGGCTTCATTTAGACTAACATAGTCTTCATGGCCCAGCCAGGTTTCAGTAAGACAAAATAAATCAATTTTATTGTCTGATATCAACTCCGTTTACCAGTACTTGCTTTAGAAGACAGAGATCTAATATTTAATAGTCCACATCTAATTTTCCTATTTTGTTCTATTGCAGTAGTTTTAATTCCAATTAGGTTGTTAAGTATAGCGCATCTTTTGTTTACCTTTGATTTAACCGATCTGAGCCGGGGACAGACACCGTGCTTATTAGACTATGAGTGGGGCGACTGCTCCAACGCAAGAACAACAGAGTGCGGGCGTAGCACTGCACCTCTGATTACTAATATCAAACTTGGGTTGTCATGGTTTATGTCTGATAAATTCGTTCAGATTTTTTGATATGAGAGGCCGGCACCGTCCCAGGTGGGATGAATGCCGTCTCTCTCAATCAGACCAGGCTTTCCCCAGAACGCCCTCCAGTTATTCACATAGCCCACATCATTAGCTGGGCACCACCCCGACAACCAGCGGTGGAAGGATGACGTCGGCTGTACATTTCATCATTGGTCAGGTTTGGCAGGGGTCCAGAGAAAACTACTGAGTCCGACATTGTCTTTGCGTATGCACAAAGTGACTCAACATTCATTTTAGTGATCTCCGATTTCGACCATTACCACCTACGTGAAGTATGATCTTACTGTATTTACGGTTCTTTTTGCCAGCAGCTTTAGATGGGTTTCTATATCGCCGCTCCAGCCCCCGCCGGGCACATATGACCGTAGGTAGGCCTACTGTAGCCGCCGGGGCCGCTGGCTTCACATATCGCAGTATAGAGCTCCCAATAACCAGAACTGGCTTCTCGCGGGTGTATCGCTGAGTAGGGAGAACCTGTTAGAGAGGCAAAGACGCTCCGGTTTAGAGCGACCTTCATCATGTGCACTCCCTGGTCTAGATCTAACGCTACGCTTCCCTCGGACAGTCACCCACTCGCCCGGCTGCTCTGGGTCTGCCGGGGGACAGCTAGCAGAAGCTACAGAAGCTACAGTATGTTGGCCCGCATTAACTACATGGTGCTGGCTAGCTACGGAAGCATACGATTCTGATCTGACCAAGGAGATGTAACTGCTAGAGCGCAGGTTGCGGGTGGGTAAAGCTATGGTGACCAGTGAGCGTAGGTACAGCGGGGCTTTGCCTAGCAAGGATTTGTAAATGAGTTGGTACCAGTGAGTTAAGCGACGAGTGTGTAACGAGGGCCAGCCAACTAATGCATAGAGGTTGCAGTGGTGAGTGTTAAAGGGGGCTTTGGTCACAAAACGTATCGCACTATGGTAGACAACATCTAGTTTTATCAGGAGAGAGTTTGAGCCAAATGACATCACTAAAATTGAGAATTGGTAAAATTGTCACTTTCACCAAGGCGAGAATCGAACCTTGTGGCACCCCCATAGAGACATCCATAGGTTCAGACAACAGGCCCTCAGATTTAACGCGCTGGACCCTATCAGAAAAATAGTTATTGAACCACGCTAGGCAGTCATGAGAGAACCCAAGGTTGTTGAGTCTGTTGATAAGAATACGATGGTTAACAGAGTCAAAGGCCTTGGACAGATCAATGTAGACGGCTGCACAGTAATGCTTTTTGTCAATGGCGGCTGTGATGTCGTTTATGACCTTGAGGGTAGCTATGGAACAGCCATGACCGGCACGGAAGCCAGATTGCTTAGCGGACATAATACGGTGGGATTCGAGATTGTTGGTAATCTGTTTAGTGACCAAGCTTTTGAGGACTTTCGAAAGACAGGGTAAGATAGATATGGGTCTATAGCAGTTTGGGTCAAGGGTTTCTCCCCCTTTAAAGAGAGGGATGACTCTGGCGGATTTCCAGCTCCGGGAATTTATGAAGATGCGAGAGACAGGTTAAACAGGTTGGTAATGGGGGAAGCGATAATATTTGCAGATCATTTTAGGAAATTGGGGTCCAGGTTGATTTGTAAGGGTCCAGATTTTGCAACTCCCTCAACAGAGAGTAGTGGGTGTAGTGGGGGGTGTGGTTGTGTAGCTGCGGGGGTTGTAGAGCAGTTTGCTGGGGGGCCGGCCGCCAGATGGAAAGCATGACCGGCTTCAGCAAAATGCTTATTGAAGTTCTCTATTATCATAAACTTGTTTGTGGTGATATTATTACCTAATTTCAGAGACATGGGCAGCTGGGAGGAGGTGTTCTTGTTCTCCATCGTTTTTACAGTGTCCCAGAAGTTTTTTGAATTGGCACTGCAAGAAGCAAATTTCAGTTTGAAGTAGCGAGCCTTAGCTACTCGGACTGCCTGAGTGTACCAGTTCGGAAAATGGTGTCCAGGGCACTGCTTGGGGCTGAGGGGGGTCTGTAACAAGCAGCAACGGTAATAGCCTTATTTCTAGAGAGCTGGATTTTTAAAAATAGAAGCTCAAATTGTTTGGGTACGGACCTTGATAGGATGACAGAGCTCTGTAAGCTCTCTCTACAATACATTGCAACCCCTCTCTCTTTGGCGGTTCTATCTTGACGGAAAATGTTATAATTAGGGATTTCTATTTCGGCGTTATTGGCGGATTTATAAGTGCGTTATAATAACAGGTTCAGCTGTGTCTATCTTGGCAATGGTATTCAATAAACATTGCTCTTATGTACATTAGACTTTATAGGGGTGATAGAATGATTATATAGGGTATTTTACACTGTTCCTTAAGGTCTCCTAATAGGGTATGTAACATTGGTTGGGCTGAAAATTGCCCGAATGCTATTTTATTAGGCCCTTAACTACACTGTGAATATGGCTCTATTTGGAACAAGAGCTTTTCTTCCAAATATGGTATGCTCATTAATATTCAGAATGAGCTATGCACTGATTGGTTTGAGCAAACTACATAGAAACACATGAGAGACTCGGCAGCAGGCCTCATATTTCAGACACTGCAAAGTTATACAATGTTTGTTGGGCTATTTCGTTATTAAATTCACTTCTGAGACTTTTTTAAGCGAGAAATCAACTATATAAAGCTCAAATATGGGCCGTTTTACGAAAATTGAAGGCTAATTGCAAATTTGGTAAGACTGTGTGTCGGAGTTCAGCCGCTGGTGCTGCCTCGCCGCCGGCCGGTGCTGCCTCGCCACCCGGCCTGCCTCGCCACCCGGCCTGCCTTCCTTCACAGACCACGGCCTGCTATGAGGTACTTGGAGCTCCATCACGGCTGGCAGCCCACAGCAGCTGCCCTGACAGAGCTCCAGGGCCTTCAACTCCCCTCTTCCTGCTAGCTAAATGGCCCGTTGTGTGAGAGTGAGAGCGCGGTCAGCGAGCTTGTTACACCAGCAATCTCTTACCACATGTTACACACATGTCACGCCACTTATACAAAATCTAACTAAAGGTCTTATAAAGCTAACAAAGGTGTCCGATTTCAAGTTAATTAATATTTGTGAAGACAAAGTGTTTCGTTAGCTGCGACTGTCCCTTCAATCCTAGCTACAAATCACGGATAGTTAGCTTCATTTTCGCCTTAATTCGAGTATATTTACAGTTTGAATATCGTCACGCCACTTACACAACATCTAACTAAATGTTTTATAAACCTAACAACGGTGTCCGATTTCAAGTTAATTAATATTTGTGAAGACTAGCTAGGTGTTTCGTTAGCTGTGACTGTCCCTTCAATCCTAGCTACAAATCACGGATAGTTAGCTTCCTTTTCGCCTTAATTCGAGTATATTTACAGTTTGAATTTCCTCACGCCACGTATACAACATCTAACTAAATGTCTTATAAAGCTAACAACTGTGTCAGATTTCAAGTTAATGAATTTTTATGAATTCCAGAGGAATTCTAAGAGGAGGCTAGCTAGCTCTCATTGATAGAGCTCCATCCAGCCGCAGGCTCTATCAATGAGACTCACGGACAAGCTGAGTTTATTTCCCCAATCGTTTGTTTAAATAACTCAACACCAGAGGTGTATAGTCCAGGTGCCAGAAAGTAAAAATCCTGCCATGTTTTTGGATCTGCCTCTACATCTAGAACAGGTGTTTTCACTAACGAGCTCATCTACCTGGTAGAGGAGCTGGTTTAGTGATGGTTGGGACAGCTGCTGGACAGGATTTCTACTTTCTGGCACGTGGACAATACACCTCTGCTCAACACATTATAATTACACACATTAAAAGATTAACTGGAACCTGTGGTAACAGATTGCTGGCGTAACAAGCTCGCTGACCGCGCTTTCACTCACATACACCGGGCATTTAGCGAGCAGGAAGAGGGGAGTTGGAGGCCCTGGAGCTCTGTTAGAGCAGCGGCGTTTCGTAGTCCATTAGCCCAAAACGGTGTCTTTATGGAGTGCTGTGGGTTGGCAGCCGTGACTGAGCTCCATCTATCTCACAGCAGGCCGGGGTCTGTGAAGGAAGGCAGGCCAGGCGGCGAGGTAGCTACACAGGCAGCACCAGCCTCTGAACACCGACACACAGACACACAATTAGACATCAATTTTCGTAAAACGGCCCATATTTGACCTCTACATAGTTGATTTCTCGCATAAAAAAGTCTCAGAAGTGAATTTAATGGTAAAATAGCATATGAACAATGTATACAATTTCTGAGATCTGCACGACCTAGATTCAGAAGACTAACTGATCTCAGGTCAGTTGTGTAGCCTATGCAAATGTTGGGGCGTGACAAAGAGAAAGACTAGAGCCAAATGAGGAGGAGCCGCAATAGTTGATGTCAACTATGGGGCTCGTTGAGATTCGCCCGTTTTCAGAGGCAGTTTCAAATAGTGAGATTTGCAGAGAAAAGAGGTGTCAATGGGATTTAGAGGTTCTATGTATGTCCTAGTTACCCACTAAACTGTCATTATTCAACTATGACAAGGTAAAATCAGTTTTGCATTCTATCACCCCTTTAAAGGTCCAATGTGTGGGAATTTCTCCCATCTAGCGTTGAGATCATATATCGCAATCAACTCTCTCGTGCCACGCAGTTCAAAGTACGTATTACAGCTACGGTAGCCTTCACGCTTCAAAAAGCCGGTCTCTCGCTCTTTTCAATGTACTTTTTCTTTTTCTAGGCGAAGAAGAAGACTCCTGTTCCTGAAATTTGGATTTTGAATATGTGTCCTCCACGTTTCCTTTTTCAAACTTGCCGGGGCCGTATAGTATGGAGCAGTATATCCTGCGTGTCCCATACCGGCTAACGTATTTCAAGATGGCGCATAAATATGGAGCGTCTACCATAAATGTAAATATTCAATAAAAAGGACAAGTTTGTGAATGGGCAACACAGATTTTGATAATGAACAACTAAACACATTACACACTGGACCTTTAAAGAGGCTGGTAATGGATGGAAAGTTACAGAGGAATTAATTTGGACAAAAAGTTGAAGGGAGATTGGCCACCAGCCATAATTATCTCCTCTCACATTTTCGATAGAGGATCGTGTTTCGTGCTTCAGGCTTCTGCTAACTCAAACCTGCTTTTGTTTTCATTTATACTGCAGAGGCTGTGTGTGCCCACAATCCATTCCTATTTTAACTCTGAGGTATGAAAAGATTTGGAAATCTGAACAGATAAAAAAATGCCATTTTCTTGTTTGTTAAGCCTGTCGGAAATGATTGTGAGAAGATAGTCAAATCAAATGTGTTGGTCAGAGCATGTGAGAGACAGGGAGAAGGACAGCTGTGTGGGTGATGTTCTCTTTTTGTCTCCGTGAGACTGAAACTGTTTGTTGAGGATGGACGGGTGAGCAGGCCATTAGGAAAATTGATGTGCATACAGCTGTGTACACGCACACGCTCATGCATGTGTGCGTATGCTTGTGCTCTCATACTGCTGCCGTCACTGCAGCCACCTCACTGTGATTCCCCTGTGACTGAAGGCCTGACAACCTCCCACGCGCTCCCCATGCACCCCCCCTTCTCCTCTCGCCTCATCCCCCTCGCTCTCTGTCCTTTGCATTTCGGTCTCCACCTCAACTCAATTTTCCCATCCATCCATCTCTCTCTCTCTCTCTCTCTCTCTCTCTCTGTCCCTATCTCCACTTTCTTTCTTTCATTTCATCCACCAGCTTGTTTTTCTCTCTCATTCGCTGTGTGGGTCTTCCCTGTCTTTCGTCATGCTATCTGTGCCCACCTTGCTGCCCGTCTCTGTCTCTATGGAAACCCCAAGTTGACAAGAGTGGCTCAGAGGTCTGTGAGACGCTGATACAGACCCTATTAGATCACGCTCTCTTTTTCTCCCAGAGAGCCACATGCTTCCAACCTTGCGCACACAAGTGCAAGTCTTTAGTGTGCGTAAAAAGATGATGTGTGTGCCACTACCTGCTATCACACATGAGTCCCCCCCTCCCTCCCATTGTGCCTATGACTTATCAGTGGTGTGAAGTAGGAGGAAAGGATGGAGACAATGTGGGAGTAAGGAGGGAGCACTATTGTTTCATTATACTAGGTCTCTTCAATTACTCAGTGGACCCCCTGATGCTGCCTCTGCACGTACATTCCCATCACACAAACACACGCACATGTATACGCACACTCTCAGGCTCCCTCCTCCCCTGTCTCCCCTTTCACTCTCACACCTCACAAACTCTTATCCTCCTCACATTCACACTTTGTTGAAGCTGCTGTGTTGCGTAGACCGTGCGTCATTCGGGTCCAAACACATCTGAAGGACAGGTGATTTGTGATAAGAGGCCTCAAACAGACACATTTTCACAGCTTTGGGTCGCTCTCCTGGACACCATCATGATTTGACGGTCACGCTTAAGTGGATCATTGCAGAGCGCAATCATGGGTAGGATACATAAGCTGTACGGCATGTCGTTTAGGGGGAAAAATGGAAATGAGAATGGAGCAAATAGAAACAAAGAAAGTCTCTTTTGAGAAAGAATTCTGAAGGTTTTTTGAGTTTCCCCTTTATTTTATCAAAATGTACATGAATGAACTACAACAAAGGACTACATTAAAGACATCAAAACGGGCAGCAGAAACTGGGGTCAACAATTGAACACACAGACCCAACCCAGCCCAAGGCCCACCCCATTACACCCCCAGTGCAGTGAGATAAAGACATGCCAATGATGTCTCACATTTAGGCACTTGATTTCCCTACCGAACCATCTTTGGTCATAGTTGCTGTAGCACAGCTTTGAACTTAGATTCAAACAGGTTTGAGGTGGATTTGGAACTTTGTTTCGTGTTGATTCTGACCTGAATTAGAGGATGCTGATTCATGCTGAGAGGAGTCACACAAGTTTAAAATGTAATTCCTTCAGTTTAGACAGATCTGCATCTGCTATGTTTAGAGATGACCCAAAGATGGTTATAACCTGACCACCTCCACAGAGTAAACTTTAGCATTAAACAAATCAACACTACAGTACTTCACATGATTACAGAAAGGACTCTACGAGGGAAAGGAATCAAGCACGACATCTTAGCACAATTTACCTGAAAACAATGCAGTGTATCTGCATACAATATACTGTGATCAATACGCTGTACAGTCTACTGCAAAGGCATTGTTGTTGGTATTTTTCTGTAGGATTTAACCAGTCTGTTTAGCACTGAGTATTATCTTCTGCAAAAATAGATCCATTTTTATTAAATTAAAAGCCTTTGCTTAGACTTCAGGATGTTATCTATATATCATCTACTCATGCATTGTCCAACTCTGTGTGCATACAGTAGGTTTGTTTGCGTGTAAGTATGTGTGTGTTTTTGTGTGTGTTGTACATGCATGTGTGTGTACTGACATAAGTACTAACACAAACGGACATTTGGAAAAACAGAAAAATGGGTTCAAATATCCAATTTTTCATTTTTTTCCACCTTGACAAATTAAAAAATACCATTGAGAGAATACCATTGCAGTATTATGAATAATTGGAGCCCAGACGCAATTTTGTAATTTTCTAAATTTCTGATCCTCTGAATAAAAACTGAAAATTGGAAAAACCGTTTAAAGATCCAATTTTTTAATTTATCAAGGCGGAAAAAAATGAAAAATTGGATATTTGAACCCATTTTTCTGTTTTCCAAATGTCCGTTTATGCTTAGAAAATTGAACTGATAAGCGTTACACTGACCCTGTCCCTCAGTATTTCTTTTTTCAGAATACACCCCTTCAGTAAAGGATTAACAAAGTTACATTAAACTGTTTAAGAAGCATAGTAGTCACACAGTATTTGGCAGTGAGAGAACAGTCCTAATTTATCCATGCACAATATCAATATCAACCACAGGCAAGGTCCACATTCTGAACAAACCCATTAAGAACGACACAGTAAGAACATGAAAAGATTACAAGAATTCAAGACCCTGGAAGTGTGAGTTTTGTGTGTGTCTGTGTGTGCGTGCGTGTGTGTGGGAGTGTGTCTGTACATGTGTGTGTGTGTGTGTGTGTGTGTGGGGTGTGTCTGTACGTGTGTGTGTGTGTGTGTGTGTGTGGGAGTGTGTCTGTACATGTGTGTGTGTGTGTGCGTGCGTGTGTGTGGGAGTGTGTCTGTACATGTGTGTGTGTGTGTGTGTGTGTGTGTGTGTGTGTGTGTGTGTGTGTGTGTGTGTGTGTGTGTGGGAGTGTGTCCGTGCATGTGTGTGAATGTCAACAGCACAGTTGGTTTCCCAGGGAGACCAAAGGGCTATGACTCATGCAGTGCATAAAGCATTTTCTGGAATTTTAACAATATCGGAAGAATTATTATTTTCCCACAAAGCCCAGATAATTACATATAATCATATTAGAACCTTACAGAGTACTCAGGGAGTTTACTGTAAAAACCCACTCAATCCCACCCCCATAGGTCTATTATAGACCAAACAGTTTATCCCTGGATTATATTTCCATTCTCCAGCTCTTTCCTCGTGGAAAGCACCTTCCCCTTGCTCGATTGTGTGTTTTGTGTAATCACGTGTGTTTGTGTGTGTGTTTTAGACTAGTCCAGTCTGTGTGTGCAGGTGCAAGGGGTACGGTTGGTAAAGCAGAGTTGATCCCCCTTGGGGTATGTAGTAGCTGCAGTAGCTGGGTTCTGCTAAATAGGGGGCACTGTGATCAGCCATGTACGGAGCGGGCTGGTAGAAGCACGTTACATGGTCTGTGTTAGGGATAATGTTCTGCTCGCCGAGAACCTTCAGTGCCAGCACCGTGATCATGTTCAGCGTCTGACGCCTCTCATGGCCCATCAGACACACTGTGCTGTCGTCGACCACACGACGCAGCGTCATCAGGTACTGGTACTTGCTTCTCTCCTCGCCGATAAAGTGGTTCTTCAAGTAGGACAGGATCTTCCTCTGTTGCTCCTGCACGTCAGGGAAGTCGATAAAAAAGCGTGAGCACATGTAGCGCTCCAGTGTCTTTATCTGAGTCTCGCTGGCCGGTCGGTAGTCTCTGACCAACAGGTTGCTGTATTTTAGCAAGCCGCCACCTCGGATCTCCTCAGGATTCCTGGTAGCGATTAGGCGGTAGCGCAGGTGGTCCATGGCCGCCTCAAAGTCACCATACATGCTCTCTGCCAGGACCTCGACAGCAGGGACCGAGCAAGATGTTTGAGGCGCACTGCTCTGTTCAGGCACGACTGCGGGTACCTTAGGGGCCTCTTTTCTCCCAGGCACAGGGCTCGGTGCCTCGTCGGCTTTTGGAGGGCCGGATTCCCCTGGGCCTTCAGACGGAGAGAGAGGCAGCACATGTGAGTTGGAGCTCGGGATAGTGATTGGAAAAGAGACAGGCTCTGCAACCCGAGGCAACGATGAGATATAATCTTTTTCCTTTATATCCTCCAACTGTAGGAGAGGAATTCCTGGCTGGGGAGAGGACTCTTTAATCTGTTCCTCGCTGTCTGTGTTCGCTATCAAAGGCTCCGTGTCTGAAGATACCTGAGGTACAAGGTCCTCTGACTCCACCGGCGGAGTGAGGCAGAGGAGAGGAGGGCTGAGGCAGAGAGAAGGGGGGCTAAGACAGAGTGGAGGAGGGCTGGGGCTAAGCATTGGAGGGGTGAGGTAAGGAGGTGAGCTGAGGCAGGATGAGGTAGGGCTCAAGCTCAGGGGTGGAGAGCTGAAGCTTGTGGCAGGGCTGACGGTGTTCAGTGGCAGAGATGCGAGGCAGTGAGAGGGAGGGGTCAGACATGGGGGAGGGCTGAGGCTGGGGGGCGAGGGAGTGAAGCAGGGAGGGGAAAGACTGAGTACAGGAGGTGTGAGACAGCAAACGGGAGGGGTGACACATTGGGAAGAGGAGGGAGAACTGTGTGTGGTCTCTTGTTGGCAGCCGTTTGGCTGACTCAAGTCCATCTTTTTGGTTTGTGGTTCTCTGATTTCATCTTCATCACTGAGCTCAACTTCTGAGGTATGTACAGGATCTGGGGTGTTTGAGCGGGACGTATCAGTGTGTGAAACTAACGTGTCCACTGAGTCAAGAGGCTCTGATTGTTTGGGTGCACAGGCGGTTTCACTAGGGGAGGGCTGGCTTTGCTCATCACAAGCCACATGTGTAGATGGGGACTCTTTCACGCTCTGAATACTTGTCTCACATGATCTCTCTGTGATTAGCTGAGGCGGTGGGGGCTCTTGAGGTAAAGCAGACATGGGATCCACAGCAGAGGTGAAGATTATATCAGGGGCTGGATCAGGGGCTAAGGTAAGGTCTAGGTTGGAAGCTAGGTTACTGGAAGGGGTTGGTTCAGGCCCAGGGTTTGTTTCAGTAGAAAAACTGGTTGGTTCTGAACTGGGAGCTGTTGGCTCTGGATCAAAGGCTACCTCATGTTCAGGTTCAGATTCAGGTTCCGGTTCAGGGCTAGGGCAGGGGTTTGGAACCAGACAGGGCTCTATGACAAGTTCGCTTTCAGAGACTGGACTGGGGTACGGATTGGGGGTTACCTTCCTACACATCCTGCGAGGGGGTTTGGGAGAAGAGTGTTTAAGCACCACCATGTGAGAAAGTCTCTCTGAGGCCTTACAAGAGGGAGAAGAGGAGGTCTTTTTGTCAGAAACAAGGCTGGCTGGTGCAGGTAAATTATCCTGAGTATCTGGAGGGCTGACGGCATCAAGTGTGTTAGGTGTTTTATCTGATTTATCTGTGTGTAGTGTGCCATGGATCTCCGGTGTATCATGTGTGCCAGCAGGCTCTGTGTTGTAAAGTGTGAGGGATATGCAAGATGTGGAGCAGGAACAATCAATACTCTGTGTGTCTTCTACGTTTTTAGCTTCTGATGCTAAAATCTCTTCTGTCATTTCACTTATTTCTGTCTCCTTTTTTCTCTGTCCTTGCTCACCAGTCTCTGTTTCGACTTTTCTTTCACCTGCTAACTGTGTCTCCGTCTCTGCATGCGAAGATGTGCTGGAGTCTGGAGCCGTTGCATGTTGTGTTTTGTCTTTCTCATCGCTCCTCTGATCCTCACTGAAACACTCAGGGAAGTCTTCGCTGTGACGTTCTTCTGCCAGGTTTGGAGACTCTGTCTGGGTTCTGTTTGAGCTCTTCGGCGGCTCGGACTGTCCCGTTTGCTCTGTAAGTGCATTCCATTCATCAGGGGGGTTTGTGTGGTTGGATTGTTCATTGTGGGCAGAGAGTTCCTTGTGATTTGAATGTGCTGGTTGTTGGCCATCACATGTCTTGGTTTGCTCTGACTGTTCTATCTCTGTCAAACATTTGGACATGTCAGAGAGCTCTGGCTCGTGTCTGAGTTCAATCTGAGCTGGTGGTTCAGCTTTCTCAGAAGTTTGTTTCTTTTCTGACAAAAGGTTTGGAGACGTCTGGTCCGAGGAGTCCGTCTCATTGAAGGTATCTCTGTGTCCTGACACTTCTTTCAGCTCCACGGCTGTTTTCTCTTTGTTGTGTTTTTCAACTGTGCAGTCTTTTGTCTGGTTTGAATGTTCAGTGTGTTGTGAGAGTTCTGTCTGGGACTCCTTTTCATGCACCTCATCTCTCTGTTGTGTCTGGCTGATATGTGACCCCTCTTTGCTGGATGAGTCTCTACCAGAGGTCTTCTCTGTTTCCGGAGCAGTGGCCTGTTGGAGCAAAGAGGGAGAGTCTTTATTCTGATGGGCTGCAGGCGGGCCCATTAGATCAACGGTATTGTTCTTATGGGGAGACTCCTGCTGCATGTAGGACTCCAGGAGACGATCCAGGATGATCTGGAAGGAATCAACGCTGAACTCAAACTGCCGCCTCAGCACGCTCACAAATTTGAGCTCCAGGTTTTTGCCACTGTTGTTTGAGAGCGAGATGAGGCTCCAGCGGTCGTGCTCAGTGAAGACCTTGACCATTTTCTGGACGTAGGCCTCCTTCATTGTGGCGCTGCTGATCCGCTCCCTGTTGACCCCAGCAGGTAGGCAGTCCAGCAAGCAGCCCAGCACTGACTCCTTGATCACCTGCGAAGACAAAAGGTCAACAACATGACAGCTGCAACTAACGACAATGCAATCCGAACGCAATTTTGCTTTTTAACATTTAATTGAATTTGTGATGCTCTTGTGGTTTAGTTTTCTGCATAATGCAGTTACAGTTATTAAAGCCAGTAATATTGATCCACACTAATGGTAAAATGTTCCACGATTAAATTAGGGTGTGGCTTGCAATAACATCATAATCAATACAGCACCATAAAAAATCAATATTGCAACTCCATAGAGATAGTAGAGATCCAGTGTCATCCTCAAGGATATTACAGCAGAATAAAAGCAGGTTCATGCAGGGGATTGAACCCTAATGCTTCACTCTTATTACATTAACCTGCTTCCTTTTCCTAACCAAGCAGCACAGTAATCATACCTGGAACTCCTCCTGACTGGGCAACTCCACTCCAAAGATGATGTCCAGGTCCTTGTAGCTGGTTCCGTTGTCTCGGACGAGGACGTGGCTGGCCGTGGAGCCGTTCAGGCGAACATCTCTGACTGTGATTCCCAGCTTCTGCAGCCGGGCCCGCACGGCTATGATGATGTCTCGGGGACGCAACTCCAACGTGGGGAAGTTCCCGCGGCCGTGGATTGGAACCACCTCTGACAAAACCTGATGGAGAACCTCGACCTGCTCAGTGTTGAGGCTGTGGAACCGCTGACTGGATTTAGTTTCAGACATGCTGCTGCCCTGAAATGAGGGAAGGAGGACGACAGTGAGAGTTTATTACAACTCACCCATACAAATTGTGTTATGTGTTTAACTCTCTCGCTCTCTCTGCTTCACACACACACACACACACACACAAAAGAAAAAAAAAAAAAAAAAAAAAAAAAAAAAAAAAACCCGCCAGTCTGCTGTCTGCAAGTCACAGCTTGGCTGACAGCTTTTCCACAATGCTAATGTGACTGCTGTGTTGACAGGCTGACACATGGAGTGATCCACATACTAGATGTGCTTTGAATACATTTTTTCCACTGCTCAACCAGATCACCACAAATTAAGAGAAAGTGTTTGACTGGAATCACAGAATCAGAAACATATTGCGTTGTTCACTACCCGAGACTTAAATCACACCAATTAGTCCCTTTATTTGCACTCCATCTCAGATAGATACAATATCTGGATCAGTTCAAAACATTACATTGTATAACAATAAAACCAATGTTTAATATAGCCTATACTATACTAAATTGTTGTATAAGATAATCATAACAATAATAATAATAATAATAATAAGTATTTAAATACCAAGTTAATGATAAATCTTTGTTTATTGATTGTTTCCACCAGAGGAGCAAGGGTTAAGCCGAATGAGTCATCACCAGCAGACTGCATTAATCACACCAACGTCACTAATTAAAGACACACATCTGTCGTTTTTGTGTCAGTGTGTGCAGCACGATGATTTGTGTGCCTTACAAACAATGACTGACACACATTCGCGTGAGTGCACACAAGCTTTCATATAAGACCTTTGTAAAGTGGAATGCGAATTGGAACAAAGTGGGATTTAATATCAGCCAATTATGTCTGTTTGGCTTCCACATGTGTAATCCTCCTGGCAGTTACGCACAAAGCCTCTGCATCCATACTCCCATCAATCAATCTCTACAAACTAGACACCGTTTTCAATAGACCAAACAACATTTGCCTAACCAAGTCAGTCAGAATAGTCTGTTATGTGATTGAGTGTGTGTTTGCGGGCGCATGTAAAAGTGCTTCAGGGAGTGAGTGTTGTGTTTGAGTGCGCATCTGTGGTTCATAGCAGCCCATTATGATCCTTTGTTGGCTTTAATCAATAGCCGTCAGTCAGTGCTGCAGCTGAATGCTGATTGCTGTGATTTGTCGATACCAGCAGGGCAAACATTGGAGTACTAATGAGCAGTAATGGGATGCTTTCTGGTAGCAGTTTGTCAGACATCAGAGAGCTATACTCTGTAAAACCACAAACAATGTATTATAGGGAGCGTTTATAAATATTCTAATCCATGTTGCACACATTTCAGCAAAAACTAAATAACAGCACTTTACTCCATAGCATCTGTTACGCTTAAAAAGAACCGAGTATGCTTACCAGAAGACAAAGAAGTTGAGTCTGAAAGCCCAAAGCTCCTAAAAAATCTGTCGTGGATGAGACATTTCTCTGTGCCACACTTTAACGAGGTGGACTTGTAATCACACATCCAGAGGCAATAAATATAGTCCCAGGTGTTGACACTGGTCATATATATAATGAAACAATGTGTTGAGGAGGCAGAGAGACACTGCGGGACTGTTTTCCAGCTAGCCCCTGTATCTCCCCCCCTCCCCTTTCGCAACTCTTCTGCAAACTTGCAGCCTGAGTGACTCATCCAGGCGTATCGGCTCAGCTCGCACATAATCTATGGCTACTGAAAACCCAACACACACGGAGGGTCTCTCACAGGCACCGGACAAAATCGAAAACAAACACAAAGAAGCGCTGTAAACTTATAGGTTGCTGTCTCTGGTATACAATCTATGAAGCACAATACATGAAAACAAAGAATTCTGTCCTGTGTATGAACTAACTAAGGACAGCCAGAATAGCTCTGTGTCCCTGAATTGTTTTACAATTATACAGTGATATTGTAACTAGGCTATATAAATTTCCTTTTATTCACATCCATTCACTTAAACCGTTATGATCTCATTAACTACGGTAAATGCTGAAATAGAAGTTAACAACTCAGTATTTGTCGTGTTACACTACAAAAAAATGTAATCACATTGTCTGCTGACCAGAAGTATGTATGTATAGGATCTTCGAAGTTATACTGCTAAACTAATACTTCTGTAAACAATAACGGGAATTGTTTCCCTATTAAATAACCACCAACAGGAGTCTTATTTGTATATTGTATTTGTGTATATTATGTGCCTATATATGTTGCTGTCTCTATTTTACAGTATGTGTCTATATTACTATTTGTCTACTGAATGTTTACTACTACATGTCTATTTGTTGAATGTATAGAGAGTTAACACCTACCGAAGTCAATGTGTATGTACAGTAAGTAGGCTGTACTTGGCCAATAAAACGGATTCTGATTTTGATTCTGATCTATCTAGTTTTGTACATTCTGGTTCACAGTCCACCACTGCCACACATTTACTGGAAGTGATGCTGAGCCCTGCTGAACATCACTCTGCCCTGCTTGTCTTCGCTTTAATCACCTAATCACTCCTGAGATACCAGGTGAGGCCAGTTAACCGTAATTAAGTGCCTGGCAGGATAAAGGGCAGATGTAGCCTACTTCTGCATGAGGACCGGGATTAAAAGCACATTAAATACCGGCATGGAAGCTCCCGTGCAGCCACACAAAAGTCAATTATCCAACTTCACAGAGCTGGGGGTTTCTTACCTGTTGCTGTGGCATTTGAGGGAGCGACTGGCTCCTAGCTTGGCAGTAGAACGAAACCTGGACCTGGTCCACCGAGCTTCAGTACCGGAGAGTCTGTGTCTCTTGTACGTGGGGTCGTTTTGCTTTTAAAGTGCCTACCACCCACTCCGGTTAGGCTTGGTGCTGATGCGGCTCTATCTCTTATAAGGCATATGAGGATAAAATCTGTGCGCGAGTTCATCCGGGCGCTGTCCAGGAGCTCGCGTGGTGCTGAAATGAAGACTGAAATGACTCCTCGCGCTCTTGTTTTCTCCTCCGGCCGCCCGGAGCGTAACGCAGTTTCCATAGCGACCTGCCGTCATTCAGTTATGACTGGGGTGTGTGTATGTGTGTGTGTGTGTGTGTGTGTGTGTGTGTGTGTGTGTGTGTGTGTGTGTACAGAAGTACAAAAATTATGGGGAAGTTGTGTGGCGCGTGGGGCGTTGCAAGTGTAATCTAATTCGAATATGTGTGCCAGCTCCATATTACAAATACAAGTTTAAAATAGGTCTACGAGGTAAATTTAGAACCGAGATGAAACTTTTAAATGGAAATGGAAATGGACTGTATTTATATAGCGCTTTTCTAGTCTTAACGAGAACTCAAAGCGCTTTTACATAGGCTACAGGAACCATTCACACATATTCATACCTTATATACTGTCTATGATTCATACACTGTGGCCGAGGCTGCCGTACAAGGTGCCACCTGCTCATCAGATAAGCTCAAGCTTGACTGTAGCCGTAGCCTACAGGCTGAATGGAGAAGCGCTTTGTTGCGTGTCTAAAATGGACAGTGTCACCTCAAACGTTAGGACGTGGCTGTGCTGGGGTTGAGGCCAGGACTATATGTTTGTTTTATGCAGCTAACTGAAAGGGAGACAACCTTTGGACAACGTTGGGGAACGTTTCTGAAACACTTCTCAGTCACTTCTTCACTCTCCATTACGCACGCATCATTGTTCAGTGCTGTGTCCATACAGAGTATCAGCAGCACATAGGCTACAGTATGAGTCATCCATGCTGCATCCCCCCCCTCCGACCTAGCCGTTAATCCCCCCCAGCCCCCTTCGGCGGGCCGGTGCACGCACACACCGAACCTTTTTCTCTCTGGACAACCGATTATATATTTTCCCCTCATGCTGCATTTTCTTGCTGTCTGTTCCATCTCTTTAACAACAACTAGCCTAAATCCCTTAAAGTACTCACAGGTCAGTACAGAATAGCCTACCATTCTCTCCATGCAGAACTCTACAAAAACGGTTAGCCTGCCCTACATGTTACATACTCGTCGTCAATGCATCAGAAGTAGCCTAATAAAGGAAAAGAAACGGGATTAAAAGTAAACAGTGAGTGGTTTTGGTAGAAAAAGGTCAATTTATCCATCACAAAAAAAAACACACACACACAAATGACGTCACTAGACGTGTACTACAGCCTACCGATACCGGGTACAAACTATTTTTAGCCTGGGTGGAACTTGTCTGCTTTGGACACGCATGCCCGTCCACCTCTCAAACGGTCGTGACGTAGGAGGCGCGAGCTCGCTATGCAAAATCGTGACAGTGTGACGACGGTGAAAGCGATTGGATTCAAAGATGAACATGAATCAAGATGGTTCCCGTGTCGTGGTCTAGCCACAATGTCTACGGGTTTAGCCGTCGGTCTTACAAATCGATGCAATTGTCCAGCAGTACGGACGACAGATCATATCACACATGGACCCATGTGTCTAATATTACGCTATTTATTTATAATTAGGCTAGAAGTATAACTCAAAACAGGTAAAATCCGAAGAAAAATCGCAAACTGCTTCAACGTCACTCTGCTGCGCATGCGTCACATGACACGGCCGCATTGACAACGTTTCTTAAACGGTTTACAAAGTAAGCTCTTACTTGAATAAATTACCAAACTCTTCCGAAGGAAAACTATGTGTCAACAATTATAAGATAGTCGTTTTGACTGCCGTTCTACCTAACTGATTTCAAGCAAATGCGGAAGTACGCACAAGTGAAGCCTCTTGTCTCGCTAGAGTTGCGAAGATACGCTATCTTAAAAAAAAAAAAAAATCAAAACAAACAACTCTGGGAAATAAGTGAGTGGCTGGATGCCACTTTATATCTGTACATAACCAGTCCAGAGTGTTTGTCTCAGATAGAGACCTTCATCATGTCGAATATGGAGAGTATCCTTTCCTGTGTAGTCTAACATGCATAACGGTAGATGCAGTTACCTAGCAGTAGCAGTCAGAGACGTTAGCTAGAGGGGTTTGGTAGCTAACGTTAATCTTGTTATGCAATAGCTTGCAACTTCTGCCCAGTCATTCAGTGATGAAGGAAAAGTGGGCTTGCTTAACTAATTTGATGACTCTTTGATTACATTTTCAACGTTTGTCTCGCCTGCACTGCCTTGGCTTGAATTAGCTCGATGTCTTTATGTGCTTCAGATTATATTCAGTAGTATAACTCCTATGTATTACCATTAACGTTACTAAGATAAACCTTCCCTTGACTAGCCGTACAGAACACTTGTTTAACCTCAAGTTTGCTACCAAGGAGCTACAACGCAACTCCAAGAAATGTGACAAAGAGGAAAAGACAGAGAAGGCTAAAGTGAAGCAGGTTGACTTGTTCAGTTGTATATTTGTTATTGGAGACCAACATCCAGGGACAAGCTGGGCTACAGTGCAGCTATACTCAGTGGTGTAGTCTAATGTATTGTAGTGGGTGTACTGTATGTGTATGGGCCAGTATGGGGGGGGGTGAGGTCTGGGTGTCCGCCCCTAGGGAAATTTTGAGCATTAAAGACTTAATTTCCTGCATTTTGATACACTTTTATGCACCAATTCACAGCTGACATATTTTTAATTAGCCTATGCAAAGAAAACACACACATGACAATTCAAAATATGTCAAAAATATGATGGAAAGTATGTTGTTGTATGTCATTGCACATTTTATATATCGGAAATGAAGGAGCTTTCTTTATACTGCGTATACCTGCGTATCCCGTAGACTACACCACTGGCTATACTCTTATGTGTGTGTATGCACTTCTCTTTCCTTTGTTTCTCAGGCTATCCAGAAGGGTAATATGGAGACAGCCAAGATCCATGCAGAGAATGCCATCCGTCATAAGCATCAGTCCATTAACTTCTTGAGGATGAGCGCACGTGTGGATGCTGTGTCTTCAAGGGTCCAGACTGCTGTCACTATGAACCAGGTCAGCCTTGCTTTCTGATGTTACGTAAAGCAGGTAAATGATTACCAATGAAAAACACATACCCAACCTATTGACTGCAGTCACACATCCATTTTTCAAGATAACCTCTTATTCAGAGTGTTGGCAGATCATTTCAATTAGAGAAAATGAGCATACGTTTGTACTGTTTGCTGTAGTGAAAAATTAACTCTACCACAAATGATAATTCCACCATGTTTCCTACATTTAGCTGGTTGTATACATTCACTTACCTGGTTAACATTGTTAACTTCTTTTCTTTATGATTATTTTTGTGTTCATTTTCTGCCTTTATTGGATTGCAATCATAGAAAGAGATGAATGAAATGGTCAGCATCTTAACCCCTAAGCCACAGGGCCAACCCAACCGACATTGTAGCTTCTGAAAACAGCAGACCCAGTAGCCATCCACTTTAACTGTCTCCTGCCTCCTTGCTAATCACTGGCAAAGATGTAGAAATCACATGACTTTTACCTGATACCGCTGTAGTAGACATAGATATTCACATTCACCAGATATTTCACTGTGCATGTAGTTTTTAAAGTGTATATTTTGAAAACTGCATCTAATTTCAGAAGGTAAAGAGCCGCAGAGTGTGAAATGACTTCAGGTTACAAAAGTTCAAAGTAGTCCTCCACTCAGTCAAAAGTCCTACACAAAGGAGACAGGCGGAGGGAGAGTGAGCAAAAAAAGGCAAGCAGACATGCAAACAAAAAGCCACCAATTACATAATGTCATTAGGCTATTAGCTAGTTGCTCTTATGAGAGTGACAGCCTCTTTAAATGGCTTTAATTCCGGTTCACTATAGAACAGGCATCATTCCATAGATTATAACTTAATAGCGTCTATAGAAATGGAAGCACCCACAGTGTGAGATGGCATAGCTGAAAAACACCTTTTTACGTTGTTGTACTACTGCTGCCTGTCTCAAAAACATGAACACAATATGATAATAAACCCCTCTACTATAATTTGATCAACTACTGGTAAATTGGTTTTACAAGATTAAACCTTAATCAGAGTCATTTTTGGAATATTAGGGATGCTTTTCAGATGAGAGGTAGTCATGACAAAGTATCTGTTTACAAAGCTAAAAGCGACACCTAGTGGAAAAACAAGGGAACAGCACTTCAAGCGTTGCCATGTTCACAGCCATCTGCCTGTCTGACTTCACATGCCCTGATTCCGTTTTTGAATCCAAAACCAATAAGACGAGTAAAAAGAGAGAAGACTACAGAGGCTTCAACACTTTATTTGATGTGTCTTTTGCCCAGGTATCTAAATCCATGTCTGGAGTGGTCAAGTCCATGGATGCCACACTGAAGAGTATGAACTTAGAGAAGGTAAAAAGTTACCTCATATGCACGCAGACAGACACGTACGCATGTTGATTGAGATTTTCGTAATGTTTTTCTTATTTTTTCTATACAGATCTCTGCATTGATGGAGAAGTTTGAAACCCAATTTGAAACTCTGGACGTGCAGACAGCTCAGATGGAAGACACAATGGGCAACACCACCACTCTGACCACACCTCAGGTAATAAGCACTGTCCTCTTACAAGTAGGTAATACTATGCTTATGTGGCTACTTATAAAGGCAGACTTAACCCCAGTACGACATATTTGTTAAAAAATTTTGTTTTTCTTGGCTGGTCCCTAGAATGAAGTGGACACGCTGTTGCATGAAATGGCTGATGAAGCAGGGTGAGTATGGCCCATATCCCCAACATAAATAACAGCTAAAAACACTGATAGAGGAGACACATAATACAGGGAATTAAAACAACAAAACAGGTGGCCAGGATAGCTCACTTGGTAGAGCAGGCGCACATATATAGAGGTTTATGCCTCGACACAGAAGGTACATGGTTCGAGTCCGACCTGTGATGGTTTTCTTTTTATTTTATTGTTTTTTTTCGATAGGGACCATGCATACATTTTTGTATAAAAAAACACCATGTGCCAGAATTAGTAAAAATAACTACTTTTCATCTGCAGTCCCTAGGCAGGTGAAAGTGTATGGATGATGAAATGTGTGACAGTTAGAAGTGAGAGCATCTCTGGTTTTCTAGGAGCCAGGAGACAGACAGACAGACAGACAGACAGACAGACAGACAGACACAGTTTTAAGTGAGTTTTAAAGGTATTGAATGTAGAACCCTCTCTTATTGGGAGGGGCAAGCTATTCCACAGTTTACCTCCCTATTAATGACAATACGTTTTGTCCAGAAGGGGTGCATCTAAATGGTCTCATACAGTCCCCTTTTACAGAGGCCCGTGTACCACCTCCGCTTTCAAGTCTTTGAGAAAGCCAAGGGGAGCGTAAATGCCCCCCCAAAAAATCTTTAAAAAAAAGACACTGAATGAATTGTACTAAAAGCTTTATTTAAATGACTTTCCCATAAAAAACACAGGAACGTACCTTATTCACTGTTTACTGTAACCCAAAGGAGCTAAGCAGCCACGCAGAAATTATGGTAAAAAGGGTTCTCTTTTCTTATTTCTATATTTTCTAGGTTGGATCTCAACCTGGAGCTTCCTTCAGGCCAGATCTCCTCACTGGCTTCATCTGTAGCATCAACAGAGCAGGTAACACATCCACTCTTATCCTTATGCTATTTGGTGTTTTATATACCAGAATAGAATGTATACATTATCTTTATGGTCTTTGGCAGTCTTACACAAATTAGTGTCACCCAAATTTCAAGTTATACTCCAAGGAAAACTCGACTCCTGCACGATTGAAAGTTTTTCGGAACAGTGTCTGTTTCTGGAATTATGCATAGTATGTAGGCTCTAATGAGGACACATTTTCACAATAAACAAAAATATGAAAAGATCCACTGACACATCTCAAAACACTCCTGCAGTTCAATACACGTCTCCACTGTTGATCTGTATGATCAACATGTTCAAAACAATAACCGTTTTCACCAAAACAGAGCTTTGGAACTCAATGGAGTAATAGTGGGACACAGAATCAGCCTTTTTCACCTGAACAATGACTGTTTGGATCATCGTGGTCATACCAGTCAACAGCTGAAAGGTGGAATATGTGGCAGGAAGTGTTTGAGTTGTTTCCTAAACATGTTTTGATACGTTTTCCATTATGCCGAGCCGCCATTGGAATCCATTGTTACCAAGCGGACCACAGCCGCTGTTTGTCTCTCATTTTATTTGTTAGGGACAATGTACAATTTGATGCATTGTACCAGAGTTAGCCTTAGGTTAATTTACATCTGCAGTCCCCAGGCAGGGCACAGTTTAAATCCAACAGTAAAACCATGACAACATCTAACAAAAAACAAGGCAGATCACAAATCCTGCATCAATATAATGCACATTGTGACACACACACACACACACACACACACACACACACACACACACACACACACACACACACACACACACACACACACACACACCTGTTCAGCACCATGTTGAAAAACAAAAAAATAATAGTAAAAAAAAGCAGGATGTTAGTGGTTGCAGAGTTGATTGGTTTTTAAATAATGTTTTAAATGAAATTTGAAGCTGCTGATGGAACTACAGGTCTTTATGTTGTCTGGAATAGCATTCTATTGAGTAATGGCTTTAACCGAAATAAACATAACTCCACACCTTACACCACACCCTTTCAAGCCTACAAAGGGTTAAGTGACACTCTGAGATGTATCGCTTTCAGTGCAGTTTCTAAAGCTGCCCCATTGACAAATCTATTGATTTATTTTTCAGACTTAAGGCCCCAGCCCTCACTGTGTTACCTGTTTTGTGTTGTTATCAGGATGAGCTCTCCCAGAGGCTGTCCAGACTGCGAGACCAGGTGTCATAATGATGTCGAAAATAACAAGACCGGGAAGAGAGAGAAGAGCAGGAGGAGCAAGAAGAGACAGGGAGTCAAAAAAGAAAGTAGAATGCAGAATAAAGCAAAAAAGGTGCTACGTGCCTGAAAGTTGTGTGTTGTAGGTTTGTTCTGTCGTGAGAAGTAAAAGAGCTGTCTAACAGCAGAAAAGGATTGAGAGGAAAACATTTACAGTCCTGACATTAAGTGCATCACATGCAGTTCTTCCATATTAATCTTCATCGGCGCACTCATATTTAAAAGGTTTTGTGATTATTTATTAGCCCATCAATAGGACACTGCTGTGCTGGCATGTTCTTTATTTTTAGGTGGTACACCTTAGACATATTTCTGAATGGGAATTTATTGCACAAAAAAAACCAATTGTGTACTACTTAATAGCCAATACCTCATTCCAAAGTTGTTATACACTATGTATAAAGTTCAAAGAGCAATATTTATTATTTATTTGTGTATTTATTAATTGCCAGCGTTACTGACTGAGTGTTAAGAGCATGCTTGTAATTTATATTTTATATATATTGTATGGTAGGGCTTATTGTAAATGGTTGCCTCGAACATGCTTTGAAGAAAGCTGGAATATCGTTGATTTTCTGCATGTAGCGGTAACAACTCTAGTGGCTTGCCGTGCACATGTATGCAAAGACAGAGTCATTAAAAGAGTTTTCAGCATGTTTTACTTGTCATGTTTTTTTTTGTCAGTTTATAGCTGTGTTTTGGCCAAAGTATGCATCCCAGCATGCCTCTCTGTTTCCATCTTACCCCTCCTCTTTCTCTCCTCCAACAGGGAACAGATGAGAGGTCAGAGGTGTCACCTGTAGAGGAAGCGGCCCTCTGCCGCTCGCATGCCAGTGCCTCATTACACACACACACACACACATACATAGTTCACCATCCCAGGGGGGGAGGCGAGACTCAGCTGGGAGCCATTACAGGTGCTGCCCAAGCGCGCACACACACACACACACACACACACACACACAGATATCTATACATGAACAGCCCCGTAGATGATGGGAGTCCTCTGGAGTGACACTCAGCCACCTCTGACCCTTTTTGTGTCCTTCCTAATCATCATCAGCGCACACTTAACTACATTCACAATCATCATCAGCGCCCCCCCAGACTTACACAAGTCTCTATTTGGCCTATTACGCACATACTTCTTCAAGTCCTCTCCAAGTCTTTGGAGTTATCCGCAAAACACTGACCCCGGTGATCCAACAGCTGTCAGTCATTTCTGCCAGGGGTTGGATCACCTACAATTTAAATTCTCTCTGTCCCTCTGCTGTCACAGTCACAAAATCTATTTGGTAAGTTTTATTTTAAATCTATTTTTAACCTTCAGTGGCCTACTATTTAAGTATGATAAAACACAGACAGTCTATCATGGCCTATTTTTCTCTCAACATGTGTGCAGGGATGCTTCCTACAGATGTGCTGGAGATGGTTCCTGTACGAGCACTGCTCTGGGGGGAGCCTGTGTTTGTATATCTGCGTGTGTCTCAGGTGTTGCGGGTGGCTTTCCTCCAGTGCCGTCAACACCTCCGTGTCTTGGTTCCTAGAGGAATGGTACTTGCTGACAGGCAGGGATCCGGTGGGCCGGTGGTCCTGTCCCCGTGGCCGACCTGCCTGCTTCTGCACAGGGGGGTGTGGGGAGCTCTGCTCAGAGCCACACACACACACACACGGTGAAAAAACTGTAATTGCAACAGACTACTACATGATTCACACACAGGAAATGATACATCCAGACAGTTGATGATGAAAAAGATACATGTTGCCAAAGCCCAGATCTTTATCTTGAGAATAAAGTTGAATATCTGTTTTAAAGGGCTGTCGTTGCTGAATAATTCCCAACAGGTTTTAGAAACAACTATGTGATGTGATGCTTAAAGGAAAATAGGGAAGTTTCACCAGGAACACTTCGCAACACTACGCCATCGTTTATTTTAAATTAATTGATGTCAGCCTTTAGTCAGCCGGACATGCAAAAATGTGAAATTTGTCTGCAAACAGCCACATAATTAAACATACAGTCTATAATAAGAATAAAGTTTCTATAAATAAATGAACAATGAATGACTATTCACTTGCGTTATGAGCAATTTTTTAAGCTGTTCCTGTTTCTCAGATGAGATGATTTGCTGCTTTTATTAGGCGTGTCATTGTAAACTGAATATCTTCGCTGTAATCTAAAAAATGATTGCACATTTATCGATGAAGGAAAGTGAATCGTTAGTTGCGGCCCTGCTTGCGTTTAAATGTAGCAGGTCTTTGTAGAAAATACAATTTTCCCTGTAAGTGGTACCAAATTACATAGTTATTTCTATGAAACTTCCCAAGAAATGTCTTTTAAAAATGACTGACCTACAAAATATACCAGATGTCCTTATGTGTACTTAAAGAAAAAAAAAACTTTATGGTGCATATTTACAGTATATATTACCACTTTGTGTTACAGTGTATCATCAGTGGTAAGTGTGTAGACAGTAAAGAGACTGATCATCTGTTTAAGGTGACGTTAGAGAGTTTCATACAATTAGGTAGCACAGGCTCTTTTCCTCTCCTTGCCTCCTTTCTCCCTCTTAGACTCCGTGAAGGGTCAGGTCAAACACAGGAAGCCGAGCTGATTGGTTCTACTCAGATATCGATGGGCATGTGTGACCAATCGCTGCTGCCCAGGGCTTTCCCCAGTCTCCATCTGCTGCTGCTGCTGATAAGTGTGTGTCTAATCGTTCCAGCCCATGGCTTTCCCCAGTTTCCACTTACCTCTTGACCATTGCTTCCTGTCAGATGTGTTAACGCTGCTTTTAATCAGTTTTACTGTCTCATGCGCACACAAACACACACACACACACACACACCGACACAGCTGGCCCTTTCCATCCCTGCTCTCCAGAGCACGCTTCATTAAGGTTGAACCTATCCCCTGCTCACACCATCACAACCTCTGTCACACACAAACACACACCTGATCCTGCCACCCCTCCACTTGACCCTCTCCTCACCCCATCACCCACCCTGGTATCTCTTACAGTCAAACAAGCCGTGAACATGGACATGTAGCCTTGTCTGTGGCTCTTTATTGAGGCTGTCTGCCAGTCTTTGTGCCTACACAAATGAATGCAGTGTGGTGGAATGTGTGCAACGCTTCATTATTACATTATAGTTCATCACCTTACATTGGCAACTGTTGCCTCAGGCTAAATCAAAGGAATAAGAGTTCTCATTTACCCCATGTGCTTCAAAACTGTAAAAACACTTAATGTCTTTTCTTCTTTTTGTGGTTTGGCTCTCTGGGGTGCTCTTTTTAGCCAAGCTAGCGGTGCAGCTAAAAATTGTTGTCTGACAACTATTGTCACACAATTTGGTTCAGACATTCATGTGTCCAGGATGAACTGTAATAGCTTTGGTTATCCTTTAATATTTCATCTAGTGCCATTATATTAGGTCAACATTTTAATGTATTCACTAGTTTGGGTTATGACTAAATACCCATAAAACTAATGATATTCCCATCAGCCTTTTGTGTTTGGTGCAGATTAGCAAATGTCAGCATGCTAACACCATAGAATTAGAATTAGAGTAGAACGGACATTCCCATTCAAATCAACATAGCACAGGGGTGTCAAACTCAATTTCACAAAGGGCCACACTGGAAAATGGAGAATCGCACCAGACATGTAGAGTTTATTGACATGCTTTTATTTCATCGAAAAAGTAAAATATCTTTGACTCAATTATTGCATGTATCATATAGTCTTCTCACTTACAGTTTATTCCACATAAAGCCCTGAAAAAGAGCAAAAAGTTCCAAAGCCATCCTAGAATTTAGCAAATCGAGCAAAACAATGACTACACTTTCTAAGTAGGCTACCACCCAGCTGACTCACAACAAGCTCTTTCACAGCCTGAATATGCAAACTCTCTGCTTCTGGGGGAATTTCTGAGTCTCAAAGTCGGCAAATTTGCCAAATTCTGCTTTGAGTGTCGCGTAATTGCAAGTTGAAAAACGGTTTCCCGTGTTTTTTGGTTTGGCGCACAACTAGGTGTGCCAAAATTTATTGTGAACCTAAATTGATATGCGGGCCGGATCAGAATGTGCGAGGGTCCGGATTTGTCCCACGAGCCTTGAGTTTGACACGTGACGTAGCAGGATAGTCGGAGCGACGGCCATTTCATGTGTACCATTGCCTTTGCAAAGAAATGAGACTGGCCTGGCAGGCTTACTTCCGCAAAAACTTTCTTAAAAACCGACTTGTGGTAAGATGCGGACTCACTGAGGTGAGGTTTTGCGACAAACAAGCAGTAGCTACAAGGCATGGAGAGGCATCTTTTGTGCACGCCTGTTGCCTTGCTGCTAGAGAGGAAATGAGGATTGCTGGATTAAATTGCCTAAATTGCCTTAACAAGAGACAGACAAAAGTAAAACACCTGCTAAGTGTGGACGGCAGGCCACAACAGAGTTTTCAAACCAGTGAGTCTGAATTACAAACAGTTCAATGACTGCTCTAGTTCAGATTGCTAGTATGGTTGTTATGAGTATGTTAGCATGTAGCTCAAAGCACCACTGTGCCTGAGCACAGCCTCACAGACCTGCTAGCATGGGACGAGACTCTTAGTCTTATTTTTATAACTTGCATGTTTCTGCATATTTTTATGATTATTGTGTGCTACTTCACAACAATAAAGCATTTAATATAAATGTAATCTTTAAAGTGCTCATATTATGCTTTTTGGCTTTTCCCCTTTCCTTTACTGTGTTATATATCTTTTTTTGTGCACGTTATAGGTTTACAAAGTGAAAAAGTCCAAAGTCCCCCCCAAAGGGACTTCCCATCTCCAACAGAAAACACTGTTCACCAACTGCTCCAAACAGCTCTATTGTAGTCCAGCCTTTACTTCAGAGACAAACGTGGTCACTTTGTAACACGTTATAATGCTCGCCTAGCTGCTAGCGTGGCACGCCCTCATACTCAGCTTCTGACTGGCTAGTAGTCCTTACCTAGGTACTGTCAGGGCACGCCCTCATACTCTGCTTCTGACTGGCTAGTAGTCCTTACCTAGGTACTGTCAGGGCACGCCCACATACTCTGCTCCTGAATGGCTAGTAGTCCTTACCTAGGTACTGTCAGGGCACACCCTCATACTCTGCTCCTGACTGGCTAGTAGTCCTTACCTAGATACTGTCAGGGCACGCCCTTATACTCTGCTCCTGACTGGCTAGTAGTCCTTACCTAGATACTGTCAGGGCACGCCCTCATACTCTGCTTCTGACTGGCTAGTAGTCCTTACCTAGGTACTGTCAGGGCACGCCCTCATACTCTGCTCCTGACTGGCTAGTAGTCCTTACCTAGATACTGTCAGGGCACGCCCTCATACTCTGCTCCTGACTGGCTAGTAGTCCTTACCTAGATACTGTCAGGGCACGCCCTTATACTCTGCTCCTGACTGGCTAGTAGTCCTTACCTAGGTACTGTCAGGGCACGCCCACATACTCTGCTTCTGACTGGCTAGTAGTCCTTACCTAGCTACTGAGCATGTGCGACGCCCAACAAAGAGAACAGAAGTGAGAGGTCTCACTTTGTAGCTAAAACAGAGAGCTCAACACACAGGGTGAAAAGAGGAGCTGCAGCAATGTGCAGTACAACAAAAATATGGTGTTTTTTATCTATTCTGATATAACCTCTAAATACAATTATGAACCTGAAAATGAGCATAATATGAGCACTTTAACATGTGATATCTTGTTTTAGTTTCCTTGAAAAAGAGTACACACAACTCAGATGACAACAAATAGGCCTAGTTAAATCATTCATGGTTGTATTTACTCTTTTGTTATTACCTACAAACTTTCACCTAGTTATTTCAGATGAACATGCTGTAACTACAGTGCGTCTCACTTGGTTGTTGATTGTGGGCAGTGAAGCTGAAGGGATAATAAGGTGTTACTCTGTAGCTGTTGACAAGATGACCTCTCCTGATAATGAGAGAAACAGGAAGAAAGGAGGTCTATTAATAGGATTTATACCTCTGGAATTACATTATTATTATTATACCAGTGGATATGACAGAGTGATGTGTGTGTGTGTGTGTGTGTGTGTGTGTGTGTGTGTGTGTGTGTGTGTGTGTGAAATGATCTGTTAGGAGTGTGTGTGTGTAGTGCATATGGTAAAACACTCTGCAGGTCTGCTGTTAGTCACACTCCCGCGTCTCAAATTGAATTAGCGCTGACAGCACACAGCGCCAGCCGCGTGTATGTGTGTGTGTACTGGGGGCACTAGCTGTTGGCAAGCTATCTTTATGTGTGTGTGTGTGTGTGTGTGTGAGTGAGTGAGTGAAACAGAAGAGAAAGAGGGCCTTCCCCCTGAAATCAATTAAGCGAGTATAGTTCTGTAGTTGTGGGGGTGAGGGGGGCACATCCTGTAGAGGGCAGCTCAGACAGACAGCACCATCTGGGGCAGCAGGCAGGTCGACCCTGGGTTGAGACATGAAAGAAGCAGGGCAGGGATAAGAGGAGAGGAGAGTACAGGCCAGCGTTAAATCACTCTTTTCTCTCCACCCCGTACCCTCACCCCAGCCCCTTATCTGCCATCCGATACATCAGCCACGGAGCATCATTCTCACTCAATCACTCTCCATCATTTTCCTTATTTTCCCCTCTCTCTATATCTGTCCCAGGAGGGATAACCTGTCATACACAGGAAGCAAAAAGAGGTAAGAACAATCTATCCCTCTGTCAGAGATTGGGGCAAAGAGAAAAAGAATATCTCACATCTCTTGTTCCAAAAGAGTTGATTTATAGGTCCATATTTAATTAAAAACAATGCCAGAGAGTGCCACGCACATGCACACACACACACACACACACACACACACACACACACACACACACACACACACACACACACACACACACACACACACACACACACACACACAAACCAAATGCACCTGTAGAATCCCCCTCCGGTCCATCAGACTGGAAGGAATTAGCACACACACTCTCTCTTTTAGGGGGGAGGGATGGCCCTGTGTGATGGACAGCCGGGGTCAGAGTGTGCGCTGTGTTTGTTGGTCATGAGCTGAGTGCTGACAGCCCTCTTCCAGCCACCCTGCACTCACACACACAGGTCCATTTATGACAATTAACAATCATCTGAACAGAAAAGGTTAAAGAAACTGAATTACATTAAGAGGCTGTGGTAAGACGTGATGATTCATGTGACTGTGGCTGTTATAAAGTTAAACTTATGGTGGGTTTAGCATACATAAATGCAGCACTAAATGCTCAAGTTAATATGGCAGTGATGGAAGAAGTAACTAGATCCATTAGTCAAGTAATAGTAGCAATACCACAATCTAAAATACTCCATTTTGAGCAAGAGTGTATCAGTATTATCAGCAAAAAGTTATCCATAAAAACTAAAACTATGCAGGCAATATGGCCTGTCACTGTAATATTAGTTTAAATCACATCATCAGATTATTACTACGGATGTATCGACATGTAAATAGTATTTTAATCTTGTAGCTGCTTGAAGTGAAGCTAATTTTAAATATTTTATCTACCAAACACTGTTTGTTATTTGTATTTACTGTATAATAATGCATCAGGTTGTATATAGTATAAACATTATATGTTTTAAAATCTTAATCTGCAAAGTACCAAGTAACCATAGCTGCATTTATGGGATTTAAGGAAAACTGAATAGGTGTTCATTTATGGAATAAAACAATTCTTCTTCTTCTTCTTAAGTTAAATGCACTATTTAAAAACCCATTGGGATATCTATGAATTTAAATTTTTCATTGCCCTAAACTGATGTTTACAGAATGTACTTATGATCCAGAATTCCCCTTGTCGGTGTTATATTATTATAATATTGGATCATTATTATTGATGCATGAACATCCAACTATGCAGTACTTTAATCTTGTAGTTGTTTGAAGGGGATCTTATTTTAAATGCTTTATAAACTTTTGGTTGGTTTAATCTTAAACCAGTGCATTTTATCTTACAAACCAATCATATGTTTTGTAAGTTAAACCTAAATGTTACTATAGCTGTGAAATAAATGGAGTAAAAAGTGCAATATTTCCCTCTAAAATATAGTGAAGTATAAAGTATCAAAGCATTAAAAAACAACCTTCATAGTACAAGTACAGCAGTGCTTTGTTTTGAATCTGTTATCCAAATCAGAGACAGGCCCGAAATGAATGCACATGGAGCCTCGTCGAGTGTTCACTTCACAGAAACGAGTGAGGAAAGGTGAAATTAGAGAGGTGAGGTGTGAGAGAAACAAGAGCTGTTTGGGTCATTAACACTTTCTCTGATGAATGGCACGAGTGTAAGGCCCAGATGGAGCGCTGCGAGGAAACCCCCAAAACACACACGCAAACACACAAAACATGCAGGCCAGGTGCCAGGCCACATGTTAAAGCAGTTTGTCCTCCACTCATCTAACCTCTGCTCCTGTAAGACAGGGGCCTGTCAGGGAGCACATGCCTATGCAGTGCCCCAGTGACCCCTGTCTGCACACACTGCTGGCCATACTGCGAGCCAGTATACATGCAAATCCACGGAGGCTCCTGGTTCTGTCCGCACTCCTGTGATCTAATGCTGCGAGACTTCTAATCTCAACCGAGGAGCTCACAGTCTTGGCTCATATTAAAAAACTTGTTGATTTTTCCAGCAACAGAGGATGTGTTCGAGATAAAAAGGGAAACAGTGATGGGACGAGAGGAGAGGAATTTCCCCATCCTAGGAGGCAAAGTTTGACTGAGCAGCGTATGCCTGCTTGATAAGCGCAGTAGAAGAGCGCTTAATCACTGTTAAACTGCCCTTGCTTTTCACATTACTCACTCTGTGTAATTCAATTTCAGCCACAGCTGGTTTCACTTTCAACTTTACAGCTGAGCTCAGTCACGTCCCATAATCTGACCTGATAAATAACTAGCTTTTATTGAGTTTGCAGAGAAAATAGAGTCCAGTATAAACCTTCGCAAGAGACTCGCTGAGCCAAATATGAGGAGCGAGGCTGGAGGGCATGAAGCTGAACGGGCAAACGACACGTGTGTGTATGTGTGTATGTGGGGGTGTGTTTGTGTGTGTGTGTGTGTGTGTGGTGTGTGTGTGTGTGTGTGTGTGTGTGACCAGGCAAAGGGAGTCTTTTTTTGTCATAAATCCAAATTAACAACATCTGAGTGCTTGTGAGCGAGTGTATGGCAACTATTATTAGGAGATAACTGACATGTGTGTGTGTGTGTGTGTGTGTGTGTGTGTGTGTGTGTGTGTGTGTGTGTGTGTGTGTGTGTGTGTGTGTGTGCCGTGTATGTTAATCTAATGAAGGCAGAGTATATTTACACGTCCTGACTCTCTGCCGAGCTTCTCTCCTTTCAGGATGCCATTTCACATGATTGGAAACAAATGACTTCAGGGTCAAATTTCTCTCCCTTTACTGCCTGTCAATCACCGTGGAGCGGTCCAGAGACGTCCCTCCTTGTGTTATTAGAAAGTCGAATCCGCACAGTTTCCATGTTATTTCTGCCACCACCTTCAAGAGGATTATGTTGACACATTATCAAAGCATTTACAGTGTAAGGGGGATGGACAGCTCGGTTAATCATCAACAGGCTGATGAAAGGTTCTCAAACAAAGGTGAAGTTTGATAAGACAAGAAAGACCAGTATGAAAATACACTCATAATATAACAAATGTATCTAAAATTTACAATCTTAATTTTAAAACACAAAATACAACTCATTTAAAGGAATAGTTAGTGAAATACGCTAATTCGCTTTCTCGACGAAAGTTGGGTGAGAAGATTGATGCTCTTATACTTGATTTTTGTGTTAAATATACTGTAGTCTATATCCACGACGTTCCACTTACAGGATTGCTAGAGTGCCTTCGGAAATTTCGCTCGACTCGTCTCGACTCTACTCGCCTTTTTTGGTTTTCCATTATGAAAAAAAGTCCCTGGTACCTGCTAACAGGTACTTTATTTAGTATCACCTCCATCGAGGTTCCAAGAGAGCTGAGGCGATACCAAAAGGTGGTGTGAAAACCTGCAGACTACTGATTGGTCGGAGAGAATCGTCACTGATCACTGCTTCATCTTTGCTAGCGACAGACGGGGGTGTCCTGAACAAACCCGCCATTTTTAAAGAAAAGCCAATAAACCAGAGCACGTTTTTCTCTCATCCCGGAATGCTGTGTAGACTCGCCAGACCCTCCTCTGCAGCAATGTGAAGGAAGGTCTGGCAAAGCGAGACTATGTTAAATATGAAGCCAGCAGCTGGTTAGCTTAGCCTAGCATAACAATTGGAAACAAGGGCGAAACAGTTAGCCTGGTTCTGTCCAACAAAACCACAAACCTCCCAACAGAGCCAGGCTAGTTTCCCCGTCTCCAGTCTTTATGCTATATGCTAAGCTAACTCGCTGCTGGCTGTAGCTTTATATTTAGAAAGTGGTATCGACGTTCCATCCAAATCAGCAAGAAAGCAACAAAAGATATTTCAGGTATGTCAAACTATGTCTTTTACTAAAAAGGTGGTTGTAAGGTCAGTGCCTCATACATTGATACTATGTCAAACTGTTGCAAAATATCTGCATGTGCTAATCTTCCAAACTTTATGTTATTCACTGCTTGCAATCATAGTAGTATTTACACACTATTAATGACAGGTGCTCACGTCCTATTCTATGTAATGTGTCTTTCTGTGCTAACTCTTTTGGAGAGCGGCAGGTGCAGAGTTCAGCTCTCCTGGTATGAAAGCAATTAGTCTAATTGAAAGATCAGGAATTAGTCTGGAGTTTAAAATGATTGTCCCACACAGCCAAACATGGAAATGACAGACAGTATCAAATAACCAGCACAGATTATGGTCTGTCTGCAGACAAAGGCCAGGCTGTTTGATAGCAGCGCAACCTTCGATAAAAGAAACATCTGAACTACTGAGTTCCTCAATTAACTCCTTCCTCTCTTCAGCCTGGCCAATCACTCATCCGTCCGTATTAATCATGCGTTTTATAACCGATTCCAATTGCTTAATCCGATTTGCTAATCCGGTTCCATTGCCCACTATCCCAAGCTCGGTTCCAAACACACAGCATTATGTTGGCCCACAGTAGGTTTTCATTCTCTGTTCCTCATGGCACACTAGAATTCACTGAGGCCTCCACATGTCTGCTCACAGCAGTATTGATTTACTGTTGATCCTGGAACAATGTTACAACCATGATTACAATAATGATGACAAGGAGCATTCTTCCAATCTTGTTATAGACTGTGCCTTTAATAAAGGCCTCTATAGAATAACCCTTTCACCTCCATGCGTCTCTGATTAGTTCTGTTATTGGTAATAAAGTACAGGAATGGAAACTGGCCGCCTGAAACCTGGCAGCTGTTGTTCTTCCCTTAAAATCACAGAGAGACCTGATGAGCTCATGTTATTAGTCAGGGGTGGCCAATCCTGACTTTGAGATCGAGCTGAGTTTACAGCTCGAAAGACACAAAACACGCTTTGTTTTCATAATGTGTGTCGCGGGCATGCTGAAGCACCTTATGGGGGATTTTTGCATCATTTCTGATTCAAAACTTCCTATTGCACGATAGCATGCATTTCTGTTTTAAGTTTGTGTATATGCATGCCATTACAACTGGAAGACATTGAAAATGTTTCCTCTTTCATTTTGTTCAAACATACGGCAAAATAACATTTTGAATGCTGGTGTGTGAACAAAAAATATGAAAAATACTTTAATAGGCACTTATGGTCAGTATAACAGTCATTCATTAATATTTATATTACATACCTCAGGTCCTATTGCTGATGCTTTTTGGAAACACCATTACAGCGTGTGAAGTTGTTAAGGCAGAAGAGAGGTTCTGCCCTGTGGTAAAGAAACTGATTTCTGTCCCAAATAAAAATCTACATCCTGTCTACATTTCTGTTGACTCCAATGTTGGGCTTTTATGGCAGTTGTGTGTGCACAGTGAAGAGGAGCAGCTCATTGACTGCTTCAGGATGAGTTTTTGTGCTGGTAGATCCAACACAGCGTACAAAACAGTTTTTAAATACAAAGAAAACGTCAAACTGCCACAGTTTATTGCTCCTTTGAGTCTTGCTCAAATAGAGAAGCGGCCCTCTCTGTTTTGTTGCAATAAGCTTTGGCTCGTTACACTCAATGGGCCGGAGCCTGAAAGTGCGGTCCAGCTGTCAGAGGCAGTGGTTGGTGGTCGGGTGCCACGGAGACTGGCGCAGCAGACAGTCTGTGGTGTCTTCGGCTAGTTTGGCGTGCCGGGAAATAGCTGTGAGCTGGGGGTTCAGGGGGAAGCTGTAGCGGTAAAGACAGTAGGGGCCTGCAGTGTCAGAGAGGTGAGGGAGGAGAGAAGGCCCCTGAGGGCTGAGGGGGCTGTGGAGGGGGAAGAGGCAGGGGGAGCCCCCCGGAGCCCCGTGAAGACATGGGTCCCTACAGTGGGGAAGTTTCTTTGCCTGCAGCGCGGAGAGGAGTGGGAGGTCTGCTAGCGGTGCCAGCGGGGGCAGGCCCCTCAGTCTGTCCGCTCCCAGGGAGGAGAAGGCCCTGCTGGGCAGCGGGGATGGGGAGGGGGCGGAGGAAGTCTTGCCGTAGAAAGGAAAAGCGAGGGTGTGGAGAGCGGCATCGTGGCAGGAGAGCGTGGAGATGGAGAATGGGGTTGAAGAAGAAGAAGAAGAGAGGGGGAGAAGAGTCTTCACACTGCTGGTCGGCGACCCCGAGTTCCCTGTCGATAAAAAAAAAAAAAAAAAAAAAAAAAAAAGAGGTCAGAAACTTGAATCACAAAGACAAAAATTGGAGCAGGGAAGTAATAAGAGCTGCAGCACAGTACCTTGGAGCTGTATGGTGAATGGCTTGAAGTCTAAGCTGAGAGGGCCTCTCCACGGATACGATTCCAGCAAGCCATCCAACACTCCCCTACACACACACACACACACACACACACACACACACACACACACACACACACACACACACACACACAGACACACATATACTGTAAAAGCACTGAAAAATGTCATTGCAGGTATTTAAATATTGATTCTGAGAGGTGTGAAATTCTGCACAACACATTTCAACTTGACTTGAAGGTTTTATGTGGTGTCAAATGTCGGTGGTTGAAGCTGAAATCCCTGTTGGGTCCTTTAGTGGAGCACTTTCCTGAGCTAAACCAAGTGTGGATGTTTGGGGAGGTTTGCCGTACCTATTCCTTCCTGGATCTCTGAAGCCCTTGGCAAACGGGTTCCTGTCGATCTTTAGTTTTGTGATCTGGCCCAGGAGAGAGGATACGGACATGGGTTAGAGTAGACGTGTCAAGCGCTGATGTGTTAAGCTAACAATGAGCTCAGCTGTACAGCGGCATGGAGAGTGGCAGAGCTCTCCCTCGGGGACTGCATCTCCCAGCAGCACCCAGGGCGATCAGCCATGTCAAACAGGGTTCTTGGAGGTCGTACGGTTTTATTTGGTGCTTTAACGGGCTGCGGACTCCAGCAGTCGGCCCGGTCACAGCTCGTTATTGAGTTTCTGTAATAATACGTTGGCTGATCGTAAAATGAGCCCTGATGAAAAGATCTGGCAGTCCCCACGGACACCTCTGTTACTGGAGGAGCTGCAGCCAACAGTGGGGTCAGCTGTACAGCCACACGCGCACACACACACACACACACACACACACACACACACACACACACACACACACACACACACACACACACACACGCTCTGAGCAGCTGAAAATCAGGACACTGCAATTTAGGATTTTGCTGAGACCACAGAGAAGTGGACCTCGTCACCTTCATGATGTTCTGAGTGAAGCATTTTGAATTGTTGATTGTCTCAGTGAGCAATTTTTTTGATTATTTTTTGGGGCATTTTAGGCCTTTATTTCCATAGGACAGATGAAGACATGAAAGGGGAGAGAGAGGGGAGAATGACATGCAGCAAAGGGCCGCAGGTCGGAGTCGAACCCACGGCCACTGAGGAGTAAACCTCTATATATGTGCGCCTGCTCTACCAACTAAGCTAACTCGGCCGCACACAGCCTGTACTAAGCTAAAAACTAAAGGTGACTTCTCGACTATGGAACGCATTGCCTCGTGTTTTAAGAGAGGCAGCCTCTGCTGACATCTTTAAAAAAGCAGCTAAAGACACATCTTTTTAGTCAAGTTCATTTAACCACATTGTTGACTGTGTAATGCTTTTGTGTTTCACTATGATTTATTGTGCTTTTTATGATTATCGATTTGTTATAATGCATTTATTCATTTGGCCTGTGAAGCACTCACTGTGACTCTGTCTGTGATAAGTGCTATATAAATAATCGTTACTTACTGACTTACTTACAATATGTTTGTTTTGTGTTGGACCCCAGGAAGAACAATCTTCACTACGGTGATGACTAATGGGGATCCTTAAGAAACAATAGACAATAAACTGTGTGCATGGCCATTGAAAAGACTTGCTTTCTTAATATACTGAACAAAATTATAAACGCAACACTTTTGTTTTTGCCCCCATTTTTCATGAGCTGAACTCAAAGATCTAAGACTTTTTCTATGTACACAAAAGGCCTATTTCTCTCAAATATTGTTCACAAATCTGTCTAAATCTGTGTTAGTGAGCACTTCTCCTTTGCCGAGATATCCATCCACCTCACAGGTGTGGCATATCAAGATGCTGATTAGACAACATGATTATTGTATTATTGGGGGGGGGTCCCGAAAACCGGTCACTATCTGGTGTTAGGGTTAGGGTTCACTAACACAGATTTAGACACATTTGTGAACAATATTTAAGAGAAATATTTTTGTGTACATAGAAAAAGTCTTAGATCTTTGAGTTCAGCTCATGAAAAATGGGGGCAAAAACAAATGTGTTGCATTTATAATTTTGTTCGCATTTGTTGCGCATAAAGGATGTAGAATATAAATATGTAACATCAGATAGGGTATATAGCGGATTTTTCTACAGCATTTTTAGAAATAAAACTGCAGCAAATCAGCCCGTTTGTGTGGCGTTACCTGTTGGTTCTGATAGGCTGTGACGGTGGTGAACTCCGTTTCTGGGAAGGAGAAGCTGTGGACTCCTTCAGCAGGCAGCGACTGGATCTGGGACAGGTCCATGCAATGGTCGTGCCGGATGACGTGCACACGTGGCTTGTATTTATGCATCGACTGGAGAATAATCTGCACGAAGAGATGAAGAGGATACCTTATATTTGACAACAACCAAGGGCTGCACATTATTTTTCAAATAAGTGAGTAACAGGTTGGTATATTTAATGTAGACAATATCCATCACAATTTCCCTCAACTCAAGCTGATGTCATCAAATTGCTTCCTTTGACCAAAACCCCAAAAGAGAAGCAAGTAATCGTCATAGCTGAGAGGGTTGAATCAGACATTTTTGCTTAAAAAAATGTATCATATTTAACTCTAAAAAAGTGAAATTATCCGAATGGTTGCTGTTTATTTTTCTTGTCAATTAAATAATTGTTTAATTGACTAATTATGTAAATTTAAAAACTGTGGGAAATTAGAAAACCATTTCAGTTACACAAATGAACTGCAATAGGTGAAATATGAAATATTTGTAATATGTAATATGATACTAGAACGAAATATAATTTAGGACACAGTGCAAAATAGTGTGGAATCGGCTGTTATGTCTAGCAAAACTAAACATGCTACTCAACAAATAACACTCGCAAAACATCAAATATCTTATTTCATTAGTGCATCCAATCAATATAAATTCACCAAGCATTGCATGGAAATCGACATGATTTTTATTTGACATCTCTAAAAACACTAATGTCCAATCTGATTAAGATCTATTTCCCAAACTTTAATTTTGCAGTTCATAGTGTTGCTTTTGTTGTGTCTTATTATTCTCATTTTGCACACTGGGTAAAGCATGGTTTTAAATAAACAGCCAAATTACAAGTCTACAAATGTATATATATATATATATATATATATATATATATATATATATATATATATATACATTTGTATATAGGCCATATAAAGAGGTAAACTGACCACAGCAACATCAGGATTATGAGGCTGTTTCTACACAGTTTCTACTTTCCTCCATCGTATACTACCATAATGAATCCCCCAAATGCAGCACTTTCAGGATGGTTTTATAAACAGAAGGATCACGTGAAAAGCCCCCTACAGCCTCCCCAGTCACCACATCTGTCACATCTGCATATTACCGAACCTTTACAGGAAGTTAACGGATTTCCACTTCCAGTATTAGAGAGAAAAGCTTCAGTGTGTGTGAGACAGCAATCCAAGCGGGAGTGACGCTCCCAAAGCGGTTACAGACTGGAAAACGGCCCTGCTGCTCCGTCACCATACAGCAGTAGGCCTACCATCAGCTGATGTTAACTTTCAGAGTTATACTAAGAAATGTACAGAAATAATCTGGCGGTTTTACGTCAGTTGGACGGAGAGAAAGAGGAAGCACGCGCATGGGTTACCTACATGTCCCTTGTCGTCCATCTCGTTGTTGGTGAGTTTGACCCGGTCGAAGCTGATGACCTGGCGCATCCACGTCTCTCCTGCGCACGGGGAGTCCGGGTGCACGTAGAGTCTGGGGGAGATGCACGAGTGGTCCGTGTTTCCGGCCACCATCCACTGCGAGCTGTGGTACACATACCTGCCGGCAGTGGTGGGACTAGTATTCAGATCCTTTACTTAGAAGTCAAAAATAGTCTACTAATACCACACTGTCAAAAATACTATGTTACAAGTAAAAGTCCTGCCGTGAAAATGTTACTTATAAGTAAAAGTATGCAGGTATCATCAGGATAATGTACTTAAAGTATTAAAAATAAAAGTTCTCGATGCAGAAACATCCTCACATTTTAGAGACTGGAAACGATCCAAACTGTTCAGTCAATCAACTAGTTCATACTCGGCTAATCATTTCAGCTGTAGCTTACTTGTAGGCCGTTATATTGTTGGTTTGTTCATTTTTAATAAAACCTTGTATTTTGTGTTCAAAAATCTGTATGTAGTGGAGTAAAAAGTCCAATATTTCTCTCTGAAATGTAGCGGAGTAGAAGTAGAAAGGCATGAAAAGAAAAGACTAAAACTAAGTAAAGTACAAGTACTTCAACATTTGTACTTAAGTACTGTACTCGAGTAAATGTACTAAGTTACATTCCACCACTGCCTGCCGGGGTATACATGTAATTAGATAAACGAATGTATAAAATAGTGAGTTAGATTAATTTAATTTAATACACCCACACATACACACCTGTAGCGTTTTGAGTCCACTGGCATGACGTCCATTGCGATGTAGTACTGCTGGCACGGGTCCAGATTGCGCACTTTGACGCGCACGGAGGGGAACATTCTCCTAACGAGAGGCGAGGGAAGAAGCGCAGACACGTCATGTTTGATCCCCCTTTTTAATTCAATATTTCAACTTCCCTTAACACTGCTAAACGTGTGTCTAGCCGTCCTGGATTTCACATTAAAGCACACAGAAACAGATTTCAGAGGATCGTTCAGGGTCCTCGAGGGGCCATGAGGGCATCTTCACGGCCGAGATTTATAGCGAGAGTTCTCCGTTATAGAATAAACGGAACTTAGATTCCAGCAGCTAGTATGTCCCAATAACTCATTTCTGGGGGAAAAGACGAAAAAAAAAAAGAACACAGCCTAGCACGTGGCCATCAGACCACAAATGGATTTCTTAAGTTAATTTAATCGACATATACCCAAGAACATCCATGTGTGACAAGATGCCATTCTGTATAGTCCGTGATTATAATAAATAGGTATTCTTTTAAATTTCGTCCAGTACGACTAGAAAGAGAGTTTAACTCACTTCGACAACATTTTATAATTCAACAAAATCTAACTCACATGATATAAAATGTGCACTATTTATTTTATATTCCAAACAAAGCGTATAGGCTTATGATATATTTCTACACGTGCAGGGCAAAGTTACTATAAAACCAAGAACTTCCAGTTCTGGTGTATTCTGGCCCATATTTTAGGAAACTGCTGCCTTGTGATCGGCTGCAGCGCGATCAGAGCCGTTTTCCACCTGATAAACGCGCACCTGTGACCGCAGAACAGCTCATGTAAATATCCTAACATGTCATATCACTGAGAATGACCTATCCAGGTTGTATCTATAACTGACACTTGAACGCGGAAACTAGCATGCATTTATAACGGACTGAGAATCAAATGTTTTATTATTTGAAACAAAGGTTTATAGGCCATCCTTATTTAAGCATAACGGCCCAGGGCGCAGAGTGTGGGGCCCGCTCTTATTTCATGTAATTAAAGTGACTTTTGTAAAGTTTTTGTTTATCATAATAGATATCGATTTTTTTTTCTTTAAGTTTCAAAGAATAGAGGACACGATTCAAAATCTCTCCAGAGTGGTTTTTTTTTAGCTGATGTGTCATGCACATACAATCCAAATCATATTATTATTCATACGCACTGCCTGTCAAATATCGTTCCTTTTGTCCCCGGATGTGTAGCTTTGAAGTTATAACGTTTTGCAGGATAGAAACAACGCATGCACGCCTGGAATAAAGCCTCTCCATATTTGCTACAGATCACTTATCCAGATTTAGTACCTGCCAGCTTTGGTTATGATCATCTCGGTGCCGATCTCATAGAATCTCTTCCACAGCTCGGAGCCCTGCAGCTCCACCCGGACCTCTCTGTCCGGGCGGAAGTCGCTCTCCTTCGGCTTGCTCTCCTCTCCGCTGGGCTCAGCCTCTTCAGCCCCTGATCTGATAGTCGGTCTCTCCGGATCACCGGAAGTGTCCTCTGCCCTCCTCGGTGCTGAACCTGCTTTCTTCATCTGGCTGACTGGATATTCGTTCAGGCCTATAAAAGGGCAAAGGCTTAGATGAGTGAGCACTGAGAAAAGAAGCTAACTGCATTTTTGTGACCTTTTGTTTTCTAAAATCATTTACAAGTTAGCTGCAACTTTAACTTTTTGATTAAAAGAAGCTGTAGATACAGCTAATGTATAGTCTTATAAAAAGGAACAGATATTTGCTCCAGTTTGACAACTGACATGGAGAATATTTGCAAAATTATTTTTCCCTCAAAAAAAATATGATTTGATCATTTTGGTTTTTAGCTGACAAAATATAAAGACAAGTTGAACTGTGAAAATTGATGGATAAAAATATAGGTCTGATGAAGCGAAATAACTTGCAAACTGTCGATTGTGGATTGTGTTTTATTGTTCCATCTTGTGCGTAAAATGTGTGTATATTTCAGCAATGAGGTGTTCTCGAAACCCAGCAGTCCTTCTGCCTCACCGGTGAAGATGCCCGTGTCGCTGCCGGTGTCTCCAGCTGAACTTGACTCGTGTCCCTCCGACACTTTCATCCTCTTGCAGGGTTTCCCGACCAGCGCCTCCACCGAAAACGCGTGAGCCCGGGAACTCAGACCCTGCATCTTGGCGAAAGATCCCGTCTTATATCGTATATCCGTCTGAACTTTGATTTGTCCCTTACAAGGTTCAGTGTCCCAGCGCATTCAGGGCAGGACGGGGTTGAACAGGCAGCAGCAGAAGCAGCACCTCAGGGAGCCCCTCTTCTCTCACGGCTGCTCCGTGACGCTGCGTAATTGATCCGGTGCCTTCCCATGTGTTCTCCTAGACGCGCGCCCTCATCCAAAATCCTTGATTATTGGCACGCCTCTCTTCCTCACTACAATATCTCCCTCTCTCCCCCTATTCGTTTCTGTGTCTCCCTTTTCCGCTCTGCCTCACAGAGGGCTTGTTCCTCTGGTCCCCCTCTGCGCGTCACAGAGAGGGAGGGAAAAGCGCAGCGTGCATTCCACCACATGGGCCTGCGCTGCAAAAAATATCCATCATAATACGTATCCAGGCCTTAAATATAGTTTCCTGAGAAAAATGACTAATACATGTTACTGCAAAAGCGAAATAAAATCCGTTCTCTCTAAAACAATCACGTTTTGTTACGACTTTGAAACGATGCAAAATGGAGCAGATGGCTTCATCAGTATCTATCAACAGATGCAATTCGATTCAAATGGATTTTGTTAATTGCAAGTTAGCAAGTTACAATGTTCAATCAGCTGCCATTTTCCCAATATTTGAAAAAAAACTTATGAGACTCAGAAAACAATAACTATTTCTTGCAGTGTGCGCTTGGTCTCAGCGGCCTTTAAGCATCCAGAACAACCAGCAGCAGCATCTTTACGCGCGGTACCACTTTGGGATGATGATACTTTTAAGGTGAACGGTAAACATTAGACTTGGTTTGTGGCATTTTGTGATTTAATGTAAGTTCAGTTGGTTCAGAAATGAAATGGGAGAGTGGTAGGCCGCAAAATAATAATAATAATAATAATAATAATAATAATAATAATAATAATAATAATAATAATAATAATAATGTCAGAAAAAATAAAGCTGATGAAGTAATATATGATTTAAATCTACAATGTGATTTATTTAAAAGCACATTTCTTGGACATTTCTTCAGCATATATTTAGCACAAGCAAGCTCTTTGATTATCTATGTTGCTTCCCTCCATTTAGACAGATATCCGATAGATAAATAGAATGAACATTTTAGAGCGCTGGAGGGGGAGTCAAGGCACAAATATTTAAGTCTTTTAATGCAGACCATCTGGAAGGTAAAATATCTCCCTGAAACTCACTGCGTTTCTGTTGAAGCTAACATTTCCTATATTAATTTGAAGGCTTTCCTTAAAGCGGTATAGAAGTGGGATTTTTTTTCCCCTTCTTCTTTGCGGTGCCCGGTGAGGGTGGTGCGCCAGTCTGGTTCTCATAAATGCGGAGATCAGATGGAGTTCGGCGCGCAGGGGAAAACTGGTCCGTAATGACAGCTCGGGATTATTACATTACTGCTCGACATGAAATAGATCCGCTTTACACAAATACAAGTCAGCGAAGGCTCTATTTAAAATGTTTTTTAATCACATGATATAATTGCTGTAAGGAGAAAACAAATGAGGGCTGTGTTTACGGCACGGTCGGTTTGGTTGGTGATGGAAATCTCTGACAACAGCCGGGAAATGGAGAACTATGACCAACCGGAATCGCATGCTCTCTGTCATCATAACCTGTTTCAGGGCTGCTGCCCGGATTTATGTTTATTCTTTCCTAACTTGTCGTTTTCTCTCAATACTGTAACAAAAGTGCACCCCAAACACGAGTGCAACAGAAATGACTGTCTGTGTGCGCGCAAAGGCCTGCTGCTGCCTCTCACTGAAGTAAAAAGACGCAACCCCCGATAGAAATAGCCTGTGTCATTTCCTTCCACTCACATCCGAGAGATTCTTTTTCCATGTTGTCTTCAGCAGTCAGCTCATAAATCTTCGTCATGGGATTATGGGATGTCAGCCGAGTGATGGCGGGCGCGCAGGCAACTGCTGAACAAAACAGGAAGCTGCTTCTAGTTGTTTTATGATTCTGTATCCAGTGCAAAGCTGCATTTCAACCATTCAGAGATGTTTGGCACACACGCTTCCTCTTATTAGACACAATACGCACGCTTGGCGGAAATAAGAGACTTAAATCCAATTTAGCACGGGCCTCAGGTTTCTATTAATGCGGATGTTTGATGACCCGCTGCAATTAGGGCTTTCCGGTCATTTAGCGCCTTCAGGTCCGCTCTCATGCTGTTGATTTGCGTATCCACGGCCTAATTAATAATCATTGGTGAATAATTGGTTGGTAATTGAAACTTATGTGGTAGGCCTTTGAATGCACCCACAGACTGTATAGGCTCAAGTGCTACACATTAATCTTGAAGGTCACTTAAGCTCTGGTTGGGTAAAGGGAATTTTGCTATTTTATGAAATATGGCTTTTATGAATTCAATTGTTTTTTTCCCCCTATTTCAATACGAGTTTTTTTGGTTGTGCGTAGCTGGAGGATGGTGCCCAAAGAGTAATCACGACCAGCCGCACACTCATAGGCGTCTGTCTGTACTGTATACGTGCAAATGCCCCGGCATTAATATGTGTGTGTGTGTGTGTGTGTGTGTGTGTGTGTGTGTGTGTGTGTGTGTGTGTGTGTGTGTGTGTGTGTGTGTGTGTGTGTGTGTTATAAACAGGCCTGTCTGTCTGTTGCTCAGTGCTGAGTGGATGTGACGGGCCCCCTGATGGTTTGTTTTAAGTTGAAACACTGACGCTGAGCAGTTTACGTTTGTGTTTGTGTGTGTATGTGTGTGTGTGTGTGTGTGTGTGTGTGTGTGTGTGTGTGTGTGTGTGTGTGTGTGTGTGTTGTATTTGTGTGTGTGTGTGAGGGTTATTCTGGGCATGGGCTGCTGGAGCGGATGCCCACTCATTGCCAAACGTCAAACTTCCACCACCCGTACGCTGTGACATATATAAAGTGTTTGAGTACAGAACGCTGTATACACTTAGGGTATTGTGGCCCTAATGGGATGTGAGTTCCACGGGGGCTCACCTGGAAAACACTATATCTATATACTGAGACAATGATGTGCTAATTGTTTCCAACACCGGTTACATAAATGTGATCTTGGATTTCAAGTTTAGACTACATATGGGGCTGTTTGTTATTTATGCATCTTATTACTGACTGCTTCTTTTTCTACCTTAAATATACAGTGGTAAAACATCCTGAGGTGATGTGAAAGAAAGATGAAGAATAAGATGAGAGCAGACAACCAGCCAAAGCTTTTTACAACATGACCGATTACAAAGTGACAAATTCCTGACATGTCATCAGCTCCATGGGGTGTGTGTGTGTGTGTGTGTGTGTGTGTGTGTGTGTGTGTGTGTGTGTGTGTGTGTGTGTGTGTGTGTGTGTGTGTGTGTGTGTGTGTGTGTGTGGTGTCACATCTGCTCCTCATAACCTCCTTCTTGTCCCTCTCTCCGGGGGGGTACAGCTGTCTGAGGTCCGGGTCTGTGGAGTCCCTGCAGGGATCCTCTCTCTCTGTGCAGAAGCAAAGTCTCCTCCTGACTTCTGCTTGTGCAGCAGCATTAATGGGAGAGTCAGTGAGACGCTGATCACATCCTTCTCTGCCAATAGCAGTTAATTGACTGTGTCTGCCTACACAGTTGCGTCTCTCCCCTTGATTTGCTGTTGAAAAGCATCCAAATTCTCTCCTCCAATCAGCTATTACTGAGATAAATTTGATTTGGCTGCTGATGACGAGAGACAAGAGTTTAGGATGGTTGCTGCAGCATTCTTATGATATAATCAGTTTCACTTAAAATAGGCCTATTTCTTGCCGCCTGTCACAGCTTTCTGCAAATCTGCTTCATCCACACCCTCCTCTATCAAGTAATCAATAAAACTACTTGTATAGCAGCTTTCATGCAGGTTAGTGCAGTTACAGATGAGACAGTTAAATAAGAACATGATAGAGACTAATGTGCATTAACAAGAATGTGAAGATCTAAGATTAAAATGTGAATCAGAACAACACAAAATGCAATAAGTGACATGTTCCTCTAATGGGCATTGCAGTTTATCTTCATGCAATCCCACATTCACCTACTGCTGCCATAGATATGAGAGTAACAAACCTGAGGCTGAAAAATATACCCAACCAATACACTATTTACTCTTTTTTAGCCCTAACCCTAACCCTAACATTTGCTAAAAAAAACTAGCAGCCCTGCTGTGATTAATGTGATTTGGGACTGTATGAAAAATATCTCTTTAAAGATATCGATACTCAGCTACTCTCAGATTCTCCTATATTGGGTGTCATTTCTAAATTAATTGCAGCCATCGTAGTCAGGCCTGAAAGAGGTAAAAAATGTTGTTAGTTTTTCTAGTGTTGCTACCCGGCACCTCTCCTTTCCCTTTGTGCAGCACCTCTGCACTCTGCTCTCTGGGTCTCTGGGCTGGCAGTGTTTGAGGAGCCTGGGCACGAGGCCTGGTACTACTGCCCCCCACCCCTGCCCACAGTGTAGGAAGATTTAATGGCTCATGTGCCACGGCATCCAGCCTTTACTGGCTCCTTCTGCCTCAGCCTGGCCCGGGTGGGTAACGAGGGATGAGGGCAGGAGGAAAACAGGAGAAGAGAGTAACATCTCTGCCAAGACGCAGCCTCCTCCTCTCACCACAAGTGTGTTGTGAATTATCTTCGCTCCCCTCCCTCTTTCTTTCTCTCTATCCCTTCCTAAGCCTTTAGTTATCCCTTGCTACTCACCCTCTTCCTATTAAACACATATAGATCTTCATCTGTCTGCAGCGCTTTCACGAGGCCCGCTGTGAAGCCGCCTCTATGGCACATCCATCTCACTTGTTTGGATAGCTAATTCTTTTTGATGAAAATTGCCTTTTTTTTCTCTCTCTCTCTCTCTCTCTCTGCCTCTCTCTCTGTCTCTCCCTGACTGCCAGTAACTGTGTGGTTAATGGCTGCGGTAAAAAGAAACAAAAACAGCCGTAATTGATAATGAGAATCAGACTCTGCATGTGAGGCTCTCAGTCCAGCGCCTATTCTCTCCTCCCCGTCTTGTCAGCTCCTGAGAGCGATGGCCCAGACGGGCAGCTCTGCCAAGCAGGACCCTTCCCAGACAGATGTCAAGGGGTGGAAAACTAATCTTCAGGGTGTTAGAGTGTAATTTCCTAATACCATAATGTGTAGCACATTATGTTGGACTGTTGGATAAAATAAGCAAAAAGGCGAACAATGCTAGCACTCAAGCACAAACACACTTTAAGCTGACTTAAGTGAGAGTTTGAAATGTGTTGAGGGCTTCTGTTGGTGTTGTTAACATGCATGGTAAGGGCATGTAGTAATTATTAGGGGGAAACCATCGTTTTGAGGAACCCCACAGTCGCACACGTCTTTATCGGTTTCTGTCCAACTGAGCGCAATCATTCTGAACACAAATATTTTTTATCAAAGCCTCGCCACAATGGAGGGGAATTATTTTTAGATTGCCCTGATAAATGAGGGGTTTCATATATCTGGATGTGGTCGTGGGGGGAGAGAAGAGAGAAAATTTAGGAGAAAAGAGAGAAAGAGCTGGAAAAAAAACTGGCAGAGCAACAAAAGCTTTTAAAACAACGTGAAAAATCTGCAGTTCTTTAACAGTTAGCTTGTCATTTTTATTTGCCTCTTCAGATGGTGGCAGCGGTTGTCTTTCAGGCTGTGCCAGCTGGGATTGGCTGCTGGCTGGAAGGCGCAGGCCTGGCCCCGGGTAGCACTCTTATTATCATCACCACACACTGTAATTCACATGTCAATCACAGCTCAGAGCAGCGCAGGGCCGAGGGGAGAGGGGCTGGTTAGAAGGGGCCGCCGACTGGGGTGATGGCCCGGGGCGGGGCGGGGGCTGCACGCTGAATACTTCCAGCAGGCCCTAATCGGACCTTTCATTCCCTCATCTCTGCAGAATGAGCTTGGATAGGTGTATGATTGGTTATACAAGGTTGGCTTGAGCAGGAGGCTGTGCTGGACTGGCTGCTGTAAGAATACATGTGACCTCTGAGGAAGGCTAAACTGTCACAGTTTGGCCCGTCTGGCCTGGACCGAGCTAGACTCTAGCTGGGGAAGACAGGATGAACCGAGCAAATAAGAACAGAGGAAACAGTGTTAATCTAGCAAGAATTCCATGTTTTTAAGCCAACAGTCACAAAGATGAAAACATTTCTGTTTACGCTGAAGAGCAGTTGGTCAGACTGTAGTTATGGGACAAAGAGTTATAGGAAAAAAGCTGTGTATCCACTTGAAATTATTTGGCAAGAATGAGAACTGTTGATTTTGCATTAGATGTCTCTTAATTAACACACTGCGACCTACTTCAGGTGGTTGCACCAGCTCTTTGTTACAGTAATTCAAATTTAGCCTAGTTATAATAAGTGAAGTGTATGCGTTATTTAATCAAAACAGGTTGCACCACAAACTTATTATGTAGAGATTGGTTGTTACCTACTAACGGCCAGGTTTCGTAGCTAACTGAAGTAATGCTGGCTAACTGACAGGGCTAACGCTATAGGCTAATGTTAGCTTGCTAATACAGAAAGACTTGTTAACCGACATGCAGTATGACCTGACACGTGATTGAAATTATTTTAGTAATGTTAAACTGGGAAGACTTTATCTTACATTTCACAAAAATAACACACATTAACTGAACATTTTGCTACATGACTTGGCTAATAATGCCAGTTAGATTTGCCCCATCTGATATTTTATATTCTGCTTGAATAGCCCACTACTAACTCTGAAACACATATTTCCAATTTTAAAACCGTAAAAATGTTTGGAACTTGGATAGGGCTTAGATCAACGGATTTATCGATAACAAGTCTTTACTAGCTAAAACATTCCTTGGGCCCTATCTTGCACCCAGCGCACTTGCCTTTGTACACCGACGCATGTATCATTCCTATTTTGCACCCGACGCACAGCGGCTTTTCCCTCCACAGACACACGTCGGTAAATTAGGGAATGTATTTGCGCTCCTGGGGGCGGTTCAGCGAAAAGAGGAGGCGTGTTCAGGCGCAAACGTTCCCTGGTGCTATTTTGCAGTTTCAGAAAACAATTCCGCCACAGACCAGGAAAAACCTGGTCTAAAGTCAGTGGCACTAGTCTAAAGTCAGTGGCACTAGTCTAAAGTCAGTGGCGCGTTATTCAGATGCTATTTTTAGGGGCGCATGCTTGGCCATAATGTAGCATGTGCACAACGCGCATCCACTTCTCTCATCTACAGCAGTTCCCATTTTTGAAAACCATACATAATTACAAAGAAAAATATTACTGAAAATGCGCTTCAGGTGTTTGGATAGATCAGGAGGCATTTTACAGTACAGTCCTCAAAAAGTCGCAGCATTCTTTGTGGCTTGTTGTGATTTACACAACATTTCCATGAATCATGGATGTGTTGATGACATAAATGAGGAAATATTAGAGGACTTAAGGAGACGTGATGTTGAACTACGGTGGGATTGGACACTCCGGCGGAATCTGGTCCGGTAGTGGCAATGCGCTCCTAATGGAGCGGGTGGACAGAGATGGAGTGGGGGGAGGAGGAAGGGGCACAACAGGAGCAGGTGGTGCGTTTGGAGGCCCACACTGCATGGCTGCCGCAATCCTCTCCAGACTTGAGGAGATGCGCCCGAGAGGCCGCAGCAACATCGCCACCCGGCCAAGACGGGCATTTATTACTTTGCCGCATCCCGGTAGCGCTCCCGCTGGCGTGCGCCAGGCAAATCCGCCCATAATAGCAATCCGCCACGGAACAAGCGCGCCTGCTCTTAAAGGGAATGTTAGATGACGCTCTGATTGGTTATTTTCACGTTACGCCCAAACCACACCTAGCTACTTCAGACCAACCCATTTAAGTTTTTCGTCGGGCGCAAGAGTCATTTATCCCGCCGGTATAATAGCAACAGCGCCCGAGATCCGCACACAAAGCTACTTGCGTTTTGCGTTTCAAACTTGCGTTTCAGATCGTTAAAATAGGGCCCCTTATGTTTTTATGGTGCAACACAGTTTATTAAATCCCTAGTTTGAAAACTATAAAGTAACTTACTAAGAAGTTAGGAAGGACTTTACACACAAACCCACCCATCTTTCAATTCTTCTGAAAGCCATCACCAGTGATGCACTGTGACACAACACCTGTGGACATGAAAATCCACATACACGTTAATGGTTCTGACACTGATATCTGTAGAAACTAATGAATCCTGCTACTGCAGCATCGAAATCAACCGTCAGCAGAAAAATCGGAGTCATTCAACATCTCTATAGTCCTATCCAGATTGTCCTCATATGTATACAAAAACAATTTCACTTTTCTGACTTTATTCCCACCCCAAAAGACTTTCTGCAGACCTGCAGAGACACTATAATTTAAACGCTGCCGAAATGGGAACTCAAAGACAACATGCTATTTCAATCAAAAGCCTAGTTTTAGCCCCATGATCCTGCCTGCCAAAGCAAAGTGTAACTCTCACGCACACACATACACACACACACACACACACACACACACACACACACACACACACACACACACAACACACACACACACACACAACACACACACACACACACACAGAGCTCGTCTGCCAACCTGTGGTTTGCATTCACGATGCCTTAATGCCTTGTGGTTAGTGCTCTATCGGGGCCATGAGAAATGATTTATTAGTGGCTCCTGCCTGTATTTATAGATAATGAGCCTCCGTCAGTGTTAATAAAGAGATCCATTCTCAGCCGGGAAACACAGTACCTCTTTAAGGGATTACTGTCACTGCTAAACAATAGCTCGTCCTCCAAAGATAGCCTTGTAGTGTGTGTATTTAGCAGTTTGTAAAAGTGTATTCATGTATGTGGTGGGAGAGGGGGGTTACGATAGTGACAGACTGGAGCAGGAGAAACAATCCCACTGTCTTTCTAAACACAGGCTCATTCATTAAAGATACACATTGATCTTCACTCCGAACTTTCCCATTATTGTTGTAGTCAAGCTTTTCATTGCTCCTTCTCTTCAGGCTCTCCATTGATCCATTTTTATAGAAGCTGGTGTTGGCAATAGCCATTCCTCATTTGCTGTGGCTTAGATGTTGGAGAAGAGTGTAGCAGCATGAATAAGAGTTTCCCTTGTAGGCCTACATTTGCACTTTTATCTGTGTATATGTCAGTCACATGTACAAGTGTGTGTGTGTGTGTGTGTGTGTGTGTGTGTGTGTGTGTGTGTGTGTGTGTGTGTGTGTGTGTGTGTGTGTGTGTGTGTGTGTGTGTGTGTGTGTGTGTGATGATGAGGATGAAAGGTAGACGTGGAGACACATGAGCACTCTGGCAGTGAAGTGTGTTTGTGTGACATCATTCTGTCTCCCTCTGGTTCCAATCAGCCCATCCTCCCCTGTTAATGACACCTGATAGATTAATGACTGATAAAGAGTGTGTGTGTGTGTGTGTGTGTCTGTGTGTGTGTGTGTGTTTTGTAGGGGCCCACAGAAAGCCCGCAATCAGACAGCTCTCAAATTAGCGCTCCATAACTACATCCTGAGCAGGGCTTAGACTTCTGAAGCGCAGGAAAGTCCTTCCAGACAATCAGACACACACATAGATACACACACACACACACACACACACACACACACACACACACACACACACACACACACACACACACGTATATCACATCACATTTGTCTTCTTTCTAGCATGGTGAACTTTGACATGGTGAGAAGCAGGGGTGGTGTTGGGGATGTCATCAATTTTAGCAGCTTACTCTCATATCCTCCAACCATCCCCCTCCAAAAAGCATGCATGCACGCACGCACGCACACATGCACGCACACACACAGCATTACTACACTTATAAATGATGATGCTTTTAGGTATCGTGGGTCATATCAAATCATCCAACCTTGTAAAGGACCACACATTCATTTTAGCGACCATACACAGAGTAGCACAACTTTTAGTTCGACCCACCTCAGGTTTGTTTACTTTGAAGTACTAGTAATGTTTATTTACATAGAATTCATGAAAGCCAAGTATTACAACATGCTTTAAAAAAATGGAAAAAGTAAATTATCGAACCATATGTGAAAATACATAAACATTAAAAATGAGATCAAGTAGCAAGAAAAAAAAAAAAAAAAATCAAACGATCAAAAATACAAATACATATATATATTTATACACTTTAGAAATGAAAGCCTTTGCAAGATATATGCATATCATTTCCAATAAGGCATCCTAATCTATAACCGATTATCTGCAATTATGGTTAAAGATCTTTTATAAGGCTTTTTAGATTGAATAATCCATTGGCATTTTGGTTTGTGAAAAAAAAACCTTTGGACTGTGTATATTCTCCTCAACCGTGAATAAAACCAATAGTTTCTAGTAGTCGAAATTAATCGTTGTTTGGCCAATAAATTTTTTTTTTCATTTAGAATCAAGTTGAAGTGAGAAGAATGAAGATTTGCTATTGGCAGATATTTACTTACTGTCTTCCTTCTGTAGTTTTTATTTAGTTTTTTACAACTGCTTACACACACAGTTTTTGAAAGCTACACACCAAATCTCCAAAACCATAAGCTAATTCTCAGCCTTTCACTCAGTTTTCAAATGCAAAAAACACTACACACATTTATCTACCTAAGACACAAAAATCTAATAGAAAGGTGAACTTGCTTTCCTTTTCCAAACACAACTACAGCTGTCAAACGATTATTATTTTTTAATCGCGATTAATCGCTGAATTTCTATAGTTAATCGCGATTAATCGCATGTTTTATCGCATGATTAAAATTCTATTATTTTCAAGTTCAAGACCTTTATTTGTCCCCAAAGGGCAATTCATTTAGCATTTCAGAACAGTTTTTAAGTACATATTAACAATGGAAAGCAATTCTTACCCATGTATATTGATTGGGAATCAAATGAATGCAAAGAAAGTGACTTTATGAACTTGATTTTGAGATTTGGATTTATTTATTTACTGTAAACAAAAGTGAATCTAGTCACACATCTGAATCTAGAGTCAATATTAGGGTTGGGTATTGTTTGGTTTGGATACCGGTGCTAAAGCGGTACTTTTGAAACAGTACCGGTGCCTTAACGGTGCCTGAACCGATACTTTTTAAGAAAGTTTAAAAAAAGAAGGGTACTAAACAACAGTTGGCGACATTAAAGAACGGCTTGTTTATTGCTAAGGCCAAAGGTCAAAAATAATTAATTATATAATAATGTAATAACTATAACAATAACTTACTTCACTAGTAAATAGCTGTTGAACGGCAAAAACAACCACTAGATGGGAAAAGGGCATTTAACAATAACTTTGAATGCACCACGAGGCTGTAGGTTACCAGTTTCATTGAACGCACCGTCTGTGTTTTGCCGACAACGTTAGCTGTAAATTGTTACATCACGGTGTCGGAATCCTCTACAGTGAAATACAGACAAACTTTACACCGTTTAGCGTTAGCTGTCAGCATTGTAACTGTGTTTAATCCAGCTACTAGCTAGCGGTAGGCTTACGTTACCTGCTGTCGAGTGTAGTGTTAACTAGCGTCACATGCAGCGATGTTTCTGTTGCCTGTAGCGTCTGTTTCAGAGCATCAGAGAGAAGATCAGGCATATCAGTGGCACCGGAATGAGGCACCGAAATCCGCTTTGCTATTCCTGCAGCAGCAGGATGTGTTACGAGGAAGTATGGCAAAGTGCGGCGAAGGGTCAAAATAGTAGCCTGTTAGGCACGACGCGAAGCCGAGTGAAGTGAAAATATTAATAAATGGCGGCATGCGATTAAAAAAATTGTACGCGTTATGCTCGGCCCTTAATCGCGTCAGGAATAACGCGTTAATGCTGACAGCCCTAAAAGGGGTGATAGAATGATTATATAGGGTATTTCACACTGTTCCTTATGGTCTCCTAATGGGGTATGTAACATTAGTTGGGCTAAAAATGGCCTGGTTGATATTTTATTGGCCCTTATGCATCCCTGTGTTTTGGCCCTATTTGTAACAAGAGCTTTTCTTCCAAATATGGTATGGTCATGAATATTTAGATGAGCTGCGCGCTGCTTGGTTGAGCGAATCGCCAATACACACACATTAGAAACGCGACAGAATCTCATATTAATGTTTCCTTACCAAATTCCAATGCCAAATTCACTTCTGAGACTTTTTTATGCGAGAAATCAACTATATAAAGCTCAAATATGGGCCGTTTTACGAAAATGGATGGCTAATTGCAAATTTGGTAAAACTGTATGTCGGAGTTCAGCTGCCTGTGTTGCTGCCTCGCCACCCGGCCTGCCTTCCTCCACAGATCCCGACCTGCTGTGAGCTCGATTGAGCTCCGGCACGGCTGCTGCAGACCACAGCACCTCATACCCGCGCAAAGTCACCGTTTGGGCTAATGGACTAGCTACCAAACACCACTGCCCTGACAGAGCTCCAGGGCCTACACCTCCTCTCTTCCTGCTAGCTAAATGGCCCGTGTGTGAGAGTGAGAGCGCGGTCAGCAAGCTTGTTACACCAGCAATCTCTTACCACATGTTACACACATGTCATGCCACTTAGCTATACAACAGACCTAAAGGTCTTATAAAGCTAAGCTAACAACGGTGTCCGATGCCAAGTTAATGAATATTTGTGAACTGTAAGGGTTTCGTTAGCTGCGACTGTCCCATCAATCCTATGTGTACAGATTGCGGCTAGTTAGCTTCATTTTGGTCGTAATTCGAGTATATTTACAGTTTGAATTTCGTCACGCCACTTGGTGTTGCTGTGGGCTGCCAGTCGTGACGGACCCCCAAGTACCTCATAGCAGGCCGGGGTCTGTGAAGGAAGGCAGGCAGGCCGGGCGGCGAGGCAGCAACACAGGCAGCACCGGCGCTGAACTTTGCAATTAGCCATCCATTTTCGTAAAGCGGCCCATATTTGAGCTTTACATAGTTGATTTCTCGCATTAAAAAGTTTCAGAAGTGAATTTTGTAATGGAATAGCAGAGATCTGCGTGACCTAGATTCAGAAGACTACCTGATCTCAGGTCAGTTGTGTAGCCTATGTAAATGTTGGGGTGACCGTTCTCTTAATACACCCAAGGGCTGACAAAGGTTCCAGTTTTTGGGAGGTTGACGTCAACTTCCAGCTTTGTTGGGATTCGCCCGTTTTCAGCGGCAGTTTCAAAATATGAGATTTTCATAGTAAAGGGATGTCAATGGGATTGTAGGGCTTCTATGTATGTCCTATTTACCCACCGAACTGTCGTTATTCAACTATGACTATGAAAATCAGTTTTACATTCTATCACCCCTTAAACACAAACAATTAAAATGCTACACTTATTAACCAGGGCACACACCCACTCCTCACATGTGCAAACACTAATTGCTTAACTGATCACTAATCAATCACTGCTTTAGTATAGGCCTATACATAGGTCAAAGGTCAGATTACCTGTTTGGAACAATGGGGACGACAAGGGCAAAGAAGAGAAGGAAAGAGAGCCATCTCTGATGAGATCAGGGCCACACTTACTGGTGATCCCCCCGACCCATACGAACACACACACACACACACGCACATGCACACACGCAACGCACGCACGCACACACACACGCACGCACGCTCGCACGCACACACACATTTCGGTGTGTGAATATGTGTGTATGTTTATCTAATGAGCAGGTGCACCTTGTATGGCAGCCTCGACCACAGTGCATGAATGTGTGTGAATGGTGCCTGTAAAATGTAAAAGCGCTTAGTCGTTAAAACTAGAAAAGCGCATTTACAAACACACACACACACACAAATGTGTTCTTTATTCTAATAAATGATACCTTTGGTTTACATATATTTGTATTTTCTTGTATGCTACTGTATACAACACTGTGCTACTGTTACAACAGTAATGTTATGCCAAATAAATATTTTCTGTTTCAAGATTGCATCGTTGTTTACACTGTACTTCTCAACCCCTCTCAGCAGATTACTTTCCCTCTAGAACATTGGAAATGTAGATATAAGCCTATGAAAGACCAAAGAGCTTTCGATTTAGAACAACAGTGTGTGCATGGTATATCCAAACATTTACTATTATGAAAAAACTTGTTTGTCATTTCATGCAAATGCTTCACTTTGAGATGTGTTCATGGCATTTTGAATGCAGTTTTTCATTTTGAAGGAGATGTGAGGAATTTTCCATTTTGTGTGTGCAGTTTTGGGAATTGTGTGTGGAGCTATGAAAAAAGGAGACACAGTTTTGAAAATGTGTGTAAGCTGATGGAAAAAACTGTAATCCACAGAATGGTCACTATAGTCTTCTACTCCTGGTCCCTCGGAGCGGTTGTTAGTCGCGTATTGCTCAATGGCACTTCAGCTGCGGCCGCTGAAGTAAACGGGAGTGTCAGTTTTTCCATATTTTCCGGGATATGAACCAACGGCCTCTTCCCTAACCTCTGCAAGCTAAAACCTTATTATGGGCCTTTTTGAGTCCAGGTGGGACTCTAGCATTATGGCTTTCAGCCATAAGAGTTTCGCTTTGTCAGTCCTCTGCAGTGCCCACTGTATGATGTGAGGAGAGTTTCTCTCTGAGTTCAATGAAGAAGCTGGAATAAAAAGCCTCGAAACAACCTCTGTGTCATAATTGAAGAAAAAATACAGATCAGTGTATCATCCTCGATGGTGTGTGTGTGTGTGTGTGTGTGTGTGTGTGTGTGTGTGTGTGTGTGTGTGTGTGTGTGTGTGTGTGTGTGTTTCTGCTCCTCCTGTGAACCTGACAGAGGTGACGTCATTGAATCTGGAAGTGATTCGACCAGGCTATGATGCTATTGGCCACGATTCAGAAGAGGGTGTGTGTGTGTGTGTGTGTGTGTGTGTGTGTGTGTGTGTGTGTGTGTGTGTGTGTGTGTGTGTGTGTGTGTGTGTGTGTGTGTGCAAAGTCAACATGACTGAAGCGTACATATAGCGCTCTGGAGCAGTCTCATGATGATGAGGTCATTTCCCCAGAGTTTAACCCTCAGGAACATAACAGACATGCGTCCGTTTCCAACCCTCCATTCTTCTCTGTACCCTTTCATCCCTTTTCATCCTATTTAATTCTTCCACTTTTCCCTTTCTACCCGCGCCAGTTGCTTACCTGGAGTTGTCTTTCATCACTTACATGTGTGAGCCAACCTTTTTTCTTTCTTCCAGTCATACCGTTTTTCCTCTCCTTCCCACCAATGCTTCAAAAATCCTTCTTCCATCGCCTTCTTCTTCTTTTGGGCTTTTACCCCCTCTTTGATACTTCAACAGCCATACCTTTTGAATATAATATTTTATATATATAAAAACTTATATTCCATGTTACATCATATACTATTTTAGCCTGAATAAATGACTAACAAATACAATTAGTTTGTTAGAAGAAGTGAAAGAGAGTAACTTTTTCAGGATCATCATAAATTTAAACTTATTCTAGGCCAGTTGTGCAATAAAAGTTTACGTGGATATTTTGGATCACTAAATTAAAACACTACACAGATATGTAGAGATTACTTGTTACTAATTATTTACACCCAGTAACAGCCGTGTGTAACCGTTTACAAGCTAACTACTGACAAAGCTAACGTTAGCTTGTGGATATATGACCCTTTTAGAGGGAGGAGTAAAAGAGGTAAGCTAATATGAATGGTGATGAATCTGAACCAGCACTTGATAAAATGTAGTGTAATGACAATGTAAACTGGAAATATTTTAAATTACTTTTCACAAAAATAACACAACATAGGCCTACTGTACATCAAATTACAAAAAGCCTTGATAGTAACCTTTTGCTACTAACACCAGCTAACAATAGGTTGGCTAAACAGGTGTTTCTGAACTGGAATACACATCTCTACTGACTGTTAAGTTTAATATATCTATAAACATATTTTTGGAAGGAATACTAAAGCTTGTGATACTTTAGTGACTTTTTGTTTACATAGGCCTGGTTGATTGCCTTTTTTCTTGGACGGCGCTACAAATGTCAGTATTAAAGTTAGTATAGTTAGCTAATGGTGCAACACACATTAGCTACTGTAGCTAAGAACTACCTAGTAGTTACAAAGAACTTAGTGCTTTACACACAAACTTACAAATAGCTGGCACAACCCAATCCCCCCCCCCAACTACCCCACCAGAGCTCCTTCAGCATGAAATTATTACATTTCCCAGAGGTGAGCCAAGCTGAGAGGATGAAGACAGGGGGACAGGCAGTGCTATGGGAGAGCCAAGGTAGCTTTAGAAGCTGATACTCACAGGAAAGACTCATTTGTCACCCTTGTCTCAAAGCCATATGTGATTGCCAAAAGTGTGTGTGTGGCGGGGCAAGGATCATGAGAGTGTGATGCACGCTGATTTTTAGGGGGGAATCTGAAAGGGGCTTTGAAGCAGCATCACTGCTCTCCGCCACATGTAGGGCCTATACCCACGAGATCTGCTTTGCTGTTTCTCTCTTACATTTTCTCCATATCTGTCTGCGCGCTCTCTCTCTCTCTCTCTCTATCTCTCTCTTTCTCTCTCTCTCTCTCTCTCTCTCTCTCTCTCTCTCTCTCTGACCACTAAATGTTCTCCCACTCAAGGCACATGGTGATTATGGTGGGTCCACATGAAGACATGTCAGTGACGTTATGAAGCACTGAGCAGTGTCTAACTTTTTGGTTCAACGCAACTCTGTGGCCAGCTGTTACCATTGCAGTTTTGGGTCTATATATGTGTCTGTGTGTGTGTGTGTGTGTGTGTGTGTGTGTGCCTGTACTGCATGTAGGCTACTGTAAGGCTTGGGAGCAGTGAAAGGGACAAAGTCATTTGTCACTTGCGGCTTCACATGTCTGGTATTGAAATTAATGACAAATCTATGAGGTGTGTGTGTTCATATTTGTTGGCTTATGTGCGGGTGATGTCATGCATCAGAGCTTCTTTTTCTCACACTTTGTGAAGCCAGCTATTCCCCTGCAGACTTTCTCAATTTGCTGACATTGCAGGCAAGAAGTTTGTGTGTTTTTGTCTACGTGTGTGTGTGTGTGTGTGTGTGTGTATTTTTATTGCTTTTATTGGACGTTTGCTGCAGACCACAGGGAAACACTGGCATTCAAACTCCATCATACACGCCATCCACCATTATGACGCTCGCTGCCTATGTGTGCCTGTGCACAAAAACATGGGTGTCCACTTGTGTATGTTTTGCTCTTTTCAGTCTGAGAGGCACAGAAATTCTACCTAGCAGGCTTGTTAGAAAGTTTGAGATGTAAACTGGATGGACGGCGAGTTTAATCTGCCGTTAATCAATCCTCGGAAAACTCACTCAAGCATCAGACACTGCAGATTGCTCTGCCTCTCCTTGTAACTCCCTCTCTGTGTTTTCCCAGTCATCACTTTACTCTCCCCAAGAATCACTCCATGTCACCCCCACCTGCCCCCGCGCATTCTCCCCCCAATCATCCGTGGTTTCCCTATGGAACGAGAGTGCGGTCGCCTCCTGGCTCCCTCTTCTGCCCCCTCTGTTGTGTGTGATGCTGAGAAGCCCTCAGGATTAAATCTAAGTCTTTTGTTTATCATCTCAGCTATTACTCCTAATGCTGGCTCTCCCTCTCTCTTGCTGCGTGTGTGTGAGTGTGTTTTCCACGCATGCATGTGTGGGCAAGCTCTCAGATCAAACACAGCGTAAGACGAGCCCATAAACAAGCCTTCAGGACCACTTAGGGTTTTCAGGGAGAGTCAGTTTTGGGGGGGGTGGGGAGGGGGGCAGCACGGAGGGGGAGTTAGGTACAGAAATCAGCTGCTCTGTTTATGTACCTTTCAGTGGTGATTACCGGTCCAATCTGTCTGTTTAACAGAGGAAATATCATAGCCTTGCAGAGTGTGTGTGTGCTTATATGTGTGTGTTTGTGAGACTGGGAGATGCATTATGGTACAGTTGCAGTGCAGAGGGCTGGAGAGATGCCATGGAGTTGCGTGGAATTAGAACGCTGGTGCGGCACTAGGCTAAGTGTTTATTTACTCATACATACAACCTTAACTGAGTCAGGAGAGTGAAAGCAGAGGAAGCAGAGGACCACCACAGACCAGAGGGTTGGGGGTGTGTAAAGAAGAAAAAAGAGTAATGTTAAAAGGGGGGAGAGTGTGTGATGTGTTTTTTTTTTTTTTTTAGTGGGCAGACACACTGGCAGGTAGTACCCAGCCTGAAGAAGGGGATCTATTTACAGACTCAGTTTACAGAGTGGAATATTCACAGAGATGAATGGACTACTCTATACACTCAAAATATTATTTGCTTTACATTACAGTGCAGTCTGCGCAGAATTTAGTCATTTTTGTGTCATGTGCTGTACAGAATATAGCATGTAAAAGGAGAGAAGCTTAATTGAAAGTGTAAATAGTTCAAGCTGTGTTTGATTAGGTTCACTCTAATGCAGTGGTGTAGTCGTGATACGCAGGTACAAGGGCGTAGCACAAAATTCTGGGCCCTGTAGAAATGCATTTTCTATGGGCCCCTCCCCGCATCCACAGCTATTCATTCTAGCATCTTTTTGGGCCCTTCTCACATGAGGGCCCTGGATACTCAACCGACGCCCCTGCGCAGGTATACACAGTATACCCACTAAGAAAGCTCCAGGATTTCCATATACCCACTTAAAAATGCCCAGTGACACGCAACAACATAGCCTACTTTCCATTACATTTTTGATATATTTTGAATTGTCATCTGTGTTTTTCTTCTTCACATAGGCTAAATAAAGGGATTTCCACCGTAAATTGGTGCATAAAAGTGTATCAGAATACAGGAAATTAAAGTCGTTGATGCTCAAAACTTCCCTGGGGAGGACCCCCCACACACACACACACACCCACACACACACATTTTTCCTGATGGGGAGCATCTAAAAACTAAAATATAGGTCATTTCCAGTTGTGACCACTAGATAGCGCCAAAGCTACACAGAAGAACTCTCAAGAGAAGGATACTGGAGGCAATAAACGAGGCAATAAATGGTTTCAGTGGTCACTGTCAGACCAACAATAACAGTCGTCTAAATTCTCCCAAGACGTAAACTGTTTATATATTTTATGTAGCTTGAAGTTTAAGTAGTTTTTCCTAGCTTCCGCTTCGGATGTCTTCTTAATCCCCTCCAGCCACCGGAAGCTCTACATAAAGCCGAGGTTGCAAAGTGCGTCACTGCGCGGAGGATCTGCTGACAACGAGCCTGAACTCCATCACCGACACTCTCCCCTTCTTCTGTTTGTACAAGAAACCCGAGCTGACGTTTCCACTCCAGCATGGTGAAGATTGCTTTTAACTCGGCCCTGGCGCAGAAGGCGCTGGGCAAAGAGGTGCCAGCCGCTGAGAAGGTGAGCTAACGGGCTGTAGTGCGTCGTCTGAGCCCGGTGTCCGTTTTTAGCCTGCGGTAGCAGGCCTGCACTGGCAAGAAAGCATTCAGATGTGACCGTGGACTTCGTCTGCGTGTGTTTTACTTCTTATATACTGTCTATGGTTTTACATAGCAACGTTAGTTATGTATTCTTTTGCATTTTGCCAAATTTGATATCAATGGGTTTGCGGTGTTTTTCGCAAAATGCACGGAGAGCCAATATTGCACCTGATGCAGCGCAGAGCGCGAGACCGCCCATCTTCTGAACATCAACACAGCTGTCCTGCAGAGGCCGGACATTCAACGGGATTAGGGATGGCTGAGTTGAAGCTGTACATGCGTTGAATGTTGATAGGAAATGCATGCAATATTATGACGTACAGATTTTCTGACAGTATTGCGTCTGTGTGTTTTGTGTTCAGGATCCTGAGCTGGCCTCTGCTACAGCGGGCAGCGAGGGCTCCACAGGTCGCTGTCTGCTCACCCTGCTGGGCATCGCCTTCATCCTCAGCGGGCTCATCGTTGGAGGAGCCTGTCTCTATCGATATTTCACCCCAAAGGTAAAAATGTATGCTTGTGGATGTTGTTAGTGTTACATTTACCAATATACATAAGGTTTTACCATTGCTAATGGAGTTTTCAATGTTTTTTTTCGTGTGTTATGAATTGTTTAAAACTCGCTGCAGTCTACCTGACCTGTGCCACACTCCTTGTGATGCAGGAAATGTGATGTGATCCATAGACTGTAGTGTTACAAGTAGCCAAGATACAAACGATCAGAGAGCATCTATACAGGCTGCGTCGTGGTTTTAAATGAGCTATTTTAACATTGCAAAAATGCCTCAATGTTTAATCTGAAGAATACACAAAGATGGACAATCATAGGACATATGTACCCATTTTATGTAATTGATGGAATAGCAGTCGGTCAGGAAATTTGGGTTAGGATATGTATCCTATACAGGCACTGCAATGGTCATGTTTTGATTCCAGCTGGGGACCTCGTCCTGTGTTTCCTGCCTGTATGTACAGTCGTCAGTCGTTTTCTATTAAAGGCAAAATGCTAAAGCATAATCTTAAAAAAAAAAAAAAAGAGCCCTGTCAATGTGAAGAAATACTTTTAAAACTGATGTTAGCAGTTAGTCTACCTGCACTTCTTCTGGCTGGGTATATCTAAACATAGCACAATTCAAAGTATTCAGTTCCATTGAAAATATTGAGAGTATTTGATAAGCTGCCTTTTATCATAATTTTTATTACTATTCAGATAGAAGAGTAAAGCATGGAAGCAAGTCTTTCACGAGTCATCCTCCCAATTTTCTTTTTTTTTTTATAGCACGAGGGAAACTATCTCTTACTGTACTGTGGGGGAGTGTTATTTGAGATTGGGAAGTAGAGGTCGACCGATACGGGTTTTCTCAGGCCGGTGCCGATCTTTTGAAATCTGGGTCGGCCGATGGCCGATACATGCTGCCAATTATATTTGGCCGATATTTGCTTGTTTTTAACCTCTATTTGAAAGATAAAATTTAACACTAATAACTACTTAAGATACACAAACTTTCTCAACAAAAACATTTATTGAACATTTGAACACCAATCTGCACTTGTATACTTACATTAAACATGTATAATGTAAAAAAATATATTTTATAAATAAACAAAACTGGTAAGAAGAAAGAAAATAAACTTTGTCAAATGAACTTTTCAATGAAAAAAAGTTTAGTGCACTTAGCAGCATTTATCAAACATATGAGAACAATAAAATAAATTGGAACATTTTAACAATAGTAGTGCTGACACACCGTAGCAACCAGCAGCATTTCTTTATACTTCATACTTCTACCTTTCTCAGACCCCATGCTTACCAACTTGCTGCATATATTGCATTTGGCCTTCCCTGGTGTTGGCTGGGTGAAGCGCTGTCATAAGGGGGTGGTTTTCTTTTCAGCCATCAGACTTAATGACTAAAAAAGGGGGAAAATACAAGGTTAAGTTAGTATTTTTGTATAGTATCTTCTTCAAGTCATTTTATAGATAGGTATAGATATAAAATCTAACATTTATTTTATAAATCAGCTAATAATCCAGTGCATTGTAAGTGATACAAGGCTAAAAACGTTTCTATCATCTTTCCAAAAACTGTCCTGAAGCATGTATTTTTGTTTTGTTTGTTGACAAAGCCAAATGGACAAAATATTGTCGCAATTATCGCAAAAGGGGGGAAAACAACTTTAGGCCATATGGTCAAAATTAAATGATTTAATAATAATGTAAAAACGTATTTCATTAGTAAATTGCTGTTGAACGACAAAAACAACCACCATGGCAAAAGGGTATTTTACAACAACTTTGAATGCACCGCGACGCACCGTCTGTGTTGTTCTTCAGACAAGTAGCTAAACAACGGCAGCAGCACACTGCTTAACATGCTGCTGTTGGATCCTATACAGTGAAATAAATCACACTTTACACGTTTAGCTGTCAGCATTTTAATCGTGTTTAATCCATCAGCTAGCTAACGGTAGGCTAACGTTAGCTGCTGACGAAGGCAATGTTTTAACTAGTGTCACATGCTGCGATGTTTCTGTTATTCTAACATTCGTTGGGCATCAGACATCAACGCCAGGCATATCAGTGGGCGAAATGAGGTACAGAAATCCGCGTTGCCATTCGGGTCCGGTAGATACGGGTCGTTAAGGCACAGGTGCCATATTAGCAGCGGGTCTACACTGTACCAACCCTAGCAACGACGCTAGCAAAGCAAAGCCAGTCCTTCACTAGCCTATGGTGCGGTGGTCTCTTTTAACTACAACTTCTTTCTCTGCATTGAGTTGACAACCCTCTCAAATATAGACACACAAACAGAACAAATAATAAAAGTCTCAGATCCACTGTCTGTGATTGCAAAATTCTAGCTTAATTATTGTGATATGACAGCATGACATGACAGCTATCAATATCAAAAGTAGCCGAACGTCATGTCGCCTGTTCATGTTTTTTCTCGAAGTTGGCAGTAACATGTCATACGTTTTTCATTAAATATATAGGACTTATAAGAATTTAATCCTTACAGTTTTCTCCGAGGAACAGCTCCTTCCTTAGGCACTGGATGAGGTCTGCTCACTCTGCTGGTAACTGACTCTAGGGGCAGCGTGCGTCGAACACGTGTTGCACAACAACAACACCAGGCTGCCCGCAGATGCGCCTGCCTATTAATCGGATTGATATTGGCAGATGCCGATTATGTAAAAAAAATGCCGATTAATCGGTCGACCTCTATTGGGAAGAGTAATCAAAGCTGCTTGCACTCTTGCCTTGGTGGGAAACTAGAATGCCGACTCTCGCTCACTTCCGTCTTCAGAGAAAATGCAGACCCATCCTTTTTAAAATATTGCTGTGTTGTCAGGGATGCTCTCGCTATATACTGTATTATCTCTGTGCCCCCAGGGGTTATGCAAATGAAGCATTGCCTAAAATAGTTTATTAAACTATTAATACAATGCAGAAACACTTCTTAGTTCAAATTTTATATTCAACTTTGATTAGAAGATTAATCCCACTTACAAATTGTGACATTACACATACACACTTCCTGACAATGGCGACCTATTGCACAACTCCCCTGACCAACATCCTAGATTACCTGATAGCATAACGAAAAATAAAACCACATAAGACTGCAGCACATGAGTCCGGGTCGCTGCAGTGCCACGCTGTCGGATATACTGTACCTGTACCATTTGAAAGTTCGTCTTTTTATTTTACATTTACTTAACCTTCTTCTTACCTAAATGGATTGTATTCTGGTTTATTAAATAATCCTCTATCTTGTTCAAGTTTCCTTTCCCCCACAAGTTTGATATTTTTCTTCAACATATCCCATTAGTCCCATGAGTGCGATACAGATTGAACTGAGAATAAACACAGTCAACAGTTCACAATGTTACATCATGCCACTTCTACTCACTCTCAGCTCATTATTATGGTTTGGTCTCCAGATAAGGCAAGGCACTTTATTTATAGAGCACGATTCATACTCAAAGACATACAAAAAAATCAAAGTGCTTCACATAAGCATATACATACAAAGCAAATGGAACATAAAATTCCACAATCATATTTAAAAAACAAACAGAAGTGGTAGATTGGGTTGGTTGACTTGAACACCATAGAGAGCTAGTTTTATTTCTGTCATGAAATACTATATGCATAACATACCTGCAAAAGGATACACAGTAAGCAAATAAAAACTACAGATATCTACAAAATTCAATAGAATATTGAGGGTATTTTCTGCCCCCTAGTGATCGGAAAAATCATTTAAAGCAACTTTAAGCCTTTGTCAGCGCTTTTTTTCAGACCAAATCCTGCCTCTTTGATGTAGATACCCTGAACTGTTGCTACTGATGAGCAAACTTTACTGCTGCAGTATGTGATTCCTGCGGTAAGAAGACTGGCACAGTGTGTCTGCAGAGCACACCCTGCAGAGAAACCACTGGGTGTGTACAGTAGATCCATAGCGTGAGGCAAAGATCCACCGCACCACGAGTCAACGACAAAGGCACCTGCACTAAAAGTCACATGTAACGAAAATGAATTCGGTTACATATGTAGGTATTACACTGGACCAAACACTGTCAGGATATTCCATTGTAGAGAAATTACTGAATAAAAGTGCCTGCAAATTGAAATTTTTATACCGTAATACAAGGCCGTTGACTCCAAAATAAAAAAACTCCTCGTCTCAGCTCTCATTCAATGCAATTTTGACTATGCATGCTCAGCATGGTACAGTGGCCTAATGATGAAAATGAAAAACAAGATGCAGATTATGCAAAATAATATGATCCGCTTCATACTGTCTAAACCTTCTAGGTATCATGTGGGAAGACATGAGTTTAAGAGGGTTGAGTTCCTGCCTGTTAAGCTTAGGGTTGAACAACTTAAATTCAATCATATGTACAGTATTATTAATGGTGTAGCCCCAAAGTATTTGGGATTTCAGATTTTGATGGTACACACTCAACATGCCCATGAGACTAGGGCCAGTGTCTGTTCATGTAAGGTGCCATGTGTGAATAGTGAAGCAAGAAAATCCTTTTTTTTATACAGGAATTGTTTTATGGAATGGTCTTCCACTTCATATCAAAATGGCAGTAATGAAAAGGGATTTTAGATATAAAGTTAGGGCCTACTTATGGAATAAAATAGAAAATTAGGGGAAAATAAAATCTAGACTAGGGACAGGGTAATTTATTGTTTTGTAGTTCATGGTGTTTTTTGGTTTTTTCATGGTGTGTAGTTTTTTTTTAATTTTTTATTGTTTTAACCTTAGAAGGACTGTATGTGTTTGCATGTGTTGTATGTCCTGTTCTCTTACATCAGGGACCATGTTGGAAAAAAGTGTTTCTCGCTTTTACATGTTATCCCTTGGATTTCCCCTTTGTTGTCTTTCTATATCCATAAATAAACCAAACCAAAACGCTGTACTATGGTGGCATGGGTTGTTTTGGTTGCTCAGTTGTTTTCCCCAAGGTTGAAATACAAGTTAAGTGAAGAAAGTGGGAACATTAAAGCTGTAGTGCGCAACTATTTTATATTAATGAACGTCTATTACATTCAAGCCATTGTCAAATTAGTTGGTATAAAGCTAATTGGTGCATAATCACCAAAGGCTTGTATAATGTGGTAGAGCAGGGCAATATATCAATATTATATTGATATCGTGATATGAGACTAGATATCGTCTTAGATTTTGGATATCGTAATATCTTTTCCTGGTTTTAAAGGCTGCATTACAGTAAAGTGATGTCATTTTCTGAACTTACCAGACTGTTGTAACTGTTCTATTATTTGCCTTTACCCATTTAGTCATTATATCCACATTACTGATGATTATTTATAAAAAATCTAATTTTCTCATATTTTGTGAAAGCGCCAATAGTCAAAACTACAATATCGTTGCGGTATCGATATCGAGGTATTTGGTCAAAAATATTGTGATATTTGATTTTCTCCATATCGCCCAGCCCTATCGTGTGGACGTGCCGACAAAAACAAATTCCTCATGGGGGTGATAGAAACTACGCATTATAGCTTTAAAAAAATGAAAATTAAAGTATTTCATCACAAATTAATTGAGCTTGTTGCATGTGTCCTCCAGAGGCTGTATCACGGTGCGATGCAGTTCAGTGACGTGTCGACCGGAGCTGGTGGAGAGAGCCAGCCGTACTACCTGCCACGGGTGGAGGAGGAGGTGGAGATCTCTGACAGCATGGCCGTCATCAGCGTCCCACCTCCCCGCTTCAGACCCGGGGACCCTGCCTACATCCTCCATGACTTCAACAAGGTAACACTCACACTGAATTAGGGCTGAGCGATTAATCATTCTCAAAATGAGATTTGAAAGAATGTGATTTGCTAATCGTGGAGGCCGCTATTTAGTGTTAATTTCATCAGACGAGACAAGACTAAATATGTTCATCAACAACCTTTTTTTCCATGACTGAAACAATGACGAGACTGCACCAATGTCCAAAAATGATGACCTAAGACTAAATTAGCATGCATTATTGTTGACGAAAAAAGACGAGGCTAAAATGTTTCGCATAAAATAAAAGATAAAATCTCTTTATTTTTGTCTACAATCGTATGAGATAGAATATTCAGCTGTTACGCCTTCAAAATATTCCGAATGAGTTTGTTATGTAGCTGCCAGACTGTGGCTGTTGCTGCCAGACTGTGGCTGTTGCTGCCAGACTGTGGCTGTTGCTGCCAGACTGTGGCTGTTGCTGCCAGACTGTGGCTGTAGCAGCCAGACTGTGGCTGTAGCAGCCAGACTGTGGCTGTAGCAGCCAGACTGTGGCTGTAGCTGCCAGACTGTGGCTGTAGCTGCCAGACTGTGGCTGTAGCTGCCAGACTGTGGCTGTAGCAGCCAGACTGTGGCTGTAGCAGCCAGACTGTGGCTGTTGCTGCCAGATCCTGTAGCTGTTGCGCACGAAGTGACTGTGGCTGCAACACAAAACTAGATGGAGCAAGAACACAACACCCATAGACGGTAGCGAACACCAGAGATTTCTGCCAGAGCGACGACGACATGCTAGGTAGAAGGAAGAGGCTTGATATTTGGTCGCAGTTTACGTACAATGATATTGAGAAAAAGTCAGAATGTGTCATTATAACTGACGGGAAGCACTGCGGGCAAAAGAATTCAACAAAAATGTTGAATGGAAAAAAAAGTGGATTCTGTCAGGTAATTATGACATTTAACAAATATTTGAGATGGGTGAAACACTTTGACTGAAATGGTTATCAGAAATAATCTCAGAAATAATTTATTAAAAAAAAGAAGACATGTTTTGACTAAAAAAACGATATATTGAGTTCTCTTTTGACTAAAACTAGACTAAAATGACGAGACTTTTAGTCAACTAAAATTTGACTAACAAAAAAAGATATGTGAATGACTAAATATAACTAAATGTGACTAAAACTAACAAGGACGTCTCTCGCTCTCGCTTTCGCTCTCGCTCTGTGTGTGTGTGTCTGTCTCTGTGTGTAGAAGCTGACGGCGTATCTGGACCTGACTCTGAGGACCTGCTTTGTGATTCCTCTGAACACCTCTGTGGTGCTCCCCCCTCAGGACCTCATCGACCTCTTCTCCCAGCTGATGGTGAGTCAGGATCAGCCAGTGTCTGCCGGATCTCTGCATGCAGCTGCCAGTAGAAGAAAACCTAGCTGGGATGATGGAGAAAAAAACAAAACTATACTGGCACAGCACTCTTCACTCAAGCTCACGCATAAGCCCTAATATTATGGGCTAAATATTACCTGGGGAAATCCAAGGGGTTTATAATAATTCCAGTGATTGTACTGTATGTGCTTTTAATCCTGCGCAATCTGTCATGCTCCCAATGACAATGCTAACATGCTGATGTTTAGCAGGTATAACGTTTACCGTGTTCACCACCTCACGTTTAGCATGTTAGCAGGAATGTCATTAGTTTTGCAAGTTGTTAGTCATGAACTGTAAAAGTATTTTATTAAGTCAATATGACCTTATGATGGCTCTAGATGAAAATGTTGATGATAGCGTGGCTGGCATGATCCCATTTCATCAAAGACGTAAAGAAGTACTTACTTAAAACTACTACTGATGTTGTTCATTTACCAGTCCAAATGAGATGTGTTTTTGATGTTGAAAATGTTGTGCTGGTTGAGATTATTCCACGTACATGATCAGGTTCCTGTAGGGCATTTTTTTTTTTTTTGAGTTTTAGTGCGAGTTGAACATTGTCAGCACGACCAAGTTTGAGTCAGGCTGTCAGACCGTATGTAGGTACGAAGCGCCTAGTTCCCACTGAGTTCTCCACCATGACATGTTGTACACCACGTTGTGTCGTGGTGCAATCAGCGAATTTCATTATGGAATGTGGAAGTGGTGAATAAAATGCAGACGTTAGGTGACGACACATTAGTGGCTGCCGTTCGCTGAGCTGCTTTTCTTTTCAAATCCTTTTGTTCACAATCTCTAATTCTTGTCCCAGTCCGGCTCTTACCGCAGCTACTTGGTGCACGAGGACCTGGTGGTGACGGAGCGTATCGATGACGTCAAGCCTCTGGGCTTCTACATCCGCCGGCTGTGTGACGGAAAGGAAACCTACAGAATGCAACGCCGCTCCAGCCTGACAGGTGTGTGTGACCGTGTGCGTCCGTGTGTGTCCGTATTTTTCTGCCCAGCCCGCGTCCCGATAGCGCCGTATCTGAACAGGCATTAAGATATTGTTGTTTGTGTGGAAAGCTTTTATTAAGCAAAGTGATGGTTCGGAGTAATTTCACCCTAGGGTCCTTTGCACCATGACCTCGAGCCAAACCTTTTTTTCACCTGGGTCTAACATTGGGAGAGTTGGCGTAGAGTAGCGTTATCAGCTGAATAGCTTAGCGCAGGTGCTAATGGACCCACGTTTGTATCTTGTAAATGACCCCACTAATAATGCCCGAAATGATACCAAACGTCTACAGTAGTACACATAGGTTATGTACTCATAAAACGATGGATTGTAAAGTTTGTAAGTACACCAGAAGTTTATGTAAATAACACTTGCCTGCTGGCTTCTGCTCTCTGCTGTTGTTGTTGCTGCTGTAAGACGAGTGCTTAGGGACATCTACAAATTACAACACCGAAAAGAGATGCAACAAAAATATTTTTTAATTTAACTTTTTTTTTTTAAGTAAGTGCTGTAGTATAATTAGCAGGAGACAAGTAATAATTGAGGTAAGTTTGGAGATGTTACCTTATTTAATCATTAAATTAATAAATATTTTTGTTGTATCTCTTTTCGGTGTAGTAATTTGTAGACGGCCCTAAGCACTCGTCTAACTGCAGGTAGCAGCAGCAGCAACAGAGAGCAGAAGAGAGCAGGCAAGTGTTCAGAAACTGATCTGGTGTACTTACAAACTTTCCAATCCATCGTTTTATGAGTACATAACCTATTTGTACTACTTGTAGACGTTTGGTATCATTTCAGGCATTATTAGTGGGGTCATTTACGAGATACAAACGTGGGTCCATTAGCCCCTGCGCTAAGCTATTCAGCTGATAACGCTACTCTACGCTAACTCTCCCAGTGTTAGACCCAGGTGAAAAAAGCTTCTGGGGGGGGGGGGTGTTTGGCTCGAGGTCATGGTGCAAAGGACCCTAGGGTGAAATACTCCGAACCATCACTTTAAGCAACTGTAGGAAGTAAATGTCAACAGATGAGGACATCAGCGCACGCGGGGCAACAAGCTCACGTTAACACAGGCACGCACCTACATAATAAGCTTTTTTTAAATTTAAAATGTTCAATGCCTTATCGCGCTGATGTGACCGAGCCCGACCCGACTAACCAAAATTTTGTGTGTGTGTGTGGTGTTTGTTGTGTGTGTGTGTGTGTGTGTGTGTGTGTGTGTGTGTGTGTGTGTGTGTGTGTGTGTGTGTGTGTGTGTGTGTGTGTGTGTGTGTGTGTGTGTGTGTGTGTGTGTGTGTGTGTGTGTGTGTGTGTGTGTGTGTGTGTGTGTGTGTGTGTGTGTGTGTGTGTGTGTCAGTGCACATAGATATAAAGAACAAGGTTTGTGGTGAATTCACAGTTTCAAATTAAGTGACGCTTGCATATGTTTTTTTTGTGTGTGTGAGAAATGAGGATGAAACCATTTTCCCACGTCAACGATCGACTCCCATTTAAGAGACATTGCAAGGTCACGTCTACATAAAACCCATTAACACAATTGTGACTTCAACAACTGGTTTCATTTGTTCAGGTACCGCTTCCTCTATGTAACACCACAGAAGTAGCTAATTTAGATTTTGAATTTATACGACGATTGTATTATTATTGCCTGTGGTGTAATGATACAGGGAAGTCACTGTGGACATTTCAAACATTTGTGCGACACTGAAAATACAAAATAAATCGACTAATAAAAAATTTAACTTCTGCATTAGGAGTGTTCCAATTAGTTCCTCATCGGCTACATGCCAGTGTAAATGCCAACTGCTTGAGTGATTGTTTCATCCCGTTGTGTTTTTGTGAAGGGTGAGTGATGTGGGGATAAGGAGTTGGGCTCAGCTCCTGCTTTTACCCTTGACTCGACTGTGTATTACCATGTTGGATGGGTTTCCATCAGTTGGACTTGGAAAAAGTTAATGTATCGAACATGCAGTCACTTTAATATTCAGGACTAACTAGTTTGCTTGTATTGTCTTTGTGTCTGTCAGGTGGGGGCATCCAGAAGCGCTCTGCGGACGAATGTTTCACCGTCCGCCACTTTGAGAACAAGTTTGTGACGGAGACCAGGATCTGCAAGGCTTGATGGGAAAGCACGTGCATAGGTCAGGAAGCGAGAGAGGGAGAGAGACTGATAGTGAGAGCCATATGTCGGGGGGAGAGAGAGTGAGTGATAGGGATAGCCAGAGTGGCAGAGGTAGAGAAGGAGGGAGTAGGCGAAGGAGGGAACAGCTTTCAGCAGAAAGTTACTTTTATATTAAACTCTTAACTCCAGTTTTTGCCTCCCCTGCTTTAACCCCAGTGAAAAGTGAATTTAAGTTACAGCATTGTATAGTCTAACCCCCCCCGAACATGTATAAGTCATAGCACTCTCGCTCAAGTATTCGCTAGTTAGTCTTGTACTAGTAATCAGCTTTCTTACTAAGAATACACTAAGTTTCATTTGTTCTGTTGGTTTCTGTTCTGTTGCCGTAGCTTCCTGCTGAATTATAATTATCTTATCGTTGTTACTGTATTACAACATCCACTCACGTCTAAACGAGAGTTGTTAGTCATTCTACTGAATATCCTAGTGATACTGAGAAGTCCTTCATATCAGACCTGTCTTGTGTGTCCGCCTACAGTTCCCTTTCTTAACGGTGTTTATAGAGCAGCCTTGATAAGATCTACTATATGTTATAGTGTGATATAGCACAAGTCACCCAGGAAATGTATGGTACAGTTACAGTTACAATACGCATGTAACGTGGTTGTCAGTGTCTGTTATGGATGGTGCCAGAGATCTCTGTCACCCCTTGTTGTAGATATTTCCCAGAGGCCTCTGCCGTCCTGCTGTGTGATGACTTTATGTTATTAATTAAGGTGAGCAGTCCGACACCCTATATGACTTGTGTTTGTGTAGAAATATTATTTGTGACAATAAACTTGAAGGATGGTTGATGAGCTAAAGGGAAATTTCACCAAATTTGAAAACCTATTCTTTCTGTCAGTTTTTAAATTCTTATTTATGAATTTGTAGTCCCATAATGTGAGATTACCTTTACTGAGGTAGCTGTAATAAGCAGCCAGGCGGCTCAGAGTTTTGCAGAACTTGACATATTTAAAAATTGTCACAGGCACAATATGTTTGTAAAAATCCTTCAATGAATCTGCATTAAGCAATTGTCCTTTATTTTGAAAAACCCTAAAGGAAAAGCTTTAAAGTATGAGGGGGAAAAAAAGGCCTTTTGCCAAATAACTTCAAGTCATTTTTCAGTGATTTCCTGCACAGAAAGACAATCAGACAGAAGTGTGCGTGTCAAAATGTGTTTCTGTCTCGGCTTTTTAACACTACTAGAAGATTAGATAAAAGCCAATGTTGTGTGCAGCTACTGAAATGAATTCACTTTGTTGCTGAATAAAGTTGCATTTCTTTACCTACTGAATATTTTGACTTGTTTGCTTATTTTATTTTTTAATTGCTATGACAATTAAAGCAGCACCAACACATCTTGAATCATAAAAATAAATCTACAGGGAAAGTTTAGCTGGTTTAGGGATTTTTCTGTATTCTGTATTTCCTGATTCTTATTAAAGATGATGACATGTTCATCCTTCATAACAGGAACAGCTCACTCTTCTCCAGGCTCAGACACATTTAGAAAGAACAAACCGCTTTTATTGAAATATAAATAGAAAACAAATTCACATTTTGAAACCTTGAATTTTTTTTTTTTTCTTCACATACTAGTCAGGATGTAAATTATATTCTCCTAGTTTTAAGGCGTGCATGCTATATTTCAGGGTTTAGTGGATGAGATCAAACTGTTCCGAGGGTAGTCTAGTCCTTCTCTGTGTCCTCTCCTCCCGTTATACAGGACAGGCGCCTGCTGAAAGTCATGCTCTCTGGTATCTCTGGCTTGCTCAGGCGCCTCCTGAACTCATCAGTGGTGAAATAGTACATGAGGGGGTCCAGGCTGCAGTTCAGGCTGGCCAGGCACAGTGTGACGGGGTGAAATCGCAGAATCAGGTCACTGAGGGTGCAGCTCAAGGCTTTGGATTTAACCAGGAAGTCCAGGGGCATGGTGACATGGTAAGGAGCAAAGCACACTAGGAAGACCACAGCGCAGCTCAGCACCATCCTTAACGCCCTCCGCTTCTCCCCTCGGTCAGGAATTGCCCCTGCTGTGGGCTCCCGAAGGCTCCCGGCAGTCAGACAGGTGCAGGCTAACACCAGGATAAGGGGGATGATGAAGCCAAACAGCTCGGCTAGGATCAGGAGGGCCCAGGCTGCTGGAATACTGACAGGCCTCATGGGCAGCTCTGAGAAACACACCGAGGCCGGTCTGCTAGCCTCTGAGGTGTCGTTCCTCAGCAGAGGGAAGGGCAGGCAGCACAGACAGACAAACAGCCAGCCGAGGGCACACACAAGCATGTCCCCTTTACGCCGGGACGAGTTGTACGTCAGCGGGCGCATGATGAGCTCACAGCGACGCACGCTGACACACACCAGGAAGTAGATGGAGGCGTACATGTTGACGTACTTCAGGTAGAAGCAGAACATGCAGAGAGCATGACCGAAGGGCCAGACGTTGTTCAGGTAATAGTAGATCCGCAGAGGCAGAGAGAGCACCTGAGGAGAGCAGAGAGTGTCAGGATGGTTTCTAGAAGAAGAGCTTCAAACAAATAACGGGGTAGATGCCCACTTGATTTGAGTAACTAGACTGCTTAAAGGAATACGCCACCGTTTGTTGTAATAGGGTTATTCACCGTCTCCTCTATATTTATATAGGTGGGCAAACACGTTTTTGTCTGTGCATGCATTTTCTTAGTCCGGCGGAACTGCCGCTAGCTTAGCGTAATGAATGGAATCCTTTGTTGCCATTAGCATGTCGTGAGTAAAAGTGACCCAACAACAACAAAAACAAAACCTAATTACTTCTTGTGGACTACGTATTCACAACAAGTAAAAATAGCAATGCAGATTAAGACTAGATGATTTCCTAGGCAGATACTGACTTGGGACTATATTGGGTGGAAGTAGGCTACACTCGGGCACAGAGATATCGGCAGCCCGCGGGGCTCTGCGGCCGGTGCAAAGTCACTGTTTCTGGGTTAGTGGACAACCAATCTCAGACAGGGCAGCGGCAACAAAGGATTCCATTCATTACGCTAACCTAAGCTAGCGGCTTAGCGCCGGACTAAGACAATGCATGCACTGAGACAAAAATGCGTTTGCCCACCTATATTAATATAGAGGAGACGGTGAATAACCCTATTTCAACAAACTGTCGCGTATTCCTTTAAGCCCCATTTCAGCTTTGCACAAGTGAGGAATTGCTGCCTTTCTTTATTTTACATCGTTTGATGTTAAATATATTCACGACGTTCCACTTCCAGGATTGTAACGTTGCAGATGGTAATTCCACCGGATTTAACTAATTTAGGCCGGATGTGCGTTACCTTGGGCTTTCTTTGTGTTGTAATTTTAACACCGGTGGATTTGTGAGGACTATGGTTAACTGCTCCTCAGATCTCTGCAGGGTAAATCCAGACAGCTAGCTAGACTATCTGTCCAATCTGAGTTTTCTGTTGCACGACTAAAACTACTTTTGAACGTACACATGTTCCACCAAAACAAGTTCCTTCCTGAGGCTATTTTGCAGAGGGACCGTGGCTCCGTGCGGAGCTTAACACCGCCCTTGACGATTGTGATTGGTTTAAAGAAATGCCAATAAACCAGAGCACGTTTTACTCCCATCCCAGAATGCTGTGTGGACTAGCCAGACCCTCCTCCGCAGCGCTGTGTAGGAAGGTCTGGCTATGCCAGACTAGATGTTAAATAACCCCTGCAGCAGAGATGGAATGTAACTACGTACATTTACTCAAGTACTGTACTAAAGTATACATTTGGAGATACTTGTACTTTACTTGAGTATTTGCAACTTCATACTTTTACTCCTCTACATCTCAGAGGCAGATGTATTTTTTTACTCCATTTATTTGACTTTGCCCATTTAGATTTAAAAAAAGATAAATATAATCAACAACAAAATGTGTTATTATAGATTAAGCTACACAGCAGTATATAAAATAATTAAAACTAGCCCCACCTTTACCAGCTACAACATATAAGTGATTATCACATTAAAGCATCACTGATAATAATCCAGTGATGTAATATATTTTATTCTGAAATGGGCCTTTCTGCATACTTTTACCTTATTACTTTGACTTGGGTACAATTTTTAATGCAGGACTTTTACTTGTAAAAGAGTGTTCTTACAATGTAGTTTTGTCACTTTTGCTCATTGGCACTTAGAAATACTCAAGTAAACACAAGCAGCCCGATTGGTTGGGGTTAGGCATTGACCTCGAGTGGTTAAGGTTAGGATAGCCGATTGGTCAGGGGATAGGACCTGAACACATCTGGTTACGCTACCTACCTACGCTTCTTGCCTAGAAGTTGGGTTGCATAATAACGAGCGGTGGAGCTCAGATTCCAGGAAATAGTCTGGTCAATCAGAGCAGACTGGGACTTTTTTTTTGGGAGGGGGGGCTATAAGAGACAGGCTCTCCTACAGAGCGTCTCATACAGATGGTGAATACAGGTGCAGCAGCCATGGCCAGTGTGAGGAAAAGAAAGTGTTTTTTGAACATTAAAGCATGTAAACATATTCTAGTACAAACATAAAATACTAGCATTATCCTGAAAATGCTATATAATAGTTGCCCTTTAGTAGCAGCCCTACCATCACCCACAAAAGAGAATTTATGTGAAAAGCAAATACCAATGATAAAAAGTTATTTTAGTCTAATTAGATTAGATGACACAAACAGAAACTAACGTACAAAATACACGGAAGTTTACCTGCAGCAGGTCGGCCACAGCCAGGTTCATCATGAACACCACGGCCTTCTTGGTTTCTCTGACATAAACCTTGAACACCCAGATCGCCAGCACATTACCCAGCAGGCCCGGCGCTAGGATCACACTGTACACCACCGCATACACATAGTGCTGGTACGTCTTGAGATCTTCACTGCTTGTACAGCTGTTGTTGGAAAAGTTCATCTTAAGCCAGTGGCCGTTTACTGTTAACTGTCAAGACAAGCTGCCAACAGGAAGCTTGAATCAGGAAAGCTGCTCGTAGTCTGGTGACGGGTGTGTTTGAGCGTCCGTGCTGTCCATTATGGCGAGGAGTTCAGGCTTCTTTGAGGAAAGTTCAAGTGTTTGTCCAGCCGAATAAACTGTTGATGTTTCAGAGCGCGTTCAACCCCAGGTACATGGCGTCCTGGTACAGGAGAAGAGAAAGACATTTATGGCAGTGTGATTTGCATGTTTTGCACATGATTCAGATAGCTACTGGATCACGTTTTCTGAAAGAACCCTTCTCCATCAGACACACATCACATTGTACCGCATTCAGTCCCACACACACACACACACACACACACACACACACACACACACACACACATGCAAACACACTCACACGTGTCAACCAGGGCTTCAGCTTGTTATACCATCTGTTTCAACAGTGCATAACATAAAAGGTCGTTAGTGTGTGAGTGCAGCTTTTGCAGCGGCATTTACAGTAAATATGCAAACCCACACAGAAGTTGATGATGCAATCTCCCACATAGTGTTCACTGTTTAGCGTCTCTACCTGTAGAGCAGCCGATAATAAGTGTGTGTGTGTGTCTCACTCTCTCACTCTCTCACACATAGATCTAAAGAACAATGTTTGTGGTGAATTCACAGTTTCAAAATAAGTGACACTTACATATATGCTTTATGACATTCCCAACAGCACAAAATGAAAGCCATGTAACCCTTGTGTTGACCACGTAACTTTTAGTTTTTCTGAGTCAAACCTTTTTTGTGAACGTTATTGTCACTTTTCCCGATGTTTTGGAAGCTTTTTCCTGACAGTTTTTGTCAGTTTTTCAAATGTTTTTGTCGATTTTTTTCTGTGCTTTTTTTTTTTTTTTTACGTTTTTGTAATTTTTCCCCTGACATTTTCCATCACTTTTTTTTCAATTTTCTTTTATCATTTTTTTTAAATGCTATAAAATTAAATAAAACACCCAAATTTAATGAAACTAGTGAACTAATAATTTATTTTACTTGTGAAGAGCCATCCACTTTTTTTTTGACAATTTGGTTGAAAGAAACCCAAACTTCTGATATAGAAACTTTTTGAAAATTGGTCAAATTTGACCCGAAGACAATATGAGGGTCAAGAGGATTTTAAAAACAAAACTCCTTTAGCACTGATAAACTTCACATAATGATTTTAACTTCAAATGGAAATACACAGTAATGTCTGGAACTGAGCTTCCAGCTTGTAGGTGTCGCCCCCACCCACTGCTGTAACATCAGTCAGTGTACTCTGGTTAGACATGGGTTTTCCTTTTTGCTTCAACCCACACAAACTGTTTATGAACACACAATGTGAGCAGTGAAGATTCCTCCTTGTTTTATATAGTTTTGTCTCTTTTTTATTATCTGATTTGACTCGAACTAAGCTGATCCCAGCTCAGTATGGAAAAGGAAAAAGAGAATTTGTTTTGATTTTCATTGTTCTGGTCTTTCAGTATTTTTACAGATGAGACTTTCGTTTTGATGATTTCTTTCATCATATGTTTAAACTTTATGTTACTTTAACATGTCTACTATTTAGAACATGATTATGTTTGATGAGTAGAAAGGGAATAATGTGACATAAATAGGTAGTACTGATGATCCACATCATCAGTTAACATTTTTAGACATATTCTAAACAGTCAGTATGTTACTGTTTTAGTAGTGTATGGGAAATAACACTAACTACACATATGTGTTTTCTAAATAACACAAATAACACATATTATTTATCACGTACTTTGTCAGACACGCTCCGTCCTCTTCGCAAGCCTAGTACACAGATCGTTCAAAGTAAAGTACCAGTACAACAATGTAAAAGTACAAATAAAAGTCCTGCATTAAAAATCTTCCGAAGTAAAGGTACAGAACTGTTATCAGCACAATGTACTTAGAATGTCAAAGTAAAAGTAGTCGTTCTGCAGAGTGATGTAATGTTCTGTATGCATTAATATGTAAGTAGCATTTAACTATTGTAGCTGGTGATCAAACTGCCTTATATACTGTTAGGGAGTTGAGTCCGGTGGACCCCAACCTGCGGGTCGAGCCCCTCTGAAGGGTCACAAGATAGGAAAGAAGGAAAAAACATAAATTTATATCAACTTTATGAACTTTTGACACGACAAGGAGCACTTAAGCTGCGTTCACACTGCAAGTCTTAATGCTTAATTCGGATTTTTTGCTCAGATCCGATTTTTTGTTTGGCTGTTCACGTTACCTTTTCAAACATGGACTACATCAGATTCCAGTGTGAACTGTTTCGAACTGACCCGCATGCGCAAAAGAACAATAACAATGACATCACACGCAGCACGCTGTTGCACTGAAGTTAGGGAGGTTATGGAGGAAGTCAGCATTTTGGCTTTTATTTCAAAATCTTTGTGTAATGGCAGCCGTAAAATTAATGAGCATACACTAATTAGGTCGAACACCTCCCTCTCCCTCCATTGACTTGCTCCATCACTGTTCTCCACTGTGTAGGCCTAGTCCAGTTTTTAATGTTACTGTCTGTGTCGAGGGCTGACTCCCGCCGGAGCATAATTGTGACAAATGGCGATGTAGATTGACGTAAAAGTCGCGTAAAAGTCGCATCAAATCCGCCTTGGTTGTTCACACTGCGGCCACATTGAAAAAAATCAGACCTGGGTCTGATTCAGGACCACATATGGAAGTGGTCTAAATCTGATTTGGGCCACTTTTGCCTGCAGTCTGAACGTAGCCTTAGTTTTTTTGTAAAAGGTCACAAACCAAGTACAGTAAGTGGCAAACCAAACCACTGGTTTAATCTTTAACAATGCGTCACTAATAAGTAGCTGTAACGTAAATGTAGTCGCATAAAAAGTAACTTCTGGAGTGGAATAGAAGTATAAAGTAGCATAAAATGGAATACTCCGACGTATCCTCCTACAACAATTCATATGATATCTTGCAAAAAGTCATGCACAATTTATTCTACAAATTTCCAGCATGTGAAAGGCCCTGCAGTGCAGAACCAGCTTAGGCAAAACTACCTGGTTAGGTTCAGGAAAAGATCCTGGTTTGTTTTTTACGTAACGTATGTACATTAAGCATTGTGTTAGTTAATTTGTGACACAGAAGTCATAAATTCAGTCCCTTCCTAGTACAGCACAGTCCTAACATGACTCAACGGTTTCAACGTCTTGCTTTGGGCCCACTGTTGTATACTGATTGGGGTTTTTATCTGCATTGCACTCCCTGTTTCAGCTTAGCATGCTGCTTGGCTAATCCAGGGAGCATTATTAAGAGCGGAGCCATCAGCGCCGTAGGCGCCGATACTGAGAAAATACTGAGCACCCACGTGTGCCAGACTGCCAGTAGGCTACATTCACTTAAAATTAAACATTGCAGTTGGTGCTTAGTGGAGCATCTGTCATACTGTGATTGGTTATGTCGCTGTCAGTCCCCTGCTCCATATCCTATCCACCAATCACAGCGCAGAGACACGTTCCTCCTGAACAATTAACCGCAATGGTGAGTCAACAAATCTAATTCAACATTTGGTAGCTTAGTGGGCCTAGGTGGTCTATGTGGACTTGTGTGCTACTGTATCTTCATGTAACATTGATAGCCAGGCCCAGGCCTTTATGATCAGCAACAAGCATAACTGTAACTTGCAATAAATGGTTAAATCTGTGACGAGATTGTTCCTGACTAAAGTGGCGTTGGTTAAAGTGATGGTTCGGAGTAATTTCACCCTAGGGTCCTTTGCACCATGACCTCGAGCCAAACACCCCCCAGAAGCTTTTTTCACCTGGGTCTAACATTGGGAGAGTTAGCGTAGAGTAGCGTTAGCCGCTGAATAGCTTAGCGCAGAGGCTAATGGATCTGAAGTGTCTCTTAACATTACCCCACTAATAATGCCCGAAATGATACCAAAGGTCTACACTAGTATATATAGGTTATGCACTCATAAAACGATGGATTGTAAAGTTTGTAAGTACACCAGAAGGTTATGTAAATAACACTTGCCTGCTGGCTTCTGCTCTCTGCTGTTGTTGTTGCTGCTGTAAGACGAGTGCTTAGGGCCGTCTACAAATTACAACACCGAAAAGAGATGCAACAAAAATATTTTTTAATTTAACTTATTTTTTAAAGTAAGTGCTGTAGTATAACTAGCAGGAGACAAGTAATAATTGAGGTAAGTTTGGAGACATTACCTTATTTAATCATTAAATTAATAAATATTTTTGTTGCATCTCTTTTCGGTGTTGTAATTTGTAGATGTCCCTAAGCACTCTTATACGCCCCGGTAGTAACAGCAGCAGCAGCGCGCAGAGAGCAGAAGCCAGCAGGCAAGTGTTATTTACATAAACTTCTGGTGTACTTACAAATTTTACAATCCATCGTTTTATGCGCTATAACCTATTTGTACTACTGTTAGACGTTTGGTATCATTTCGACAGTGATTTGGGTAATGTTAAGAGACACTTCGGATCCATTAGCCTCTACGCTCATGTCAGCTGATAACGCGTACTCACGCTAACTGAACGCAATGTTAGACTTCCAGGTGAAAGTGGGGGTGTTTGTTCGAGATCATGGTGCAAAGGACCCTAGGGTGAAATTACTCCGAACCATCACTTTAAGTAATGTAAGTTGCGTAACAAAAGTAAGTTTGATTAAGTTGACTTTTGCTTTCACACTGGACACGAACAGCCAGTCTCCTGGGTAAAAAAACAACAACCTGTGTTTGTTTGACCCATCCAGCCCAACCTCCTCCCTACGCAGACTTTGTGGCACATCCTGGCTCATGATTATGTGGGTTATGTACAAATTAAATAGTGCATTACTTATCGTAGGTATAACAACAAACAGTCGATGAGAACAGCCTGAATACTCAAGTAAAGTACATTTACCTTATAATTGTACTTAAAGTGCTCATATTATGCTTTTTGGCTTTTCCCCTTTCCTTTATTGTGTTATATATCTTTTTTGTGCACGTTATAGGTTTACAAAGTGAAAAGCCCAAAGTCCCCCCCAAAGGGACTTAACCATCTCCAACAGAAAACACTGTTCACCAACTGCTACAAACAGCTCTATTGTAGTCCAGCCTTTACTTCAGAGACAAACGTGGTCACTTTGTAACACGTTATAATGCTCGCCTAGCTGCTAGCATGGCACGCCCTCATACTCTGCTTCTGACTGGCTAGTAGTCCTTACCTAGCTACTGTCAGGGCACGCCGTCATACTCTGCTTCTGACTGGCTAGTAGTCCTTACCTAGGTACTGTCAGGGCACGCCGTCATACTCTGCTTCTGACTGGCTAGTAGTCCTTACCTAGCTACTGTCAGGGCACGCCCGTCATACTCTGCTTCTGACTGGCTAGTAGTCCTTACCTAGGTACTGTCAGGACTGCCCGTCATACTCTGCTTCTGACTGGCTAGTAGTCCTTACCTAGGTACTGTCAGGGCACGCCCTCATACTCTGCTTCTGACTGGCTAGTAGTCCTTACCTAGCTACTGAGCATGTGCGACTCCCAACAAAGATGGAACAGAAGTGAGATGTCTCACTCTGTAGCTAAAACAGAGAGCTCAACACACAAAAGAGGAGCTGCAGTACAACAAAAATATGGTGTTGTTTGAAAATTAAACCATGTAAACCTATTCTGATATAACCTCTAAATACAATTATGAACCTGAAAATGAGCTTAATATGAGCACTTTAAGAACAGTACTTCCCAGGGGGAGGTTAATGAGCAGAGGGACGTTGTCTAAGTAAAGAGGGGATTTTATAGAGATATCCACAGCGCTCTGGCCTCTGCTCTCCGACTGCCTTTTATCCTACTTCACAGCACTGAGAAAGATCTCCCAGTGGACCCTCAGTCCCCAGTCTTCCTTTTAGCCTCACTGACCTTTGACCTATGTGCGACTGTTTCAGTGTGATTCTTCTCTCATTGCTCTCACTGAGGCACGTACGGTATGCTTCTCTCAGAGGCTGTCTTACATGATCTCAAAGGACTTTTTAGTGATGACCAATTACTGTTCTTTCGTTTTCTCCTTGCGGCTTATGGCAGCAGTGTTATGTGCACAATGATGACCTATCAAAAGCCAACCTTGACAGTATGAAATGGCCGGTAACAACACAACATCTTATCAAGACTTGGGTCAATAGGTCTTATTGATATTAAAGTTATATGAAATGTCTGTATTTCGAAAAAGAGCTGCACCCCTACCTTAGGATTGAGCACTTGTAGTTATCAGATCTTGCCAATGGAAACACATTATTTAATCCACTGTGATTCATCCCTCTGTGGGTTTTTGGCGCCTATTAGCTTTTCCGCTCAGACACGACATCTTGCCTCGTGTGTCAGCACCCCGAAATGTTAGGGGCCAGCACTCAGCTCCCTCCACATGTGCTGTTCCAACACACAAAACATGTCATGATCCCCATCCCCAGATCCACAGACAGAGACAAGGAACACCCTGACACTGGCCTGCAGACACACATTCACACCCTCAACATAACAGACATTCCTCAGGTTGGAGAAACATGCGAGATCCCCCATGAGGCATGACTCCACGCTGAAGGCATCCAGCTGATACAGCCTCTCACACAAAAGACACAACTTCTTTTAAAGGAATCAACAGTTAATATCTCACCTCTGTCTTCAAGCTAGAGGCTGTGTCGCATCAAAAAGCAGGAGGGTGAAGCATCAGCCAACACACGTACTACCACCACCCCCCCCCCTCCCTTCTCCCCCTATAACACTATTTACTCTCTTCTCTGTCCCGCCCTCTCCCTTCCTCACTCTTTTCTCTCAGTCTACCATCCAGTTTCTACTGTCTGTTTTTTCTATAATCTAAAGTTATTTCCTGTTAAATTTTTTCACCTTGTTCTCTCTCTATGTCTGTATATCTGTCTTTCTCTCAGTGTCTCTGCTGTACTGGGGATTTCAGCACACACAGGGCTTCCTGTGAGGGTGGGGGTGTGGTTTGCAAAGAATTTTTGACACCATAACTTCTGCTATTATGTCTGCTTTTTCCCTCATAAGCGTCATTGATTCGCCATGTGTGTGCTTTTAATGGCAGAAGAAATCATTCATCAAATATATCAGGACTGAGAATCAATACTAAAAGTAGAATTCTTTTTTTTATTTTGGCCTTTTTTAAACTGCTGTTGGTCTCTTTCTCTCACATATTTCTCAACACAATATTTTCAGTAACTGAATAGCAGATGAAATTGGTTGCAATGCTGGAGTATGGAAGTGGAAAAGATCAGAAGTGGGTACAGTTCGGTGGGTGAATCAGACAACTGGTGGTTCTTCCTAAGGTGGGCTGCAGACATCTGCCTGGGGGCGGGGGTAGCCTCAGTGTTGGCACAGATTTGGGTTTAGCAGATGCAAGAGGAGGTGGGTGGGTGGGGGGCTGACTTTTCAGTTTAAAAGCCGACATCAGAGCCTGGCAGTTACCGGTTTTCAAAGTTGCTGCAACTGCTGCCAACTGTCTTCACCACTTTGCATTGTGAGAGGAAGTAGGCCTATAGCCGAAATGAGCTAGCACCTGTATTCACTTGCTGTCACTTAGAGGAAACCTGGTTATGGAGCAACACAAACATCACAGCACCGGATAGAGGCAGACAGCGCTTTTATTTACAGGACATTTACATACAGCTTCTGACATTAATGACATAGCTTATTTAAAGTTGTTGCACAACTAGCTGTAGCTTATGTACACGAGGCGACTGTGCTGATATTAACATAGATATTGTGCGCACACTCATTTCGAAGCGCAGACATTCAGTTGCCGATTGAAGATTTGTTTGTTCTGAAGCGATGTCCTCTGGCAGCTTGTTCATTTTTAAGGTCAAAGCCTTTCTGGTCAGTTTGTACTCAGACAGCTGGGACATGTGAAATCATCTCGTTGTCAGTCTTGTTTACAAGTTCAACATGATGCACTTTATCTGTCATGTTCAGCTCTGTCATTCCTTGAGGAAAGAAACTATTTCGCCTCTGAATAGTGGAAGTCCCTTCCCGAGCAGCTACTCTCCATGCTCGTCAGTCGGCCCGGCGCGGGCCGCTGGCTCGGTGGGGAGGAGAGCAGCGAGGCGGTGAAGGAGGAGGTGCGCCTGGTTAGGTGCAGTCTGAACTCAGCTGTCAGAAAGTAATAAAGCAGAGGGTTGAGGCATGAGCTCAGGCTCGCCAGACACAGAGACATCGGGTGGAACTGACGCACGGCCAGCCTGGTTGCGCAGTCGGACACTATGTCCTGCGACACCATCAGGTAGAGCAGGAAGTTGAGGTGGTAGGGGGCAAAGCAGATCAGGAAGAGGGCAAAGCAGCTCAGCACCATCCGCAGAGCACGCCTCTTCTCAGCTTGCGTCTGATTTTCGTGATATTTATCCGTCTGACTGTTGGAGGTGACGGACTGGAGTCGGCTGCGTGCTGACGAGTTGAGGTCGGCCGCGTTTGACTGATCCCGGGTCTGTCCCTGGATGAGAGAGCGGGCGGTGCGGATGGAGCTGCAACTGATGCAGGCCAAAGGAATTAAGAAACCAAACAGCTCACCGAAAGCCATCATGGTGACCGCCACAGAGAGCGACAGACGACGCATGGGCAAGTCTTTGAAACAGGTGCCTTTGGAAGAGCTGGGGCCGGAGCTGCTGGGGCTCAGAGACGAGAGCGAAGTGGTGTAACCTAAGGGATGCTGGGTAGATGTGGCTTCCAGAGAATAGGACATGTTGTAGACAGTCTGAGTGCTGACGCCGGGGCTGGTGGTGCTGGTGGAGCTGCTGCTGCTCCGCATCAAGATGAAAGGCGAGCAGGCCAGACCGACCACCACCCACACTACGACACTGATCAATAGGTCATAGCGCCGCCTCCAGCGGCGGGCGGAGAACGGTTTGAGCAAGAAGACGCACCTCTGCATGCTGATACACACCTGGAAACAAGAACAAATTGTCAGAAAAACAAGATTTAAAGCAAATCAAAGTACATTTGTTTTGAAAAGGACAAGGGAGGCTCAGAGTCGAATGACCTACTGTTATGCATTGATATTTAACTCCTTGTAAATAAGTAGAAATGGCTAAGGTGTCATGTTCTAGTATCCTCACAGTGTTCCAGGATTATTTCCACTTTACTGCCTGCTTACCAGGAACACTATGGCTGCGTACATGTTGAGGTATTTGAGGTAGAAGCAGAACAGGCAGACACCTCGTCCAAAGGGCCAGGTGTGTGTGAAGTAATAATAAATCCTCAGGGGCAGAGACAGGATGTGGGCCAGGTCTGCTAGCGCCAGGTTTATCATGAAGATCACCGCCTTGGTCTTCTTACTGTGGAGCAACATGCAGAGGAGTTAGCCATGTCCAGAACGTGTGTGAGGCTATGTGTGCGTGTGTGTGCATGTGTGCGTGTGTGTGCATGTGTGTATGTGCATGTGTGCATGTACCTAATGTGTCTGCAGAGGACCCAGAGAGCAGTGGTGTTGAGCAGCAGCCCGGGGATGAAGAGCAGCAGGTAGAAGTAGGTGTACATGGTGTCCATGTGCTGATTCCAGCTGGTCATGTTGTGTCCACAGGAGGAGTTGGGCTGGGACCCGTCCCACACTCCAGATGTATTCTCAGTCATTTCCTCGCTAACACAGACACTGATGGCATAACTCAACAACCCTTTCCCCTGATCAATCCTGCATCTTGTAACCCACAATCACTGAACACCTACAAGAGAAAAATGAGAGGGGACAGCTAATGGAATTGATACTCTAAATAGTATTTTCTTTCTTTTTTTAAAGATGATTTCTTTTTGGCATTTTAGGCCTTTATTAGATAGGACCGCTTAGACATGAAAGGGGAGAGAGAGGGGGAATGACATGCAGCAAAGGGCAGCAGGTCGGAACCAAACTTGCAGCCGCTGCGGTAAGGACCAGCCTCTGTATATGGGCGCACTCTCTACCAGGTGAGCTACACAGAAGCATTATTTTCTAACATATCATTTCTAAAAAATACCAAATTATCACTAACATCTTTTAATAAGACATCCTTTATAAAGACTTCATAGGGTATAACTAATTGCTTTTTACCATAATTTACTAATGCTTTATGGATCTGTTATAATAAGTTATGAATAAGGAAAACATTTGGGTTGCCAGATTGTGAAGAAGAAAAAAACATCTCACTACAATACAGGGGCCATGATCCTCCTCAGTAGAGAAAGTTTGTCCTGTTGTTATTTATTTTTTTCTGACTTTTTGAAGACTTTTCATCCATAAGGACTGAAAATAGAACTTGACAGTTCATTTGTTGACATTGGAAACAGCAGTTGGCTGTTGAGATTGTTTTGCCAACTGCGGTTTGCAATTTCTTTCAGTTTCATCCTTATCTTTAGTTCATCAGGAAGACTCCAAAGGACTTTCAGACATCTTACTTTCTGGAGAAAGGCTGCAGGGCATCTGGGCCACAATCCATTTTTTAACAACGTATTAACAATTACAAATGCAGACAGAATGTTTGTGGGTTCCTGTCTTTATAAAAAGCTATCATCTCAGCAGTTTCAAATGTCAGCAAGCCATTAATAAAGGGATCATGAGTTTCACTTTCTAATAAGCCATCAAGTCTACTGCTATGAATACAGTTGCAGTCATATAGAAAACTGATAGAAATAGTGTAAGATTGCAGAAACTATGCAATGTAAGCAATCATAAATGTGCTCTCTTGCAATTAACTGTAAAAAAAAAAAAAGTATATGTACCGTATTCATTTCATACGTAATTAAAGCGGCACTACTTAATTAAACAGAGTTTCCAACAATCAGTTATAAATATTAATAAGTAGTTCATAAATGTATTTCAGCCCACATGGAGCCCAGGTAAGTTAAGTGCTGCAAGAGTCCATTGGAATGGTCCTCCTGATGAGCTAAAGAGCTAGCTAACAGCTAAAAGTGCATTTTGTGAGAGAAAAGGGGTGCATCTTCCACAAATCTGACAAATGTTTATTATTCATAAAAGTTTCCTCTATAATATGTAAAAAGTCCTAAGAAATCCAAGTGGTGGAAAGTATTAAAAAATACTGTAATCGGTGATGCCACAATTTTCTATTGCAGCCCATGTTAAGGGGAGATCCTACAGGTGAATAGATGAAATATTTTAAATAACAGATTTCACTCCCCAATTGATTATTTACATTAACATTACATATGTGCTAATGTGCATGAATAAAGGTGTTTCTTAAACAGACCCTTTTTCCAATTTTAGGCTTCGTAAAATAATATTTATTCATATAAAGAGTAACTTTTTTTCAACCTGGACCCTTATTTTCCCATGGTTTTGTGTCTAAGTGAATGATAAATGGAGTCTGGTTTGGTGATGGAGATTTTGGGGCTGTTTCATGTTAAACAAAAAGGATCTTACTCTTTAACAAAAAGGTCTATCTCTGTAGGGATCCTTTCCATAATGTTGTCAGACACTTATATAATAATATGTTACATAATAATAATCTGAACAGCACTTTCAGTGGACGGACATTGACAGTGTGCATTTTCTATTGCCACTCAAAGATTTCAAAGATTTGTATTCACATTGGTCATTAGACACTAGTCTCGCATTGCCAGACCTTCCTCCACAGCACTGCGGAGTAGGGTCTGGCAAGTCCACACAGCATTCCTGGATGGGAGAAAAACGTGCTCTGGTTTATTGGCATTTCTTTAAACCAATCACAATCGTCTTGGGCGGTGCTAAGCGCTGGACGGAGCAACGGTGCCGCTGCAAAATAGTCTCAGGAAGGAACTTGTTTTGGTGGAACGTGTACGTTCAAAAGTAGTTTTAGTCGTGCAACAGAAAACTCAGATTGGACAGATAGTCTAGCTAGCTGTCTGGATTTACCCTGCAGAGATCTGAGGAGCAGTTAACCATAGTCCTCACAAATCCACCGGAGGTTAGAACGCCAACACAAAGGAAGCAGAAGGAAACGGACATCCGACCGAAAAGAGTGAAATCCTGCTGAATTTCCCGCAGCACCGGAGCAATCCCGGAAGTGGAACGTCGTGGATATAGACTATTTAGACACCAATTCATTGGAAAATAGGGTCCAAGTTGAAAAATACCAAATACTTTTATTTGTACAAATTAGCACATATTTAATTAGATGATGTCTGATTTGTATAATGAAACCATAAAAGTCCAGAAAACTTGTATTACAAAAAAATATTGTCTTAATGTAAATAATCAACTGGGGAGTGATATCTGTTATTTAAAATATTTCCCCTATTCACATGTAGGATCTCCCCTTAACATGGGCTGCAATGTGAAATTGTGGCATCACCGATTGCAGTATTTTTCAAAACTTTCCACCACTTGGCTCTCTTAGGACTTTTTGTATGTTATAGAGGAGACTTTTATGAGACTAGATCAGTTGAAAGAATTTCTGTTGCAATTTGTGTGGGGTCATGTTGCACAATGCCTGTACTATTAGTAGTCATGCTGGTGGATGATAAACAGCAGCCAGCAAAAATTTTCACAACCTGGCCACCCCAAAGTTGTTGACTGATGATTTGTCCAAATAATAATGAAGCCATTAGTTGTAATTTTTACAAAGGGTTGTTCCTGTAGTTCACAAATGTAACAGTGCCCTAAGCTGACCTGCCACAAAAGGATTTCACCTCCTTCTTGTATGAATCACCTAGTTAAATCATGACTTGGCTTTCTTAAGGTATGCAAATGATTGTTTTTGTCCGTGCAATGTATTTGCTGGATGCCAAATTGAACAGAGTTGTGAAAAATACTGATAAAATGTGTAATAAATCAGAGATGTTGCTGTCTGGCCAAACATTGCAGCAGGAAATGTGTGGAAGCAAGACGGAGCATTTGTTCTGCTTATCACTGAGACATCGCCTTTCCTTCTGCATCAAGATGACACCACACCCTTCCTCTGCCGGGCCCAGAGGGGGAAGAGAGAAACTGCTATTTTTTTTTTTCATCTGCTTGGCTGTAATTTTCACCAGTTTTGACTCTTGGACTCCTATTGGCCGCGGGCTATCAGTCTGACACAATCAGCCAACGGATTCCCTCGCGTCACCTGTACAGTTAAGAGTTAAGCAACCACGTTGGCAGACTTGAATTTAAGGAAGTAGTACGCAGGTTCGAGGGGAAAGTGTCCATTTTTTCAACTCATGTGAACAGTTTCTCAAATTGTCTCGTGTTTCAGTCTCAAAGTGAAATCCCTGATGACATTTTAAAATCATCAAACAGTGCTGCAGTGATATAATTTAGCTAACAGAAACAATTGACAATAATACCTTTAACACCTAATTTACCTTGAATAATGCCTGTAAAGTAAATCTAGTAATACATACATAATGATACATTTTGACATGCATTATACAGTAATACATTTCGAATGCTAAGTGAAAGAGGATTTAATAACAAAGCCAGCAAAACGTGACTTTGACCACAAAATGTTCAGACAAAGCACAACAGCGTGACCGCCTCACACATTATTTCCCTCAACCCAAACTGTGCGATTACCTTGTGCTTCTCTGTCGTCTCCCTTAATGATCAGGATGGATGGAGGGGAGTGTTCAGAGCCAGGAGTGACCACCAGCGACCACATGTTCCAGCAGCTTCATACTTGTCTGATAACAGCAGGCTGACGCCAAGACACACTCTCCTGCTCGAGCAGTACAGTAGCAAACGGGCACAACAGCAAACCTTCCTGTCACACGTAAGCAGCAGAGACCTGTCAGGGTGTGCATGTGAGCGAGTCTGCATTAACCCGACAAAGATGTGGTTTCTGTTTGGATGTGTTTGTGTGGAGTGGTGGCGTCTGGTGTGAGCTGTGTGATCAGGGAAAGGGGAAGCTCTGCCCTCACGCATGCAAGTGTTTTTCTACCATCTGTGACGTCACTGAGCCCCTACCAAAACTTAAGACGCATACAGTATTGGGCACAAGCCGAGTGTGAGAGTGTGGTTAACAACACAACATACCAGCACTTCCTGGTAAATAAATTGATCTAAAAGAAGTCAAAGAGGTGGGGAGGCAGATGTTAGTTTTCTCTTACCTCTGAAAATGTCTAATGCAGTAGACACAGCAGAATCTGAGGGCATGCAGTTTGTGTCTACGCTACTTTACTGTATTGCAGAGTACTACATGTCTCTGGTAAAAAAGAGAGCTCTCTGCACTTCTGCAGACCACGACAATCCGGTGCAACCAAGGCAGGAAAAAACAGTGTAAAGTAACAAAAAATTGCCGGCAATGTTTTGTTACTTTACTACATGTCTATATTTGCATCCTGCAATGTTTGGAGATGAACAAAAAAATGCAATCAACCGCTTCCCCTATCAGATACTACACTTCCTTTTTTAAAGCTGTTGTTTATCAAAGCATTACTTTTGGAAGGTAGAGTTGGGTGCAGAGGTGTAGACTCTTCATATGTGCTTTAGTCCTCTGAAACTTCTCTCCTGAGGTTACTGATAGCAAGGAGTGGCTATTTGTCCTTTCGTAAGACGGTTATGGTTTCAGATACGTGGCATCTTTTTTTTTTACATGACAATGAAATGCAAAGCCACAGTTAGCAGTTTTATCTATCCTTTTAGTTTCGCATCACTCTGTGCATGTGAAGCCACACCCAGAGAAACCGACTGCTGACAGGTTCCCATACTGTGGCAGGCGCCTGGAACTTCCGGGGCTGCTTCTGTGTGGTTTCACCTCAACACACATGGTTTCATTTAGAGCCAGTACAGGCTGATAACAAATTTGACATTTTATGCCATTTATCTCTTTGTGTGGATTCTGTAGAGCACTTTGTGTTACATTTTATATGTATGAAAAGTGCTATACAAATAAAGTCTAATTTCCTTAATTGATAATCAAGAACAGAGATGGGGACTCGAGTCTGAGACTCAGGCTCGAGTCGCACTTAAGTCGTGCAAACAGCTGACTTCAGACTGGACTCGGACTCGAGCTTCGAGACTCGTCAACAACCTGTTGTCATGCAATTATTGCTTTTTAAATCTAAATTTATTCATGTATTTCTATTTTCTTTTATTGGCGCATATTCGCTGAGGAAGCGTATGACGAGCTGCATGTCCCCTGCCCTTTGCCGTAATGTGGAACGTAATGCATGCGCTATGCCTCGTGCACACTTGCATATCAAAAAATGCATTGACGATGGCAACACCAAGTCCTCCCGGAGTTGTGCCTTTTGCCATTAGTTTTGCTTTCAATAACTTGGTAAACAGTGTCAGTAAGCCAACATGTACATGCAAGGTGTGGCACCAAGATAGATGATGCCGGATCAACAACGTCGGACTTCATCAAGCATCTAAAAACGCACCCAGATAGGTCAGTCACTCACACACCAATGTGAAAGAGACGTTACATTTAGCATATATCGTCACAGGTAACAAGCTAACCATCGCAAAGTGTTGTGCTAATGCTGGGAACAGGCACATTGTATCTTTATAGTTCTATCCATATGATGTGACAGACCAGGTTGTTGTTAAATAGCAATATGGAAAGTATCAGTTCTCTCATGTTTGCACCATGGTTGGTGTATTAACTTTCAATATAGATGTTTCCCTCAAACTTTCAACACTGAAAAATGTAATGCATGATGATGTTGGGCTTTACAGCCAGTTAGTAACACAGACAAACATGTATTATTTGGTGCAGATACCAGAATGTTGAAAAATACAGTTATGAAATTGAAACAGAGTTCTTAATTTGTATTTCTTCAGATTGTAGTAGATGCCATAAAGTTATCCTACAACTGATTTTGATACTGTACTGTATGGAGGGTAGCTACAGGACATGCTTTGAATTCATAAGATTTAACAATACAGTGTTAGGGACAGATGAGATGGCCAGAGACTTGAGACTTGACTTGGACTCGTGGCAAAAGACTTGAGACTTGACTTGAACTTGCCCCTCAAAGACTTGAGACTCGACTTGGACTTCCAAAAAATGACTTGTGAACATCTCTGATCAAGAAACATGTTGAAGGCAAATGAACACATGATAGTTAACCACCTGTGAAGTCTATTCTGGTGTTTTCACTAAAATGTTTGTTTTAACTTTTGGCCACTAGAGGTCAGGACAGGCCAATACGCTCAGTATACTGAGCCACAGTGTGCAGTTTTTTCTGCTACAAGAAGGGCAGATTGCTCCATTAAAATACACTTTCAATGGGTTGAGTGTCTTCTGCTGCAATATTTCTCTCCACTCCAGTGTATTTGTCTTCCTCTCTGCTACCCTTGATCCTAATTCCAGAAGAGTCCATTTACTGTTGTCTGTCTGTCTCTGCTGCTGCATGGTCACATCAGTCAACATCACTAGATTTTATCTCTCTCTCTCATTCACAGTGTACATACTGCTGCTGCAGGTAGAGAGGTGTATGGCATTCCCAAATAAGGCCACAGATCTCTAATTCGGCACGGCTCTGTGAAGGAATGGATAAACAACTTGTACTAACGTCATGTATAATGTCCCCCTCTCCAGCAGGAGCCTGTTGTATACATACAGTACAAACAGAAACATATAGATGACCCTGCTGCTGGTCCTTACAGTGACTCTGCACACTGTCACTGTTAAAGGCCAACACACAAGCAAGCCGGGAACATGCTAGCGTCGCAATAGCTCTCTGAGAATCTTTCCACTTTCTCTGTACTGTGCTGTTTACTCCCTGGCATTTTGTTTTTAGGACTGCACATGATTTCATTCAATAAAGAGTTGAAGATGGAATAAAAGCTCTGCAACCTAGCTAGCCTACTGTCAGTTAGTTATATCCTGTGTGATGGAAATGTATGTTCTGATGGCGTACCCAATGCCTTTTGGATAAAACTGTCCACCAAAAGGACAGCAAATTCATACAGGCAAACCCCTGGATCTGCTGACATGTTTTGCTCTACGTGCAGTGTAACACGATGATTTTAGGTTTTTAGTCAACAGTATTCAACTGTACTTTGGAGTGTGTGTGCATTGCTGTGTGTAAGAGACTTTAAGCAGTCTAAGGCCAGATTAAGACAGAGAGAGAGCTCATTCAGAAGCAAACAATGGACCGTTGCTCCAGTCATAATAAGCATTTGGCCTGTGACACAGCACAGAGGCCAAGGTCCTCGACTGGATCAGAGCTGCATTCTGCTCGCAGAACAAGATCGCTCTGGCTGCTTGATGGAAATGAAGAGGCGGAGTAAAAAAAACTCCTCTGTGAGTTCAAACCTATAGTCATGCTGACAAAGGCTAGTTCAGAATGTTTGACCAAAGCAACAGGCACGAAGTGGGGGACAGAAGTAATAAATTCAGTTGCGAATGCAATTTGAAACAGACATTTAATGGTCTCAAAACGTCAACATGAGACACATCTAACTCAGTGGGTCAGCGCGCTGCTGTGTTACAACAACAATGGGTCTCACCACACTAAAGAGTCCCAGAACATTAATGTCTAAAATGATATAATGTGCTGTGAAAGCTTCAACTTCATAACAATAAAACTCAGTGTGTTACAAAAGTACTAAACAGCATATTTCAACAATGTGGATGGAAATCTCCATTCTATCCACAATCCAGTGCATTTGTGAGTGTTTGTGAGTGTTAAGCCTGAGTGATGATGTGTTGCAGTCTCTTTTAGAGGCTCTGCGTGTCACTGGACAATAGTCCTGGTTTGGCTGGGTCTCTGATCCCTGTAGTGTTCTCTCATAATAAACACACACAGATACATTCCTCTGCGCTCCAGCGGTGGATTAATCCGTAAAGCCCAGGCCATACCTCAGGACTTACCTCAGGACTTAACTAATCTGCTGAGTTATGTGTTTTGTCACTTCCAGGACCAAACAGCTGATTGCTTTATTTGTCAAATTCAGGGCTCCTGTCAAACCCACACTGTCCTTCTTTTCTGCCTTTTGTCCCTGCTGAGTCAGAACTGACTCTCAGACACCTTTGACTCTTTTCCATTGCTGGCCAGAGTGTGGGTGTCTCTGGGGAGAGTGTTTTCTGTGTCCTGGGTCTCAGTGTCGCTGCGGGGGATACTCTCGGGCCGGGAGCCCGACCCTTTGCCTCCCATGGTCAAGCTTTTCTGGAAGCTCTCTGAGGTGAAGTAGTAGACCACAGGGTCCAGGCAGCAGTTGAGGCTGGCCAGGCACAGAGTGATGGGGTAAAGAGTTCGGGCAAAGCGCTCCACCGCGCAGTTAGCCAGGGCCTGGGTCCGCACCAGGGCGTACAGGAAGAGGATGGAGTTGTAAGGGACAAAGCAGATGATGAAGATGCCCAGATGGACCAAAATCATCCGCAGGACACGTTTCTTGCTGTCGCAGCCATGACCAACAGTCATCGGACGCCGTAGCGTCCGCAGAACAAGCAAGGAGCATACCAAGTTGGCCAGGAGGGGGAGAAGGAAGCCCACAACCTGGAAATCAATAAGAAGCATAACAAAATAAAAATAAAAAGTAGAACATCACTGCTATGTCTCTGGTTGGCTTAATAAAAAAAAAGTATTTCTATGTTTATTAGTGCTGGGCACCGAATTCAATACTTTTTAGGCACCGACCGAATTGCCTTTAAAGTATTAAGTATCGAAAAATGCAGAAAAAAGGAGTAAATCTCATCAGCGTCAGTGAGCCAATAAGCATGCAGCATGCTTCTACCAAGATCTAATAATGTCTGTGATTGGCTGTCTAACGTTACACAGAGACGGGGCTCACGTAGTCGGAGCTGAAAAATAAATAAAAAGATTTGTTCCGTAATGAGTAATTTCTTTTTGTTTTATAAAGTTGGTATGGAAAAAAGTCTTGTAAATGAACTATTGAATATTTCTGAATGATACACAGCCCTTATGTTAATGTGTGTCCATGTGACTATCAGAGCCTGTCTCTCCTCACTCACCTCGATGAAAATGGTGATTTTGGACAGGTAGGTCCTCCAGGTGCTCTTGGAGAAGCCCTCAAAGCAAGTGGTGGCTCTGTTTGTGCTGTTAATGGTGGAGAAGAAGGTCACTGATATCCCTCCTCCTACGATGGTCAGCCACACGGCGGCACACACCAGCGCCGCGTTCCTGCGCGTGCGGATGGAGCGGGAGCGGAACGGGTAGACTATCGCCAGGAAGCGGTCCACGCTGATGCAGGTGAGGAAGAGCATGCTGCCGTAGATGTTGGTGATGAAGGCTGTTCCTGAGACCTTACACAGTCCATCTCCAAATGGCCAATGGCGGTTAACATTGTAGAAGACCTTGAACGGCAGCGTGAAAACAAACACTAGATCGGATAGTGCTAAATTAGTCATAAACATTGTGGTCTCGTTGCGCATCTTCATCCGGAAGCAGAATACAAAGAGGGCGGCGCAGTTGGTGGTCAGGCCTAAGACAAAGACCACGCTGTAAACCACCGAGTACAAGTTGTACTTGAAGGAGTCGTCAATGCCGCAGTCCTCCATTCCGGTCTCGTTGAGCACCAGGCTAGCCATGGTGGCAGCTTTAAGAGGGAGGCCGCTCCACAGAAACAGGGTACACCAAAGCCGTCAGGAAAGGGGGGAGTCGGGGCGGATATCTGAGGACCAGAGGTGTCAGCAGGGGATCCACCCGTCAAGTCTCCTCCAAGTCATCGTGGACGTTCAGACACACAAATGGAGGCAGGGACAGTCAGGATGCACGGCTGCGGGGATGGTCAGTCATCCTGTGGAGAGAGAAGGAAAAGCACACGATCACTTCCTCGCTATAAAAGTTACAGCCCGAGAAGCAAACAACTCCAGTTCTCCATAAGATGAAGCATATTGTAAAACGTGTACGCCTTTAGCCATTACATCATGCACATTTGTATGTTTAGTGTATTTAAACATATAGAAGGCAGACATTTATTCCACGTTACACTGAATCTCGAATGTACAGCGAACGATTGCATATAGATAGGAATTTTTCTGATAAGACATCTGGCCAACATGCAAACACCTCCATTTTTTCCCCATACAAATAATACTACCGTCACATATTTTTTATAACATTTATCAATGTGTCTGACAGCAAAGTAAAGCAGTATACATTTAAAACCATTTGCAGAGAAGGAAAAAACATTTTAAATGCTTAAAAATCTACTTTCTAACTTGTATTATAGTATAGTCAATTTTGCCATGGCTGTAACATTCAGTTTATTTGCATGTTAGTCAGCATGTGTATGCCTTTATGCCATTCCTGTCTTATCTGTCAGTATAAATAAAGTCTCATCCGTCCACAGGGTTTCAGTTCACATGGCAGTGTGGCATGCGGCACTCAGGCTGTCATCAGGACTGTGAGAGGTAAATGGCTGCCAGAGACAGAAACGTGTCCTGTAGATTAGGAGGTTAGACATACTTCCCTTCAGCCGATGTAAAAGAGACCAGTGTCAAATCCCCTTCCAACCACAAAAGTTCAGAAAGTATCTAAGGCTGAGCTCCAACTGGAGGAAGTAAATAACTCTGCTGCTCCCACCATCACACAGCAGTGTTGTCATGATATACAATAGTTTTGTTGTCAAACATGAACAATTCAAATGATTTGACATTGTAAAAGACAATGTGTTTTCTAGTCATTCACTCAAAGCGAAATATTTGTGTCGGAACAGGAACTAGATTGTTGGGAATGTGTTGACTTTGAGTTATCTCTATTGTAGTGAGCTGTGTACTATTAACACACTAACACACTTGATATTCTACATCCACAATCAACTTTTTTTGTATTGCGGAAGTGATGACCAAAGAGTTATTGATCATGTCAGAAAATTGCACATTGTATGTTTTGTTTTGTAAGACAAATAACACAATATAATAACAAATGACACAATATGTATCACACCGACTAAGTGATTGCAGATTTGTGTTTTTGTTCAAACCTTACACGTACAGAGGCATTAATCAGCACTACAAACTACACTGTTTCAGTGTAGAAGCCACACATTATCTCATTGCGCCTACTGTGCAACTGCAACACTGTACATTTTCACAAACACTCTCTTAGTAGTTTTTTGCTGGCAAATAAATGTTGCGAACTGAACCACAAAGACGTGTGCCCAACAACTGGTATGGAGTATTGGACTGAATCGCCGAACATATAAGTGACTCAGCCAAAACAAAAGCGGAGGTAACTTCACGTCTCTCTCAATTAGAGCTGGGCAATATACTGATATTATATCGATATTGTAATACGAGACTAGATATCGTCTTAGATTTTGGATATCATAATATGGCATAAGTGTCTTTTCCTGGTTTTAAAGGCTGCATTACAGTAAAGTGATGTCATTTTCTGAACTTACCAGACTGTTGTAAGTGTTCTATTATTTGCCTTTACCCACTTAGTCATTATATCCACATTACTGATGATTATTTATCTATAATCTCATTGTGTAAATATTTTGTTAAAGCACCAATAGTCAACACAACAATATCGTTGCGGGATCGATATCGAGGTATTTGGTCAAATATATCGTGATATTTGATTTTGTCCATATCGCCCAGCCCTACTCTCAATCTAAAAAGGAAACTCCACCACATTTATTTCACTTCACTAGTCAGGACAAGTACTGTGCAGCACATAAAACAGTTGTATAATGTTTTCTGCGGCTCTGGATAGAGGTTTCCAAAATCTGAAAAAAATAGCCCTCATAATGTTATGTCTCGCCTTGGAATAAGGGGCTACAAATTGTGTCTTAAAAACTAAAGATGTCGAGTTTGAAAGATTGGCCGTTCACCCGGCAGGGAGACGGTCTGATGAAAGTCTATCAAGGAAATCCAACACTTGTGAAGCTTGAACTCTGTTACGGACTACAAAACTCTCAGCCTCTGCTGTGTTGATTGTGACAATCCTTCTTTATCTTTCTTTCAAAATCTCTCTCCAAAGTCCTCCAACTTTATGGGAGTGCAAATCTAAATGGCTACAGCATCCGATTTAACAAACCAAACTGGCAACAGTTATGCAACAGTGAGGTGGTCAGCCTATAGGCCTACTGGCATCCAGTGTACAAATCCTGAGTGTCTTTGGAAAGATCGGTCTTTTCACCACACACACAACACACACACACACAAAGGCAACTCTGTGAGTGTAAGCAGTCCATCAGTCCTGTCCTGTGCCAGCTGCAATGTGACATCTTTACTGCGTTTTCACACGACTCCCAGAAAGCCTCCACTGGCCTTCACAATACCCTCACTGTACCCATCTGCACCAAACACACACTTACATATTCACAAGTCTCCACACGTGCATACACACAAGCAGGCAAACACTTACAAACTACATGTGCCAGTCCTCACACACACACACACACACACACACACACACACACACACACACACACACACACACACACACACACACACACACACACACACACACACACACACACACACACACACACACACACACTGTAGAGTTCTGTGTACTGTGGCTCAGTCCCAGGACCTCTGACAGTGCCGGCTTCATATTCAGCTGATGTTGTTTCTGAAGGAAGCCAACTCTATAGAACATTACATTTGGCTGCTATGTTTATGTGTAAGAGACAAGCACCACCTCTACTTCAGATCTGTAGCAGAGACACATTTAAAGCATGTTGTGGATTTCTAGGAGTCCTGCGGAGGGATTTCAGACCTGTGTGTGTGCGCCTGTGTGTGTGTGTTTGTGTGTGCGTGTGGATTTCATGTACAGGTCGTGGACAGCTGCACAGTTAAAGGGTGTCCCCCCGCAGTCGGCCACAGCAGTGACAGAAACGGGCCTCTGGGACCCGCTGATCTGAACAGATCAAGTTCAGGCTCAGCTCAGATCCAGCTGTTCCTTTCTCTCACATGGTGGGAGGAAGAAGGCAGGGAGAGTTGAAGGTGGAGGACAACCAGGCGTGCAGTGTTTGAGAGAACATCTTCGATGCTTACAGCCAGTAGATCTAATGAAGTTAGTTTTTAGGTTTATGTGTTTTAATCAGAAAGGTCTTGTTAGAATGATGTCTCAAGTTACATCACACTCCACCAATATCATGATGAATATGCAGTCCTCCAAACCCTCCTTTATAACGTTTATATGTTCAACTGTTGGTCCATTAACCCAATAGTTTTTGATGAGACTGTGGAGAAAAATGAGGTGCTGTCTAGATTGGGATTCAATCAGCACCTACGTGTTGAGGCTAACTGCAATTCAGTGGTGGAATGTAACTAAGTACATTTACTCAAGTACTGTACTTTAGTACAATTTTGAGATACATGTGCGTGTGAGTAATTCCATTTTATGCTACTCTATACTACTCCACTGCCATTTGGAAGCCAATATTGAACTTTTAACTCACCTTCATTCATTTGACATTACTTTGCAGATTCAGATTATGAATGCAACATATAAATCAACTAATAAATTACTATGGAATATGCTACCCAGCAGTACATAAAATAACTGAAATTAGGCCCATCTTTACCAGCTGCAACATCGGTGATGCTTACACAATAATGCATCACTAATCATTATCCAGTGATGTTATTCTGTAATAATGAGTACTTTTACTTTCAGTACTCTAAGTATATTTAGATGCTAATATTATGTTCTTTTACTTAAGTAAGATTGTGAATGACTTCTATTTAATTTTTACATTGTGGTATTGCAACTTTCACTTAAAGAAAGTCAAATTTCTTCCACCACTGCTGCAATTTAGAGTCATGTTGTAGTTTGCATGAGCCTAATGAAACCTGGGTAACACTTTACTTGACGGTATCTACATAAGATTGACATGACACAGTCATAAACACATGAGACATAACTCATGACACATGAACGCTAACCCTAACCCTAACTTGTCATGACAAAAACCGAAGGACACGACTTACTAAAAGAAACGTTATGTCATAAACGTTATGACTTGTTTATGTCTATGACACGTTCAGGACAGTGTCATGTCACTCTTATGTAGATACCTTCAAGTAAAGTGTAACCGAAAATTGTTTTTTCCCCCAAAACACATGAGTTAAGCCTTGTGATGCATATTAAATCTACCATATCCCTTATAATCAATCCTTGTATACAAAACATTTTAGTGCACATAATGTGTGTAGTGAGTTGCATTAGCCTGTATTAAAAGGTGTTTGTGTACTTACACCACAACAGTGCAAAGCCTTGTCCTACAAAGTAACGTAACATCTAAGCTAGCTGCATTTCGTCACCTCGGATTTTCTGGCTAAACCAGTAGGCTAACGTTATATTAAATTTCGTATGTGCAAAGCAGCTACTCAAAGTTTTTTCTCAGCTAATGACAAAAAAAAAAAAAAAGTTGTCAACTCTACACAAAAAGAGTTATTGTCTGAAGACAGAGCAGACTAGAATTACTGGCAGCTGAATGGAGGGTGACAGCTCACCTCTGGTCACTGATGTCTGTCTGGCAGCAGTGCAGCGGCGCAGCTGTCAGAAGAAAAACTCCATACTTCTTCTCCCAAACGTGTTGGTGCTGCTCGGTCTGTTTGGCTCGTGGTTTCCGACCGTCCCGACTCAAATTGTACCAAACAAGCACGGAGAAGTCATGGAAGTGCTTTGAAGCTAATTAGCGACAACAAACACTGTGGGTGTGAGTTCTTCAATTAATGCCGACGACTCGCTCCGTCCGTCCGCTAGGAATGGGACCACATCACCGTCCACCGCGCCTGCTCACCCGGCTGGAGGGGGCTGTGCGCGAGGCGTGATGCGCCGTGTACGTGGAGAGCTGCTTGCACGGCCACAGGAAACGAGACAATAGCACCTCGGCTGGGCGGTAGGGAGGGGGAGGAGGGGAGTGTGAAGAAGGAGTGAAGGACGGGGGGGGGGTTCACAGGCTGGTGTCATCAACTCGAGACCTCAAGTTTATTAAAACCAGAAATACACTTTTCCCCCTTTATTTCAGAGTGACAGTGGATAGACAGTAAAGGTGGGAGAGATATGGGGGATAACACGCAGCGAAGGGCCGCTGCAAAGGCCTCAGCCTACATGGGGCGTACGCTCTGACTGGGTGAGCTAGAGGTCGCCCCCAGAATCACACTTTTATTATATAGGCCAGTGGTTACCAAAGTGGGGTTTGGGGAACCCCAGGGGTCCTTGAGGTGGTTCCAGGGGGTCCGCAGCACAAATCATTTATTTTCACTATTATTCCATCCAAAAGTAACACAATGACAGAATGTATGACTATTTTAGTCACAGGTTTCATACACTTTCTGTAGTTAATAAAACATCTATAAGCACAAATCCTATCAGATAGTGGCCCCTGGGGGATCCGTGGTACAATTTAGAGGTCCTTGACGTAAAAAAGGTTTGGGAACCACGGATATAGGCTAATATACATAGCTGTTTTTTATTAACCTCACTGTAGTAGATTAATGTGAATGTCATTGACCAGTGGTCGAAAGTAACTTTATTCATGTATTGCGCTATACTTGAGTATTTTCATTATACTACCTTATAAAGCTTTAGTTACTAGTTTCTTTGCAGATTCAGATTTTAAATGATCAACAACTACAATATGATGTATTGCTATAGATTATGTTACAACGCAGTGTATGAAGTAGCCTAGTTCCACCTCCACCAGTTTTAACATAAAAAATTATGTTTATATAAAATTATTTAAAAATATGCAAAAGTGAGAATAGCCTACTATTGTGGTATTTCTACTTTAGGATATTGTACTTTTTCTAGTCTAGAGGGTTCCTAAACTCCATTTGATAAATTAAAGTAGATTAAACTGAGATTAAGTGCTTGTTTACATCAGATAATAACTGAACTTTTCATGGGAAGTGACTTGCATTAGACCATAATGTATGTATAAACATTAAAAATATTTATAATTTTGTATAACTGCAGTGAATTAAAGGAGAATGCAGTATAATTAAAGGTCAAAGTGGGAGTGACATCTTCTGAGTCTCACACCAACCACTGTGAACTGTGTGATGCCTCAGAATTACAGCACAATGCTATTTCGGCTGCTATTTTGGTTGATCAAAGTCCTGCCACACCATTGTTACACTACAATCTTCATGTCTGAGGCTACCAAAGGAGTTATTTTTAGCCAGGTGACAGGGCGGTGTTGGACCGATTCCCATTGTGTTCAGGCTGGCATGGAGCTGTGTGTGTGGGGGTGTGTGTGCGTGGGTGAGCCCAAGAGAGACAGAGGCACTTGACAGAGGGGAAGTGGTCTTTGGGGGTAGCGTCTGGCAGGCTGACCACAGCACAATAGCAGCAGGGAGGACAGGACATCCTGCTTACTGCATAGGCTGCCTGAAACAAACACACACACACACACGCAAGCACACACATGCACACACACACACACACACACACACATTTAACATGCACACACACCCACACAAGCCATTACACACCACCAGATGTCTTTGACCTCTGGATTGTTGGTGTTGAAGTGCATGTGTTAAAAGAAGTATGAGTCACACATTGTGATACAAACATGTTTCCTTAATGATGTTTCATAACATGATTCCTTTCCTTGATTTAGTCAGCTCAAATATGGTATTTATAATTTATATATTTATTTATAATAATTTTCAAATATTTTGAAGGAGTTTCCTGTTAATTTGGAAAAGACAATTTTGGCAGCAGTGACCCACTAGAGCGGGGTCACTGCGGCTCTTAAGCCAGTGGCTCGCTGTGGCTTTGACAAAAAGTTATATGGAAGTGAATGTTTTTTTAACATTCTGAATTTCATTTGTAGGCCTAAAGTGATTCTTACATTCTTCATTTAGGCTACATAACATTTTAGTCACGTAAAATGTGCATCATAGCCTACGTAGCCTACGTCTACAGCCTGGCGCATTAGCCATACCATTTCAATTTTGCCGAACCTTAATAGCAGTCTCATAGCCGTTCTAAGTAATGACAACAAAACTGTCGGTGCGTGCACATGATACAAGCCTTATGTGCAGTTGCTAGTAGCCAAGGAGGACACAGAGGATTAAAAGAATATGATGGACTGTCAGATGGACTCTTCAGAAGAGGTCATTATCTTCACTCGAGTTTCTGCACGGGAAAGTCACCGGACGACACAATCTTCTGAACATAGCCATACTGAGAAATCCAGAGAGAGTTGTGTGGAGCTGATAGTCTTAATTAGCTTTGTAGCAACTCATTTGGCAATGGCTTGATTGTAAGCTTTAACAAACTAAATTGGTAATATTCAGAAAATGAAAGATATGCCCCTCTTCGCAAAGACAGGGCCATAAAAATGTCAATAAACATCACCATACTCATAGACGCAGATACTCAGTATTTTCCTCGAGCTCCGGAGCACCCACGGAAAATACTGAGCACCCACGTGTGCCAGACTGCCAGTAGGCTACATTCACTTAAAATTAAACATTGCAGTTGGTGCTAAGTGGAGCATCTGTCATAGTTGGATTGGTTATGTTGCTGTCAGTCCCCTGCTCCATATCCTATCCACCAATCACAGCGTCTCTCGGATGAAAACGCCTCTTTAGTGACACCCCTCCATACCCCCACTATAAAGTGCGTGCATGTGAATTAGGTAATCAGAGTGAGACTAAAATTTGTTATTAAAAAAGCATAACCTAATGATGCAAGTGCATCGACATCCACCACCAGTGCAGAGACTTCCACCAGTGCCCTGTCAGAAGCAGATAACAACAGGTGGCATTGATTCTTAATTTCCCACGAAGCTGATCGCAGTTACGCGCTGTCCTGAGTTGAAAGATACTTTACTACCTACTTTACGGCTTTATTATCGAGTTAATAAGTCTGTGTGTTCGTGTCGGCCACTGTCCATTTCCTAAGGTTCTGAAATGCAAACATTTAAAGGGCGTGCACCCGTGAGCACCCACAGAAGAAAACATAAATCGGCGCCTATGACCATACTAATGTATTTTCATTTAGATCTTTGAGTAATGTTTATAGGCTAATTTAGACTTAAATAGACTGTGTTCATTAGAAGGCTGACTTTAAATATGTTTTCCAGCTCCAGACAGATTATTTAAAGGGGTGATAGAATGATTATATAGGGTATTTCACACTGTTCCTTATGGTCTCCTAATGGGGTATGTAACATTGGTTGGGCTGAAAATGGCCTGGTTGATATTTTACTGGCCCTTATGCATCCCTGTGTTTTGGCCCTATTTGTAAACAAGAGCTTTTCTTCCAAATATGGTATGGTCATGAATATTTAGATGAGCTGCGCTGATTGGTTGAGCGACTTTGCCATACGCAGACATTAGAGAGGCGCTGATTGGTTGAGCGAATCCCCAATACACATACATTAGAGAAGCGACAGAATCTCATATTCCAGACACTGCAATGTTTCATTACCAAATTCACTTCTGAGACTTTTTAAGCGAGAAATCAACTATATAAAGCTGAAAAATGGGCCGTTTACAAAAATTGATGGCTAATTGCAAATTTGGTAAGACGTCGGACTTTAGGAGCTCCACACAGTCTGACGAGAAAGCGGCACGCCTGCTGGGCTCCATACCCAGCGCAAAGTCACCCTTTGTGGATACTGCACTACGGGGCTCCGCGGCCAGCTGCCGGCATAACTAATATATTTACGGTTTGAATTTCGTCACGCCACTTATATAACATCATTCCCCAATGTCTTATAAAGCTAACCGTTGTGTCCGATTTGATTTTAAGGCATTTTTACGGACGCGAGGAGTCTTTGTAGGATGAGCAGCTGCTTGCTATATGTCCCATTCATTACAATGGGGAAATACCGCAGCTAGCTAGCTACACTTTCGTCATAACTAAATTATATTTACAGTTTGAATTTTGTCATGCCACTTATATAACATCATTCCCCAATGTCTTATAAAGCTAACCGTTGTGTCCGATTTGATTTTAAGGCATTTTTATGAACGTGAGGCGTCTTTGTAGGAAAGCAGCTGCTTGCTATATGTCCCATTCATAACAATGGGGAAATACCGCAGCTAGCTAGCTACACTTTTGCCATAACTAAATTATATTTACAGTTTGAATTTCGTCACGCCACTTATACAACATCATTCCCCAATGTCTTATAAAGCTAACCGTTGTGTCCGATTTGATTTTAAGGCATTTTTATGAACGCAAGGCGTCTTTGTAGGTGGAGCAGCTGCTTGCTATATGTCCCATTCATAACAATGGGGAAATATCGCAGCTTGCTCACTTTCGCATAACTAAAGTATATTTACAGTTTGAATTTCGTCATGGCATGAATATTATAGGTTCCTCAAGGTCTTACAAAGCTTAGCTAACACTTGTCCGATTTCGGATTTCAATTGAATGTATTTTTGTGAATGTCAGAGTTAGGAGGAGGCTAGCTAGCTCTCATTGATGGACTCCAGCTCACCGCGGCTCTATCAATGAGACTCACGGACAAGAGGCGTTTATTTCCCCGATTGTTTGTTTAAATAACTCAACACACATACCCATTATAAGATTTACTGGAACCTGCGGGCTGCGGTAAAAGATTGCGGGCGTAACAAGCTCGCTGACACTGCGGTCAGGGTGGCGATGTAGCAACCCAGGCAGCACCAACACCGGCACTAAACTCCGACACACAGTCGGAGAAAATTTGCAAATAGCCATCCATTTTCGTAAAGCGGCCCATATTTGAGCTTTATATGGTTGATTTCTCGCATAAAAAAGTTTCAGAAGTGAATTTTGTAATGGAATAACAGAGACTCTGCTGACCTAGCTAGATTCAGAAAACTACCTGATCTCAGGTCAGTTGTGTAGCCTATGTAAATGAGCGTGGACCGTTCTCTTAATACACCCATGGGCTGACAAAGGTTCCGGTTTTTGGGAGGTTGACGTCAACTTCCAGCTTTGTTGGGATTCGCCCGTTTTCAGCGGCAGTTTCAAAATATGAGATTTTCATAGTAAAGGGGTGTCAATGGGATTTTGAGCTTCTATGTATGTCCTATTTACCCACCGAACTGTCGTTATTCAACTATGACAGGGTCGGTTTTGCATTCTATCACCCCTTTAAAAACATTTGGGGCCAAAAATGGCTTTTGATAGTAGGTTACTGACCCCTGCACTGTCATAGGATTTCCTAGGATAAAAATTTAATTTTCATTTCGTACCCCATGAAAAGGCCCCAGTATCATCATTTTCTATGGAACTATTAATTTTAGTATTAGTAGATGTTTTTGTAAAAATGTGTACACGTTTCTTGTGAGTTTTTGATGTCTCCTGCCAATAACAAATTCCTGGACTGAGAGTCTACAGCCATGCTAGCGGCTCATTGAGGCATAACCTACTTAGACACAGTGATGCTTTAAGCTAAATGCTAACATCAGAATGCTAGCTTGCTCACAGTGACAAAGCTAACATGTCAATTGCTGCCTTCAACTGGGGTTTCCCTTTACCAATGTCCAGGAGAACAGTCCATATGAACGCCACTCTCTTGTGGTATTCATGACATTGAAAGTGAACATTTTCTGAAAGCTCCAACTAGTTGTGACAAGTTTGCTGACATTTTAGGAAATGGCAGAGGAAGTGGAAGTACATTTTTTATATATTGTAATTGTAGTCCTACAGAGTTTTTCTTTGTAATTTGATGTATAAGGAAAATGTTGATATTCCTGACAGCCTCATCTTTTTCCTCTGTCATCAAGCCTTTGCATTTCCTGCATTATGTTACCAACTCGCTAGCTAGCTAAATTGTTAGCCTTGGCGGCTTCAATGCTATCGGTAACGGTAATGTTGCCATTGCCTAGCATTTACTAGTTGGCACTAAACACAACGTACAGCTGAGGCTGATGGGAATGTCATTAGTTTTGCAGGTATTTGGTATTGGACAAACTAGAATTTTGACTTGATAATGGAGCTAGATGAGAAGTTAAGGGAAGTTCCAACAATGGTAATTCATTCGATAGTTATACAAATATTTCAGTCTTGATCAGCACTTTTCCACTATTGTGGCTAAAAAATACTATGTGGAACAAAGCATTCTCATGTCCATTTGTACAGTGGAGGACACCTTATTAAAGGTGATGGGTCAACTTATGGTCGGTTGCCTGTGATGTACTGACAGTCAAAGCAGCCAACTGTGGCAGAAAAACACATCTAAAAGCAAAGGCAGAGGAGCTAAAGCTGTGTTGCAATTTCATGATTGGATGAACCAGAATAAATGGTTTAAGTAAGGTTTGATTGGGTTGCAGAAAACACACACACACACACACACACACACACACACACACACACACACACACACACACACACACACACACACACACACACACACACACACACACACACACACACACACACACTCCTCCCTCCTTATTCTCTGTGTTTGGTAACGGTAACTAAGCTGTGCTGCCCCGGCCAAGGCTTTGTGAGTCACACCAACCAGAACAAAGAGCCCATTACTGCACTCCCCACTTCACCCTCTCTCTCTCCCTCCCTCCATCTCCTCTCTTCTTCGACCCCTCTGTCCTGCTCTCCTTTAATGCGATGATGAGTGTATATCCTTTGCTCTCCTCCCTTTGCCTTTGTCCATCCTCTCATTCATTGGCTCCAGAAGGGTTAGGGGCAGCCGCTTTGTGCCATACATACCTCTGCCCTAACAACAGAGCCGGACAAAGGCAAGGCAGTACAACACAGGCGTCTTGAGCTGTATGGCCTTTATGGACTAATATTAACATGACTGCACTAGGGTGTCCTAAGTGTGTATGTGTTTATGTCTATAGCTGACCTTAGCCCCTGTGAGCCAGCCTTCAGCTCTGACCTGATAAGACACCAGCTCATCCACAGCAGAGCGGAGCCCGGATCAATGCTGCTGCGGAGGGAGACCACAGACACTGGGCAGCTCCAGCCGGAGATCGAGCGGCGGTTGTTTACCCCACAGCGCTGATAGGTTCAGCATGAGCAGCCACGGGTGAGCACTCGTTCTCCAGACTGAGAGACGAGACAGACAGGCTGACCAGACTGACCCCGACCTGTGCAGACAGAGCCGCTGTTTGTCACTGGGATATAATGGGCTGATGTACCTTGTCTCAGTGTATATATACGGCAAAGAGTCAGCTGTAGGTTTGATGAGTCATTTCCACACATGGTCTTCTTGGCAAGGCCAGTTTATTTGTATTGCACCTTTCAACAACAATTGCTTTACATAATATATAATATAATATAAAAGAACAATTTAAATAGGATTTCAGTAAATATATACAGATAAAACAGAACAAGTTTTTCTTAAGATGATAGTAGGCTGATTTTGTAATTGCTTTTTTTAAATTGAAATTTAGGTCTGAGTCCATGACTTTACCAAGATGTCTGGCTTGGTATGTGGTCTTTAACATTACCAATTGAAGCTGAGCACTAACTTTCAATCATTCTTCTTAGGCCCTAAAAATAATTATTTCAGTTCAGTTTATCTTTTATTGAAGAAAACTTTGGCGCATCCAATCATTGATTTGTTCAATGCACTTACTCAGTATTTGTATGGGACCAGTCACCTGGTGCCATATATAAATCTGTGTGTCTCCTGCATAATTATGTTCATTTTTATAATCTGAGCTGGTTAAAGCATCTACATTTTGAACAGAAAAGGCCTGAGAATGGAGAATTGGGGAACACCACAATGCCAATTTTGTAGACTCAGATGTGTAATTGCCCATCGACACAAAGTAGTACCAGTTTAGCACTGTGCCAGAGTACCAGAGTTTTCCAGTCAGTAATATGTTGTTGTTAAACATGTTGAATGCAGAACTGAGATCCAATAATACTAAAATAATACTAAGACTAAAATCTTTCCACAGTCTGTGTTTAAGTGAATGTCTTTCAAGTGTTTTTTTAGTAATTTACTGATTTCTTGTTAACTCTGATTGAACATTTGTGTGCACTAAGATAGTCATCTTAAAAAAAACACAGAAGGGCAATATTCGAAAGAAGAAAAATGTCCTTTTGACATCTGCTTGCATTGGAAGTTGGGAGGCATTGAATCCATAAGAACTACTACATGGCTGTTATAAACTTAAAATCAAAATTGTGCTGATAATTTAATCATTACTTAGAACTTATTTGCCTGCCAAAGATCTGATTTTTAATGAAGCTAAATTCAGTTAAAAGCTGTCTTTACAGATATAAAGTTTTATGTAGGGCTGAAGACAGACTGTGGTTAACAAGGAATGAAAACCAAATTTGATCAATTTCAGCAGTCAGTCTATAATGCATCCTGTTTCCTAACAGATTAACTAGATTTGATGATTGAATAAAGAGAAAGCTTGGGGTGTAATTGAATTGAGTTTAATTCTAATCTGCTTTATTGACAGCAGAGGTATTGAGTCAAAGTCTTCCCAACATCCCCCCAAAAATCAAGTATTTCCTCGCTTTATTTAATTATTACAGCAGTTCAATTATATTTCTTGTTTCTAGTTTTATTTAAATCAAGCAGTTTGTCTCGAAATCACCTTCTGCTTAGTAAACTATAAAGCAGACTCTAATATATAATCTAACTTTTTTAGGACTTTGTCTATATTTTCCCTATATGTAGTGTCAGATTAAAGAGTCATTTTCCAACTTTCCCAAAAATGATTAACCCGTAAAATAAAGTGTATAAATAATTAAAATTAATTGTCCAACATGAGGGTCTAAATGCTGTTTTTAAAGCCTTCTTAAACCTAAATTGTGGCTCATCCCCTTTGATTGGGAGCAGGTGGGGGCTCTATTTAAGCCTGTCTTATATAGACTCGCTCTTTTTCTGTCTTCTCCTGTTGGGTGTGGAGACGTGTCTGGGCTGGTGTGCTGCCAGGTGCTACAGCCTTGTTCCATGCTGCTGCGGAGGCTGCCGGGTGCCACAGCTATCTAAGGGGCCAACACTCGCCAGCACGTTTCTCCTCCCACTCTTGCTGTTCTGGATAATACAGATTGTTCTGGATATTGATTGTTCTGGATATTGGTACAGATTGTTCTGGATACTGGTATAAAAATTGTCTGGATATATGGGACTGTTCTGGGCGCACAGAGCTGGTTTGGATCGATACGGCGAAGCGTTTGAACACCCAGACATTGACTTTGTAAATATTGGTATTAACTGTGTATATATTGCATGTGGGTTTTTGTCCTTCTTTTCCATGTGTTGATTTTGGTTTATTTTGTTTCTTTTAATTATGCATGCTGGTTTGTTGATTTTTGAATTTTGTTTATTACTTTTCCAGTATTCATTGTATGCTTTCTTGTAACAAAAGATCCCTGCTATTTTAATATAACATTTGAAACATAACAAAATAAAATGTGTATATTTTTATAAATATATTGTCTCTGACCCCTAATTTTGGATAAAAGGATCTGTGTACTTTTGAAGGTCTTGGGCCTATCCCAAGTGGTGTTGTCGGAAATTTTAGCTTCTCTAGTGTCCTAGGCCACTCGCACTGCCACATTAGCAAAAACCCCTGTTTGGTCTTTCACAAATGTGCTCGTTCATGTGTAATTACTTCCAACTAATCAAAGTATTCTCGTAGAGCGTAGAATCTGACATTCAGAATACATACGGGCGAGTCACTCGAATGACTGCAGCCATGTAGCACCTCCATCTTTAAAACACATTAGCCAAAGAGGGACATACCTCTGCATTTCGCCCTCTTACACCTATTGGCACAGTGACGAATGCCAGGGGGAGACTACTTGCCAGGGAAGCGAAAAAGAGCATTAAAATGGCAAAGCAAAATGACCAAAGTTAATATTGGAGTGGCTAGAACAGCATGTAAACGATGGAGAGAGTTAATTTGGGGTTTGGCCACCATAGGAGGAGGGGCTAGAAATAATATTCAGTTGGTTGTCATATACAATTTCACCACTAGATGGGAGAAATTCTTTACTAGCAGACATTCTGTTACTATAGATATTAAATGATGTATTCATTTTCAGTTATTTGTTCATTTTGTTGACCTAAAAATAGCCAGAAAAAATATTCATCACTTCAGTCTCCACAATGAAATCAACAAAGAAGAAATCTACTATTAAGGTATTTTATTTACTATGTTATATTAAACTGAGATATGTGTATCATGATAAAGGACACTGGGATGGATGTGGGTGTATTTCTCATAATTAGACACAATCTGCAAAACATATTTAATAATTTCACTCATATCTGGTGTTAATAAATAAGCTAAGTACTGTAGCTAAGTCTCATATGAATGTATGTATGTCTAAGTACTCGTATGAAATCTACAATTTCTTGGGTAAAATAGTGCATCTCATCACTGTATACTATACTGACATGACCAAATCCAACAGAGGGGGCTAGGACTGCATGTCAAAAGAAAGAGGACATACCATATTACTGAAGCCATACTCTGGATGGTGTTGCCCTGGCCTCCAGCACCACTGTTAGAAATTTAGGAGTTATCTTTGATCAGGATATATCCTTTAATGCCAATCTAAAACAAACCTCAAGAACAGCCTTTTTTCATCTTCGTAACATTGCCAAAATTAGGAATATCCTGTCTCAAAACGACGCTGAAAAACTAGTCCATGCATTTGTTACTTCCAGGCTGGACTATTGTAATTCCCTACTGTCAGGTTGCTCAAATAAGTCTCTTAAGACTCTCCAGCTGATCCAGAATGCTGCAGCGCGTGTTCTCACAAGAACTAAGAAAAGAGATCATATTTCTCCTGTATTAGCTTCTCTGCATTGGCTTCCTGTTGAATCCAGGATTGAGTTTAAAGTCCTTCTCTTGACCTACAAAGCTCTAAATGGTCTAGCACCATCATATCTAGAAGAGCTCCTAATACCCTATTGTCCTACTAGAGCACTGCGCTCCCAGAATGCAGAGTTACTGGTGGTACCTAGAGTCTCTAAAAGTAGAATGGGAGCCAGAGCCTTCAGTTATCAGGCTCCTCTCCTATGGAACCAGCTCCCGATCTGGGTTCGGGGGGCAGAAACTGTCACCTCATTCAAGAATGAACTTAAAACTCTCCTATTTGACAAAGCTTATAGTTAGGGAGTGAGGAGTTGCAGTGTTCACCTAACTGGCCCAACTGCTTCTCTTCATAATTGTTAGATTAATAATACATAACAAAGTAGAGGGAGGCAGGCCAGCCAAGCCAGATCCGGCAGGGGGAGAGTTCTAAGCCCGAAAACGCTACCTCTCCTTATGACCTGTCTCTCTTAGTTACCTGTTATAGTTACGCTGTTATAGTCCTAGACTGCCGGGGGACTTCCTTCCTTTGACACACTGAGCTGCTCTCTCCTCTCCCTTTCTATTACTGTTACTATTACTATTACTATTTGTGTGCAGCCCGTCCCAGAAATGCTTGTTACTAATCCTAGCTTCTGGGGAGTTTACTCCCCGGAGTCCTTATGCTTTTTTTTCCCCCAGCGTATTTCCTTGGAGAACGTTGGCACCAAGACCCTGGTTGCAGCTGTCGCCGTGGTCCTGCTGCATTCCCTGGTGAACTCAGCGATGCCCTGCAATGTCATGCTGCGTCCTGCTGAACCCTGCAGCTTCCCGCTACATCCAGTCACTGTTCCATTATTAATGTGACTACTATCGCCACTGTTCATCACACCCCCAACCGGCTCGTCAGACACCGCCTACCAAGAGCCTGGGTCTGTCCGAGGTTTCTTCCCAAGAGGGAGTTTTTCCTCGCCACTGTCGCACTGCTTGCTCTTGAGGGAATTACTGGAACTGTTGGAATTGTTGGGGCTTTGTAAATTATAGAGTGTGGTCTAGACCTACTCTATCTGTAAAGTGTCTCGAGATAACTTATGTTATGATTTGATACTATAAATAAAATTGAATTGAATTGAATTGAATATTAATTAGCTTGGTGTAGTAGCTGAGTCCCTCCATCCTCTCCAGCCTTTTACACTTTATTAAGGGCTCTGTATTGAATATGTCAAAAGCAGACTCAGTTGCTCTGTCCTTCCCTCTGTTGGACACAGCTCACACTAAAATTATGAATAACATAAGTAAAGTAAAGCTGCCCACAATAACTCTGTATTAGAAGTTGTTCTCCTCCTCCGTGTCAGAGCAGACGTTTCTTTTAGCCGTAACTGTGGTGTGTGATGTGGTTATGTCACAAGTTCCCTCATAAATGCAAAACAGTTTACTCACAGGATGTACAACTTTGATCTTTTATATCATCAGAGACACATTTGTGTAATGCAAGGATGATTGTAGTAGCTGAAATCTGGGCTCCAACCACCATGTGCCTGGGTACTGTCTTCAAGTCTTAAGCCCTGTGTTTTTGTGGCTTCTGTCTTATCAGCATGACCATCGTTTGACTCATATAGGCAGACATTGCTTTTGTGTGCGTATTATCTGATCAGTAGCTAGCTAAGTAACTGGGTGGATAAACGCAACTGTTTCCATTTATGGAAAGAAAAACAAATCTTGCTACTGAACCATCCCAGTTTGTGTTTTTTACTTTTTACTGTGCAAATGATATGGTGCCAAATAATGTAAACAGACATATGTGAGTTATTGGGCAGCAAGGGGGACATGATTATGCAAACAGAACACATCTTGAAACACAAATTAGAGACTGTGAAGAGCAACATTAAATTACTTAATATGTTGCCTTGTGCTCTTTTATTTTGCAAACATTGGTCAGAGCACCGTATTTCATTTTAACATCTTGTCTGTCTGCCAGATCGAACCGCTGAGAGACTGCAGGATGAGAGCATGTTTACAATATGAACCCGATCATAATCTCTCACTCTTAAAATGTGAGATTGCAAGCCTCTTCAATGTAAACAGAGGAAACTTTTCATTGAAAATCCCGCCTAAAGCCACATTTCACAATATCTATGCCTTTCCTGGAATGGTCTTCATCTTTTTACAAATGAAAAGTCAAGTTCAAAAAGCACCTTTTCTCTATGCGATACACTACTACAGCTTCAGTTGGTCTGGTATGACCAGTTGCTTATGGTGTCCTGTACTTGTGCTACTATTACACACATAAACATTTTAGTGGTTTTATCACAAAAGTAAAAGTGCACACATGTCAATTTTTGTGATGCAATTGTAGCCAAAGGGGAAATTGTTCAGTTAGTCTCAATTTAAGGCCCATATAAAGACATCTTACTCAGAATATTTCCTGCAATATTACAATAGTTTTACTATATAAATAAAATAGAATATCAATAACTCTTAATGAAAGAAGCTCTTACTCTTCTTTCTTCTGCTATAAAAGACAACATAATGCAGCCATAAATTCACCAGCCATAATGTCCTTCTCAGGCATGAGGAGAAACCTGGAAGGGAGGGAAGAGGCACCAGACCCAGAGGGGAACTTTGAGAGGTTTGTAGCGTTGTGAAATAATTCTGAGGCCTGGTCAAAAGTTGTGAGTGGAGCGAGTACAATAGTTCAAGCAGCACAAGTGTCCAGACCAGGCTGCAGCTGAGCTGAGCCCAGTGAGAAGTCCTGAATCTGCGAGTCTGTTGAGGCCAGCGTGACACCAACGTTGCCTCCAGTCCCAGCAGCCCCAGCAGGAGCAGAGAGGCCAGGTGGTGAGCATCAAGCAGCTGCAGACAGAGCATGCTCACAGCCTCCCTCCACCAAACTGATTCCCCCTCCTCCATGAGGCCCGTTGTAGTCTCACAGCCCGCCTCCTCCATCAACCAGACGAGTGGCGCTCCCGGCTGAAGCATCCAGTGCAGCAGCACGAGGCTGTCTGTCAGAGCCAGCCGGCCCAGGAGCACAGTGGAGGGCTTGGTGGAGATGTGAGGGGAGCGCAGCAGCAACAGGGCCCGCAAGCTGAACACACAGCCCACCAGCAGGGGAAGGCCTGCTGTGTGGGGGAACAACAGCACCGTCACCAGCTTCAGCAGTAAGAAGAAACGCAGCCATCCTCTAGAGGCCGAGAGCACTCCCTCTGTGGCTGAACCAGGCCAGCACCAAGAGCGCATCTCCCAGACTGTCTTTGGTGTGATCTGCAGAGAGTTCAACACGTGGAGGTTAGCTCACTACTTCTTTTGGACAATCTATTTAGTATAAATAGATATTCAGCATGCCTCTCTGATCCACCCATTCAAAGGCGCAAACACGCCACATAATTCTCTTCACAGCTTTCTCCTTTTTTATGACTAAGCCACAGTGTTGTGTAAGTAGGCAGAGGCCCAGGCAAGCAAACAAGCCATCCATAAATCCTTCCGTGTCATAGACATGATTTAACATGACTAAGGTAGAACCTCACCTGGCTTTATTTAAGCATTTGCGTGGCATGTAATTACTTTGAAAATAAAGGATTAAAGGGGCCTCAAAAGCATACAGCACACCATGGGCGATTTTAGACCCTTTTTATATCATCTCAGCAGGAGACGGTTGTAAAGTTTAACGTTGGTAGTCCCCAGAGAAGAAGTTGGTAATTTCATGGCGCAGATTAATACCGAAATTGAAACGTAAGCAACTAAAATTGCTGAATGTTAGAACATTGTGTGAAATTGGTCATTATTACTGTGACTTATAAAGTGTCAGGTTTAGTTCCAGCATAGTGTTGATAGTGTCAATAAATGTTAGTAGACGTTCTTCAGTAGCTAGCTCAGAGCGGTTAGCAAGGCACTGTATCCGTGTCACATTGTCATTAGGGGCTAATGAGCCTAAAGGTCTGGTCCTAGAATCGCCCCTGCGACACACTATGACACTTCATTCACTATCATCAGTTTATGGATGGCAACAATTAAAAACAGTCAGAAAAGTTTTATGCGTTTTATGTCACCTCACATGATTTACATTTCATTGAATTTGATACATGCGACTCTTACAGTAATCTGTCTATTGGACATATTAGAATCTTTTAAACTCAAGCATGCATTGCCTCAAATGCGGATTCAACTGATGATGCAATAAACACATGTATCTACCTTTAAAACTGAATCTTGTTTGTGAGGGACTCACCTGTGTACTGACAGGAAGTTGAGATTGAAATCCATTGTCCCGTTTCACCTGGATGTGGGCTGGAAGCTTTCCCCCCATGCCAGCCCCTCTTCTTCTCAAAGAGGCTGAATGAGAGTGTGTGTGTGTGTGTGTGTGTGTGTGTGTTTGTGTGTGTGTGTGTGTATGTCTCTCTCTTCTCTTTATCAACGCTGGTTGCTTCAACTCAACTGGCTCAGTCCGCAAATGTCATCATGTCTCATCTGGAGGAGAGCCAGACTGCATCTGACTCATGTTGGTGGATGATCTGTGCCCTAGGGGTTTCCGTGCATCATTGTTATCAGTGTAAACCTGTCTAATTTTTCCATGCAACACAGAGCCAAAAAAGGAGCTTTAAAGCGCCCATATTATGCTCATTTTCAGGTTCATAACTGTATTTTAAGGTTGTACCAGAATAGGTTTACATGGTTTAATTTTCAAAAAACACCATGTTTTAGTTGTACTGCACAGCTCTCTCTCACTGCTGCAGATCCTCTTTTCACCTGGTCTCTGTTTTAGCTACAGAGTGAGACCTCTTTTCATCTTCTTCTTCTGTACTATCTTTGATTGCACTCGCACATGCTCAGTAGCTCAGATGTAGAGCATGTCAGCTAGCTAACTCTAGAGACAGTAAAAGACAGGCTGTTTCTCCAACTTTGGTTAGTTACAAGGCAGGATCAGCTGGGAGACTTCTAAATGAGGGCGCACATGGAAGTAGTTCTTTTGGAGATTATGGTGAACTTGTGTGTGTTGTAGCAGTGCTTTGCTATTGAGAACGACGTAGCATGCTAGCGTTAGCATGCTAATGCTAACGCTACGAGCTAACGGTTGTGGTTAGCTAGCTCATTTCGGACTGTGACGTCACAGTCCGAGCCGATTTTGACCAGCTCACCAGGAGACTGAAGGCAGGACACATTCAGAAACCGTATCTCACTCAAAACACCATGGATGGATTGTTTTCAAAGTTTGTATGTGTGTGGAAGCACCAGAGACACAAAAGAACACCCCAAATACCAGAAAAAGTGATTTTTTTCATAATATGGGCACTTTAAATGCGGAGAGTGGGTGCCAGGGAGCAAGTTGCCAAGATTTCTCACATACATTCAGTCAAGGAAGAAACTTTCATACTGACTAATATCAAATCAATATAGATTCCCAAAACTGCATACCTCATTATAAACACATATGTGATGTAATAAATGTTTCCACAGCTTCAGGTATTGAATGATTTATGTTGCTGTTAAAGCGTAAGTGTTAACAACCCACACGTGTTGTGAGTATTTCAGATGTTGTTTTAGGGCAGGCGTGGTAAAATACACCGTATCCACGGCAACTAAGGTGTGAACTGAATGATACCTTTGTTACCTCTGCTAGACAATGTGACTCAGCCATAAACTGACTAATCACTCAACTCACTCTGGCGTTACGATTGGCATTGCTTAATTCATTAGTTGCAGCACTTCTTTGATGGTTGACTGGGAACAGGTGGTTTAAGTTTTAGTTTGGTGCACACTACGCGCACGTGATGGTGTTTAACAGGCCAGGTGTGTGATTAAGCGTATCACATATGTGAGTATTTGTGTACGAGCTCTGGTATGAACTTAAAATGAACCCTCCCTCTTAAATATTCTGCTTATATATGTTTATATAGTACTAACTTGTTTTTCCAAACAGGTTTTTAAGGAAATAAATATTATGTGTTCACTGGAAAAATAGATGGTGTTGCAGAATGTACAAATTTCCCAACTTTGTATAAAAATGAAGGTGTATGTGTATTTGTTTATGGCCCTGATTACTTACTGGTGGACTCAGGTGCTTAATATGGTACCCCCATGTTCGGAAAACAAAGATACTCTCTTGAATGCTCCTATGTATGATAAAACATGATGTAGTGCCCTAAGGGGTGCCCTTTAGCTTTTAAAACACGTCCTTAACGTTGTGAAACGCAGTTTGGTTAGGTTGAGGCGCGAAAACTACTTAGTTATGTTTAGCAAAAGATAACCAGTGTTTGATTTCAGGCCTGGTATGAACCGCTGGAAAACCAAGCTATTTATTATCAATAGTTTGACACAAATCTAGCACAGGCCAACCAGTAGACTTCAAAATGATCCTAAAGTACCAACGCCGCAAAGCTGTGACTGCACTTCTGAGAAGACAAGAAACTCAACATGTTAGTGTAACAGATGTGGACAGGGTATGAAGACAGACAACCTCAGCTGACGGTTTTCCAAGATTTATTTGCTCTGCAGAGGACTATATCACATTAATTGGCTTCTGGTCTATCCTGTCCTATCCGCACCTCTGCTCCTCAGCAATACAAGACGGTATTGTCTAAGAGTGATCTAATTTTCTACCATACATACATAAAAATTACAGTATAGTATATCATTCAACTCTTAATGTGCACATTGCTAGCCAACAGGAGCAATTAGAATAGACTGGGAAAACCTTACTTGAATTATAACAATATATGTGAAAAACATGAGAAACAATGTTTTATATTTTGTAACAGTTTCAGTGGGCAAAGTTAAACAGTACGTGGGTTTGGGTGACTGTACAGGTAACAAAAAGAATATAACGTCTAACAAAAGCGATACACATACATGCAGAAGACAATATCACATTAACTGGCTTCTGGTCTACTGTTTCCTATCTGCACCTCTGCTCCTAAACATTAAATAACAGAATTTACACACTCAAAATGGACTGTAGAGCCTCCGTTATTTGCATTACACAGTAACAGTAACCTACCCATGGACAGTATATGAGAATGGACCAACAGATCCCGTTGCTCTGGACGGAGACCAGTGAAGGATATTAGAAGCACTTTTCCGGTGAGCGCTGAGCGTTACTGAGCAGCCTCCACCTGAGAGAGACGACCTAGATGTGATGTGAGCAACCTGTCTGAAAGTGTGAAGTCTTCTGGTAGCTGTGCCGAGAGAAATCTCAATCATTCCCAATCTTACAGAGACGGAGAGCGGAGGTATATGTAAGGAGATAACATAGGCACAGGCTAATTATTGCTAACTAAAATGCTAGTTAACATCAGTAATTAAACCTAAACAGCTCATGTAAGTCGAAACTGCCTGCGAGCTTCTCCTGTACTATACGGTAATTCCTCTACTGTGTGACAGTAAGTCGCCTGGTTATGACACAATCATTAGCCTATTTATATAAAAGCGTCTGCTACGGAGCCATAACGTGAGGTACAAGGTAATGGAGCCTTTTATACATTGTCGTGTTTCTTTAGAAATAAACAATGGACAAATAGAGTCTTTAAACGCTCCAGATGTAAAGTTATTCGCTGTCAAAGTGACGTCAAAATGAATGGGAGTCAATGGAATACTAACAGGGTGTGAGTGCCAGTTAGCATCAAAATGGTGCCATAGGAGCTACGCTTGCCAGACGCTCGCTTACCCCCTTGAACCTACCTCAGCAATACAAGACGGTATTGTGAGGAAGAAACGGAAGCTATGGCAACTTAGGAGGTATAATAGAGGTGCAGTGCAGCAACATCGCAGGAAACAATAGCAATATGATAAATAAATTAAACTCAATAAGATAAAATTCACAAATATCCTACAAATAATTAAATGATGATTAAAATGAAATTAAATATAAATTGGAAATTAGAATTAATAAAATGCATTTTTCACTCTGTTACATTTGGCATTGCTTGTATATCGCTACAACGTTGACTTAGCTGACCCAGTCGCCTTAGAAGTGGTACGTGCCTCACGAGTTTTATAGCCAAATGTTTGTATGATTAATGTTAACAAATGTAACGTTAACCGTAAGTTAAAATTCATTACTTCCGTGGACTTAAAATCATTGTTTTATTTGATGGCCTTGGTGCCCTGGCATTTGGCCAAGTGGCCTTGCCCCTAAAATGATGTAACTCCAGGCCTGCAGATGAGATACATTTCCCTGCATGATAAGTGAATCTGCCCGTTTATTTACGTGGAATACACCCATGATACCTCAAATTACTACTGCACGGACTCATGGTGGACACAGATTACTTCATACAACCGCTGAAAGATTGAAAGATTGCCTTATGACTCACATCCCGACCATGATCAGTGAAAACTTCCACTAAAATGATCTTGCAATGAACTGAAACCATAAAGCCCTGCTGAGTCCGCTGCTGTACACCATCTTCACCTATGACTGTGTAGCCTCCCAGACTGACACCAGCATTTTCAAGTTTGCGGATGACGCTACAGTCATTGGGCCGATCACTGGTGGTGAGCAGACTGCATACAGAAGGCAGGTGGCTGAACTGGTGTCCTGGTGTCAGGAAAATAATCCCTCCTTAAATGCAGACAAGACCAAGGAGATGACTGTTGATCCTAGGAGATGGAGGAAGGTGCAGCCCACACCACTATACATCGGGGAGACAGAGGTAGAGAGAGTGAAAACCTTTAATTCCTCAGAACAAGCATCAGCGAGGATCTCACCTGGTCTCACAACAGCCACCAGCTCCTTGAGAAAGCCCAGCAGAGACCGTACTTCCTAAGGAGGCTGTTGAAATTTGGAATGTCAACCAAAATCCTCAGCAACTTCTACAGATGTACAATGGAGAGTGCCATCACCAGCTCCATCACAGTGTGGTATGGAGACAGCACTGCTCGGGACAGGAAGGCTCTCCAACCAACGTGTTATAAAAACGGCACAACTCATCTGTGGGGTAGCCTTCCCATCACAAGAGGACATGTACATCACCAGGGTCATCAGGAGGACCCACAACATCATTAAAGACAACACACACACACAACACAGTCTCTTCACACTCCTGCCCTCAGGAAGGCGCTACAGGAGTGTGAAAGCACAGACAACAAGACTCACAAACAGCTTCTATCCACAGGCCATCAGACTCCTGAACAGCAATATCCCCCCACACACACTCCATCCTTCCCTCCTAAACTCCTCTCACACCACATATACATCTGCGTGTGCGTGTTTGCACACACTCAGCTATGTCTGTGTCCTCCACGCTGGATAGGTTTGGGATGTTATCTTAACAAGGCCTAAAGCCATTCCTTTGGTGAATGGAAATATTAAACCACATGTAGCTGTAAAGGATCATTTAAATATACTATATTTTTTTCCATGTACAGAGATGCTGCACCATTACTGAATAATGGCTTTAATTGTGTTTTTGTAAAATGAACCAATAGAGTGCTATTCTATTATATGTAATATTAACTTTGCATATATGCAATGCTGAACGGTCAGATGTAGCTACTGCTGTTTCCGCTCACCTGAAGCATTCAGGATGTGTGAAACAATATCTGTACATCAACTCCTGCATGTACGATGTCAGCAAATAGGAAACCACAAAGGTTAAGAAGTTGGTTGTTTCCCTCCACTGGCAGTAAATGGCCTGTCTATGAGCCCCGCTTTGTGAAACTGTCCACCAAACTGCTGAGATGAACAGTACATTTCCGAGAATGTGACATACATAAACGTCTTAGTCTGCAGGGTATTACCAACTCTGTCAGAGCAACAAAAGGACCATTTGACTTACAATAGATCTCAGTGTAAGCAGACCACCCAGATATTAATAGTCTTTGACTTTAATATGGTTTGTTTTTTAACCTTAACTCTATAAATCTGTCTGTTACATTGTAATAAATTAACTAAACTAAACTGTACTTTGCAAGTAGTTCAGGCAAACAGCGGTGGGGAGCTTAACAACTTCCCAGTATTGTAAAGAATATACAAATGATGAAATTAATCACACGGCGATAACTGATGTGTGTTAGCTCAATGGAAACAGCTGGTCTCACTTCCATGAAAGGAGAGCAGAGGAGCTGCTGCGTCCAGCTCAAATATGCAGGGCCTCTGTATCCAGTAAACAGAAATTTAACAACTGCTCATGCCTAAATGATAGCATTTTGTCAGTTCTTCCCAAACGACTCACATGAGTGCTTTCTGATCTACCAACTCTATGGTTAAGTTACATTAAGTGAAAATGCAGATTTAAATTAAGAAGAGGCAACTAAAACAACTTGGCTAAGGAACTATCATGGTCATGATTAAGTTCAGGGAAAGACTGTGTTTGTGTTGAAAAAGAAACCAGTGTTGACTGTCAGTAGGAGATAGCATGCAAACCACGTAGTCAGGTGTCAAAGTCACACACTTGTTATTTATCGTGGCCTCCTCTTTAAAGTGCCCATATTATGCTCATTTCAGGTTCATAATTAGGGCCCGAGCGCCGACAGCGGTGAAGGCCCTATTGAAACTGAAGGATTTATTGTTTCTTTCTATTCTTTTCCCGTCAAATGAATTGCCTTTTTGAGGGGCTTAACATATTCAAAAACTCACCAAATTTGGCGGTCGCATCAAGTCTGGTGAAAATGTACGTATTTTAAGGGTTTCGGGAATAGGCGCACAAAAATGACTCACTAGCGCCCCCTAGAAAGTTAAGAAAATTGAGCCCCTGCAGTGCGTTTAACGTAGACTCACGAAACTTGGTACACATATGTATCATGTCAAGATGTACAAAAACCTTCATTAGAGCCATACCCTAAACCCAACAGGAAGTCTGCCATTTTGATTTCAAAGTTCGAAATTAGTGCGATTTTGGCCATTTCCACATGTCGTACTTTAACGAACTCCTCCTAGAGATTTCATCCGATCAACTTCAAACTCGGTCTGTGCCATCTTAAGATGTTAAAGATGAAAAGTTGTTAAAAGAAAAACTTTTCGTCATAGGGCGTGGCCGTGGCGGGGAGGCCATTTTGTGCGTTTCGCCGCCGAAACAGGAAGTGGGTGTAACTCGAGTGTACGTTGTCCGATTACCTCAAAACTTTTCAGGATTCATAAGAGTCCAACCCTGAGGACAATTAAAGGCCGATATTTACTTAAAGTCATAGCGCCCCCTAGTGGCAACAGGAAGTAGGCCTAAAAGTCAAGGTTCTATACTTTAACGAACTCCTCCTACAGATTTCATCCGATGGACTTCAAACTTGGTCTGTACCATCCCAACACCTTAACGATGAAAAGTTATTAAAAGAAAAACTTTTCGTCAGACCGTGTGGGCGTGGTGTGGCGGCCATTTTGAGTGTTTAGCGATGACCAAAGAAGTTGTTGTAACTTGAGTGTACGTTGTCGTATCTGCCCGAAATTTCTCACGATGGACAAGGGTCCATGCCTGAGGACACCTACAGGCCAAAATTGACTTTTGGTCATAGCGCCCCCCCCTGGCCACAGGAAATGCGGCTTATATGACAAACATCATCTGATTTACATGAAACTTAGAATGTGTGGTCTACATGTTATACTGAGCCGCCTCCTATAATATGGCCACGCTTGAGTAAGTCATAACATTTGAACCGTTTAAGGTAGAGTCTTGTGTGAGGTGTCATTGAACTCAGCAGAGACTTCGTTTTTAATTGGTCATGGTTTGACCCGCCCCCTATGCTTAAGCCCCGCCCCCTTTCATAAAATTTGAACTTTTTAAGGTATACCCTTGCGTGAGGTATCATTGAACTCAGCATAGACTTCTTTCTTCATTGGTGATGGTTTGACCCGCCCCCTATGCGTAAGCCCCGCCCCCTTTCTTAAAATTTGAACCATTTAAGATAGACCCTTGTGTGAGGTATCAATGAACTCAGCAGAGACTTCCTTCTTCATTGGTGATGGTTTGACCCGCCCCCTACGCTTTTGCCACGCCCCTTTTCACAGCTAATGAACTGTATGACGTAGAGTCTTGTGTGAGCTATCGTTGAACTCGGCAGGGAGTTCCCTTTTCATTGTTGACGATTTGCGGCGTCTGAGTGCCGCGCGAATGCACGGTTGCAAGGAGCGGCGTCCGCCGGTAACCCCGGCAGCGCCAAGAGCCACGAGGGGCCCGTTTTCGCTTTTTAATTTTTAATTTTCAAAAAACACCATATTTTTGTTGTACTGCACATTGCTGCAGCTCCTCTTTTCACCCTGTGTGTTCAGGTCTCTATTTTAGCTACAGAGTGAGGCATCGCACTTCTATCCCATCTTTGTTGGGAGTCGCACATGCTCAGTAGCTAGGTAAGGATCACATTAGCTAGCTGTTTGTTTCTACAACTTCAGTTAGTACAAGGCAGGATTAGCCCGGAGACTTCTCCTAAACAAGGGCGCACTTCCAACTTTGTGTAGAATACCTGCAGAACAGGGACATGGAAGTAGTTCTTTTGTAGATTATGGTGAACTAGTGTGTGTTGTAGCAGTGTTTTGCCATTGAGAACGAGCTAGCATGCTAGCGCTAGCATGCTACAGTTAGCCACCTCGTCTCGGCTACTGACGTAGAAAGCCCTGCAGAACAGCTCACCAGGAGACTGAAGGCAGGACACATTCAGAAACCCGTATCTCACTCAAAACAGCATGGATGTTGTTTTCTTCCAAGTTTGTATGCATGTGGAAGCACCAGAGACACAAAATAACTAAATCCCAGAAAAAGTGATATATTCATAATATGGGCACGTTAAGATGGTTTGCAGCAGCATTACCAACATCTTACTGCAACATGTCGCTTTTTTGTTTAAATTTCCCATTTTCTCATCATTTTAAAGGTCTCTTATCATTGCAGTGCAGGGCCGGCCAAGTATATCTAGCATTTACATCCATATTGACCAATTCTGACTGATTTATGTACCCCATGTAGGCTGAGTCCTTGGCAGAGGCCTGGGTTTGAATCCAACTTGCAGCCTTTTGCTGTGTGTCATCCCCTTTCTCTCCCCCCCTTCCCGTCATTCTTCAGCTGCTCTAAAAATAAATAAAAATACTGGCTACATTTAAAGATCCCATTTTATGAAAAGAGCACTTTTAATGGGATTTGGGGTGTTCTTTTGTGTCTCTGGGAAAAAAAACATCCATGCTGTTTTGAGTGAGATACGGTTTCTGAATGATTCCTGCCTTTAGTCTCTGGGTGAGCTGTTCAAAATCTGCAGGGCTTTCAATGTCATTGGCCGAAACAAGGTGACTAACCGCCAGCATGCTACCTCGTTCTCAACGGCAAAACACTGCTACAACACACACAAATTCACCCTAATCTACAAAAGTACTACTTACATGTCCCTGTTCTGCCGGTATTCCACGCAAAGTTTAGAAGAAGTTTCCCGGCTAATCCTGTCTTGGACCTGACTAGCTGATGTGATCCTTACCTAGCCACTGCGCATGTGCGACTCCCAACAAAAATGGTACAGAGCGATGTCTCACTCTGTAGCTAAAACAGAGACCTGAACACAGGGTGAAAAGAGGAGCTGCAGCAATGTGCAGTACAACAAAAATATGGTGTTTTTTGAAAATTAAACCATGTAAACCTATTCTGGTACAACCTCAAAATACAATTATGAACCTGAAAATGAGCATGATATGGGAGCTTTAAGGTAAGTGCGTCTGTGCTTCTGTTTTATACATATGTGCTTCCTAACTGGTGCACCTAAATTCGTATTCTTATTCTTTATTTTATAAAGACAACACACATTAATCAACATTTCTGTAAATGTGCCAGTGTTATCCAGCCGGCTAATTTTCAACTGTAGTCCTTTGGCCAGATGATTTTAGACCAGATCAACAGGAAACAGCAAGACATTAGCACAGTTACACATCAACAGTATCCACATTCAGTATAAGAAGCCATGCAAGCATCAAAACACAGCCAAGCAACACCGACCAGAGCCATCTTCTTGCACTGTTCAACCATGTAAAGCAGTAACAAGCAGTAATAAAAAGATAAAATAGGCTCATGAGGGAGGCGTTAATATAGCACAGGTTAAAAAGATGGTAAAATAGTTAAAATACAAATAACTTTTTCATACATACCCAAGAAATGCAGGGTGGGCTAAATTTGATACCGGGCAAGATATCAAACATCAAACATGTTAGCAGCAGGTCAGCAGTGATAACAACAATAATATAAAAGTACCTGGAGATTAAAAATGTTCACAAGTCTGACTCTCCAAGAGCCAGGCCTTGAGACTTTGTGGGAAGTTATGGTAAGTGGTGCAGTTTCTTACAGTTTGCTCTAACAGAAAAACATGATTGACTAAAGGAGCTGGACCTGTAAGGGGTTACACAGTCCCCTCTCTAGACCTAGTGATTCTATTGTTAGAATTTATTTGCCTAATAAAATTATTGAGTGGCGGAGGAGCTTTGCCATTCAGGATCTTGAACATAAGGCAGAAGTCATTCTATTTGATTAGATTTTCCCAACTAAGGATGACATATTTGTTAAAGGGGTGATAGAATGATTATATAGGGTATTTTACACTGTTCCTTAAGGTCTCCTAATAGGGTATGTAACATTGGTTGGGCTGAAAATTGCCCGAATGCTATTTTATTAGGCCCTTAACTACCCTGTGAATATGGCTCTATTTGGAACAAGAGCTTTTCTTCCAAATATGGTATGCTCATTAATATTCCGAATGAGCTACGTGCTGATTGGTTTGAGCAAACTACTAAATTACTGTGTTGCTGCCTCACCGCCCGGCCTGCCTTCCTTCACAGACCCCGGCCTGCTGTGAGGTACTTGGAGCTCCGTCACGACTGGCAGCCCACTGCACTCCATACCCGCGCAAAGTCACCGTCTCTTGGGCTAATGACAACCAAATGCCCCTGCCCTGACAGAGCTCCAGGGCCTGCAACTCCCCTCTTCCTGCTAGCTAAATGCCCGGTGTATGTGAGTGAAAGCGCGGTCAGCGAGCTTTTTACGCCAGCAATCTCTTACCACAGGTTTCAGTTAATCTTTTAATGTGTGTAATTATAACGTGTTGAGTTATTTAAACAAACGATTGGGGAAATAAACGCCGCTCGTCCACGAGTCCCATTGATAGAGCCTGCGGCTGGATGTAGCTAGCTCTATCAATGAGAGCTAGCTAGCCTCCTCTTAGTGTTGAGATGGGTGGTCATTTGTTCAACAACACATTTCTCTGCGATTTTTGAGACAACTGGTAAAATGCTAATAGGCCTGTAATTGCTCACATCAGTTGGGTCCCCTGTTTTATAGACTGGAACAGCTATGGCTGACTTCCAATCTTTTGGAAATTTCCCTTCTCTAATTGAAGCATTTATTAACTTTGTTATTGGTTCAATTAAGGTATCTGCGTGGCTTTTTAAAAGCATGGCATCCAGTACAAAAATATCCTTTGATTTGGAATTTTTAAGAGAGTTCAGAGTTGTTTTTACTTCAGATTCAGGGACATCTTTTAGGGAGAAGACCGATTGAGATACATCTATAGATGGTAAATCTTGAGGTGCAGGATAATTAGTTTAGTATTTCCTTAACAGAGTTCACAAAGTAAGAGTTAAGGAGAGTTGCTGTTTCTACAGCTCCTTTTACCAGGCAGCCGTTGTCATTCATTTCCAGCTGTTTTGTTATGTCATTAGGCAGTTTTCCAGTTAGTGTTTTTAAATTGGCCCAGATTTAGATAGCTTCCCCTATCAGACTAACAAAGAAATTAGCTTTAGCCGCTCGGCAAAAGCTAATTATTGATTTGTTACAATTGTGTAACAATGGAAACACAAAAACCTACATCTTGACTAAAAGAACCACACTTGAGCCCCTTTACAAACAGTAGCAAATTTCCTGAAAATGCAGAGTTGACTTAACAAAAACAGAATAAGCCATTGTGGTCAGTTACTGTAAAAGCATCAATCAATCAAGAGTACATAGAGAAAATCCACTAACAAATAAAAACTGTATGTTGCCCGCGATGATGCATTTATTAGTCTATTAAGCATTTTGACAGCCCACCCACATTATTGGATTTTGCAGATTGTTACAACTATGATCCACAAGCACCCCCAGCTCATGAAACTCAACCACCATTTGTTGTCTACCACCTGTAGATGCAGACAGATGGTATTCTTAGCTGTAATCTGTGCATCTTTATTTGAATTTGCTGTGTGATTTGTTTTAAGTACTGATGAACTCGTAAATGAATGCAGTTTCCTTGCCATGTCTGATGTACGGTTAAGTGCCGGGAAAGAGGAGCGTAACTCTTGCCAACAATAAGACCTGAATCACTGTGCAATCATTAAACAATTAGGTCCCACATCAGGGTTAAGTTATACACTGAAAATGAACTATGTGGGTGGAGAAATGAAAGCATAGTGGCTCTGGGCATCAGCTTGCCACTTCAGAGAACTTAAAATGGGATGACTCAGAAAGTACAGATGCACTTTCAACATCTCTCAGAAGGGTCAAAACATTTATCACAGCTTTCTGCCCCTGCCATTATTCTTTGCGGTGCACTCAATGCACTATCAAGCTAATAGAGTACTACTTCTCTGATGATGTATAGACAGTGGTGTTGATATAGACGACGATTCAGAGGCTCTGAATGTTTGTCTTTGCTGGTGCCTAACAACTAAATGAGTTACATATGAATTACCCTGCCCTTCCACCACACAAGGCCTTTCAACTGCAAAAATGAGTGCCCATTTCCACAGTCCATTTACCAGCTGTAAACTCATTAGCAACATACAACGGAAATGCTATGGAATAAACAAAAGTCTTCCATTATCAGTCAACAGGGATGGTTTTGTTTGACCCATGTATCGTTATATCTCTTTGCTCTACCACCTCACACCTCAGGTGACAGAGTGTACACATTAGTCAACATGAATAAAGTAAATATTTGTCATGTCAAAAGAGTACTTTCAGAATACACAGACAGTTACAGTACAACAGGCCAGACGAGCTTACACAAGCAAATTACACAGAAGTATGAGATGATAGATAATGAACAGAAGGAGTTTATGTTCTGTGAGGAAGAAGGACAGATTAGGTATGTTCAGGGCAAAAACAGGCCTCTAGGTGTCTACAAAATTAACAGTAAAAATGTGACTAAAGCTGAATTAGAGCAAATGTTTCAATGGAGTAGGATTAATAAAGCACTTTTCTTGTTTTACCCTCAGTTCTTTTTCCATTTACTGTAAATGCGCGGCTGCATGGTCGATTATGTCATTGGGCTTGATGCTGTTGAGCTGCACAGAAGACGAGACAGGCCAGTCCTACTTGAAAAGCTTTCTAACAACTGAGGCTGTAAGGAAGCAGCCACCTGCTGCAGCGTCCTCCACCCACTGCTGCTACGACATCTGGCAGACGAGGCAGAGAGGCGGAGGAGACACACACTGAAGCAGCACTGCTGTTGTGCACATCAACCAGGAGAGAAGACCAACAGACTGGCTGCACCGCTCTGTAACCAGACCAGGAACTCAGCGCTAAGGTAGGACACTTTGTTAGAGCCACATTTCATAACTATGAAAGTTATACTTTTGCTAAATCAGAGATGTTTTCTGTAATGTAACATGTCAAGTGTTTGAGCACATTTTCAGATTGTACAGGAGACAGCATGCTTTAAATATTTCTCTCAGTCAGAAGATAAACAAGAGTGACAATGAAAGCAGTCATGTTTGATTTGATAATATCCTCAAAGTTACTCACTATGCAAACTGTGCATCAGATCTACACAGATAAACAGGTTTACAGTAACATGCACAACATTCTGCATTTTATATTATCAATGGCAGCCAGAAAAAGGTTAGAATTTGCATTTGCATTTTCAATTGATGTTGCCACTAAATGTTACACATATGCAAGTTACTTTATTATTTATCACCTCATGTACAGATACACAGAGAGTAAAACAAACAATGTGGCATCAGTCTGCTTCCGTGTCCTTCAGTAGAATTCATCAGAATGTAATCCATCCAACACAGAGTTGGTTGCAACTAAATTCATCATGAACAATATGATATATAGCATTTCTGAAAAGTATCTTTACAGCAGGAAAAGACACGACTTACATGAAGGGATTTACCTTGTTTCACCCCAAAACAACCTGGTAACACATTTGAACAATTTCAAGTTTATTTTTGCACACATCATAACATTTTATATATTTTATTAAGTATTTGTTAATGATAAGAAATCATATGTATATTGTCAATAACCATTATTATATATTAACTAATTATTTTATATTACACTAAATAACATACATTTTAACATTATTAATAATTAGTATACATCATAACAGGGTAAAGTTTCAAAATTCTTATCTATCTTTCTGCGTTTCCTCCGGAGTCTGCACAGCAGCAGTTAATAGCGGCCATCTCTGAAACAATCTGCCATATCCCAGTTATCACACTCTGTGATCTCTCTTTTTCAGTTTGCACACATCACCATGTTGTTTCTATTTGTCTCTGCAGCTGCAGGTGTGGCCACAAATGGCGTACATGAATCTGACACGCAGCAACTCTGACTGTTCCTCCATTGATGACTTCCGTAACCAGGTTTACTCCACAGCCTACTCCCTCATCACTGTGTTCGGCCTGGTTGGGAACAGTTTAGCCCTGGTGGTGCTGATCAGAACATACCGCCAGAGCTCCCCCTTCCATGTCTACATGCTGAACCTGGCTGTGTCTGACCTACTGTGTGTCATGACGCTGCCACTGAGAGTTATCTACTATGTGAAAAAGGGTCAGTGGGACCAGGGCGATTTCCTGTGTCGCATCAGCTCCTACGCCCTCTATGTAAACCTCTACTGCAGCATTTACTTCATGGCAGCCATGTCCATCACACGTTTCTTGGCCATTGTCTTCCCTGTGCAGAACCTGCGGCTGGTCACAGAAAGCCGTGCTCGCCTGGTGTGTGTGGGTGTCTGGGTGTTTACCTGTCTTTCATCCTCACCCTTCCTGATGTCTGGCCAGCATTTTGACTCCGTCACAAATAAAACCAAGTGCTTTGAGCCTCCACAAGGTGCCGGTGTGCAGAAACTAGTCGTGCTGAACTATTTGTCTCTGGTGGTGGGCTTTGCCCTGCCCTTCCTGGTCATCCTGCTCTGCTACGCTGGCATAGTCCGGGCCCTGCTGTCCCGCACCAATGCTGCCCGCCGCCAGCGGGGCACAGGCACCAGAGCCATCCGAATGATCGTGATCGTCCTGCTGACCTTCCTGGTCAGTTTCATGCCGTACCACGTGCAGCGCACCGTCCACCTACACTTCCTGTCCCGGACTGACAGCAGCTGCTCTGAGAGGATTGCCATGCAGAAGTCCGTTGTGGTGACGCTGAGCCTGGCTGCTGCCAATTCGTGCTTTGATCCACTGCTTTATTTTTTCTCTGGAGAGGGTTTCCGCAGTCGCTTGTCCTCCATGCGCCAGTCAATGAAGAGCAGCGCCATGTACCGTATAACCAAGATGAAGTCGGCCACAGAGCCAGAGTCTGGGGAAAACCACCAGCCGAGGGCCAGTTAATTTACACCATCAAACAAGCAGCTTGTGATACGTTTAGAGAGCTTAGCTTAGCTTATGAAAGGAAGAAAAAAGCAAAAAAATATATAATAAGCTAATTAGGGCTGGTTAACTGCGCTGACCGGTAAGGGCTCTCTTCACAACAACGGGTCTTCTTCCAAAGATTTCCTCAAACGGTGATCTGCTTTGAGGAGTGTAGCATCATTACTTCTAATTAGGGCTGGCCAATATATCGATATCACATCGACATCAATATATTAGACTAGATATTGTCTTAAATTTTGGATTTAAAGTGTTGTCTTTTCTTGGTTTTAAAGGCTTCATTACAGTTAAGTGATGTAATCTTATTATTATTTGCCTTTACCCACTTAGTCATTACATCCATGGTAATGATGATTATTTATCAAAAATCTCATTGTGTAAATATTTCATTAAAGCACCAATGGTCGATATTGTGGCGATTTGCACACTTTAGCTCTGAAAAATATTGAAACTGGTCCAGCTGGGTGAAATGTTTACTATCATAGACCTGGAAGATATTTACTTCCATGTTCCAGGCATTGGTCATTTCATAGAAATAAAATGGATAGAAAGGCCATTTCCTTTCAAAACAACGTAGCAGAATGGTCAGAGCAGCAGCCATTTTTATGTGTACCGTTGCCATGGTAACGTATAAACTTCCGATAATAAGCCGACTTCCAGCATGCATTCTCTAGAATAATAAATATCAATTTCAATGGAAAACATCCTCCTGAAACTTGTAACTTAAATGCTTAAAGTGCCCATATTAGGAAAAAAACTTTTTTGGGGTGTTATTTTGTGTCTCTGGTGCTTCCACATGCATACACACTTTGAAAAAAGCCATCCATGCTGTTTTGAGTGAGATACGGTTTATGAATGTGTCCTGCCTTCAGTCTCCGGGTGAGCTGTTCAAAATCGGCGCGGCTTTCTACGTCACTAGCCGTGTGCCCTCGTTTAGAAGAAGTCTCCCGGCTAATCCTGCCTTGTACAGGCCGAAGTTGGAGAAACAGCTAGCTAGCAATTGTGATCCTTACCTAGCTACTGGGCATGTGCGACTGCCAACAAAGATGTTACAGAAGTTGAGATGTCTCACTCTGTAGCTAAAACAGTGACCTGACAGGGTGAAAAGAGGAGCTGCAGCAATGGGCAGTACAACAAAAATATGGTGTTTTTTTTTTAATTAAACCATGTAAACCTATTCTGATACAATCTCAAATTACAATTATAAACCTGAAAATTAGCATAATATGGCCACTTTAAATACTCTGTTTGAAGAGCAGCACCATGTGCCAGAGTCTGGGGAAAACCACCAGCCGAGGGCCAGTTAATTTACACCAGACAGGAGGGTCATCAAACAAGCAGCTTATGATACGTTTAAAGAGCTTAGCTTAGCTTATGAAAGGCAGAGAAAAGCTTAAAAAAAATACAATAAGCTAATTAGGGTTAACTCATTAACAGAGTATTTAAGCATTTAAGTTACCAGTCTTAGGAGGATGTTTTCCATTCAAATTGATATTTACTATTTATTATTCTGAGAATGCAGTGTTCAATATTTAAGTGGTGTTGTTGCTGCATTATCATTAACCAGTAGCCTAATGTTTGCCTAAACGTTTTCCCAAATTACAAATATAAATACACAGTATATCAGTGTATGAATGTATTGTAGATACTGTATACTTGTAATATGTCTTTAATTTAGTCTTGTATCCCAAGAAGGTCTAAACTCTGCTGTTTACTGTGGACCTTTTCTTAACTATTCTTCAGCTCCTTATTTATATCACTGTTTTTTTTTTTTAAACACATTTGTGGCAATGTTAATGTTGTAATGGCCATAACCATTTTTATTATGCGTTATTGTGATTTACCATGCTTGTTATCATTACTTTTACTCAATTTGGATTCCTATTTGTGGTTTTTGAGCCATAGATGTTTAATATTTCTGCGCATCTTTTTGTAAAAAATGATAAGCATGATGATAAACGTTTAAACCGTGAGGGGTCTCTCAATCGAAACAATGAATTTAAACACTGACTTTTGGAGAGCGCTAGCTGGCTAACTTAGCATAGATTAGTTGACTACATAGCTAACGTTACATGGCAAATTGAATTGTGTGTTAACCGTGGTCAAAACAATTATATTAAAAATACATTCATGAGCATGTTGAACGTTGTTGGAACCTCATAACGTTACCATGCGGCTTAGCAAGAAGAAGGAAAAGGGAGGAGAAAGAGAGAAGAAAGAAGAAGAAAAAAAAATAAAAAAAAAAAAAAAAAAAATAAAAAAGAAAAGAGGAAAGTAATAGTAGGGGGGAAAAGAAAAAAAAAAAAAAAAAAAAAAAAAAAAAAAAATGAAAGAAAAAAAAAAAAAAAAGTTTTTTATTATTTTTTAATAAATTATTTTTTTTTGTTGTGTGTGTTGTTGTGGGGAAAAAAAAAGAAAGAAAAAGGGGAAGAAGAAAAAACAAAAGGGAAAGAAAAAAAAAAAAAACAAGGGGGGGGGGTTTTTTTTTTTTAATTATAAATTTTTTTGTTTTTAAATTTTTTTTAAAAATTTTTTTTATAATAAAAAAAAAAAAAAAAAAAAAAAAAAAAAATATTAGTGTTTTTTAAAAAATTTGAAAAAAAATATTTTATATATCTTTAAAGGAATAGTTTGACATTTTGAGAGTTAGACGAGAACAACAACTCATATCTGTACGCTAAATATGAAACCACAGCCGGCTGATGATTAGCTTAGCACAAAGACTGTTCTGGTTCTAGCCGGGTTGTGTCCAAAGGTAACAAATCCACCTATAAACACCTCTAAAGCTCTCTAATTAACAGATTGTATATCATTTGTGTAATACAATATGTGGTTTGTTCCCTGTTTCCAGTCATCAGCTAAGCTAAGCTGTCTGTAGCTCTTATTTTCATAGAATTGAGGGTCATGGATCTTATCATCTACCTCTTAACAAGAAAGAAAGCAAGCATATTTCGCAACATGTCAAACTACTCTTTTAAATACCTGAAAATGCTGCTGTGTTCCTACTGTATGCAAACTGTATTTCATGTTATGTATAATAAACGCATCAATAAATCATCCGATACATTTCAGTTCATTATGATCACATGTAGTCCTCACTGTGCTCGGAAAGTTCACACTGACCGCATGATCAGGGTTACCAACTCTGTCCACTGGGTGTCGCACCAGCACACACATTGTTGTAGCCCTTCTCTAAATCATTCAAGACTGATCGTGTTCTTATATTGTTTTTTTATGATCTGTCTTTCTCTGAGATGAGAAAACAATGAGCTAAAGCAATACAAGAGGAGTTGTGTTGCACTGTGACAAATTTAATTTGTAATGTAAAAGTCTTAAAACATTTTAACTCAAGCTAAAAGAAAAATTGATATAAAAAAGGGTCAGAGCATGCACATCCTTCTATAAAGCTACAACATTCAGATATAAATTTAGGGGTTAATTAGATATACAAAACAACACTGCGATAGCAGACTGCTGAGGCTGACCCTGCTGATTAGAACATAGAAGGCCACTGTATTACTATTTCAAAACAGATAATATCAAGCACATGATCGGCTGCCTCCTCCACTTCCACAAAAAGATGTTTGTTTCAGTCTGCAAAGCAGGGCCATCTTAGAGATGGGACTCTTGCCGTGTTTGTGTACCTCACGGTGGAGATTCTCGCCATTCCAAAGAAGTAAGGAAAGTCCCTGCTAAATTCCTACTCATTTGTTTCTAAAGAGGTTATGGATAACAGCGCACCCCACTGCACTGCCGGAAATCACTAATATCGTTTTTATTTCTTTCATCTGTGCGGTCCTACAATGACTTGGCCTGAGCATTGATTAGTTTTTGGGAAAGGTTAAGAATATAACTTGTTTGACTTCAGGGGGAGCATACTCAGCTTTGTAGTGTAATGCTTACCATATGAGTACAGAAACAGTTGGAGGAGCTCTCCGGGAGAACTGCTTTTATTGTAGGCATTCAGCCTTTCTGTCACGATTGTAAATCAACAGTTTTTAGGTCAAGGACCCCGGAGCTAATAGGGAGATGGAGCAGGGACATCCTACTACATATTGTATACAAATGTAGTTACATATTAAACTGGGCCTAGAATAATGTTTAGAGCAGCCTAAAGCCTACACAATACAATACTCAGGGATGCAGAGGCGTGGGAAGATATTTTCGGCTGGGGTGCTAGGGTGCTGGGGTGCTGGGGGGGTGGGGGGGTCCACGGCCCACGTAGAGTCTAAAGATACTATGTTACACAGGTTCTGTATTCTGCAGACCACTCTACCTCTGTCTCGTTTTAAAAACTCACTCGCCCCTCCCCTCCATGAAGTACAGCTGAGCTGACGGTGCGTACAAACTCTATCCCAACATAGGGCCTACCGCACAGCCAACTCCACAAACCAGCGATGAAAAAAGTATTTCTAACTAAATATCTGTGTGAATGCGTGCATATAAACTAAAATGTTATTTATATAGTGCAACCAATGTAAATTATATATTATTAGCAATACATGCAGCTCCTTGTTTTAACATGTCTGTTAAAACAAGGAGCTTGACGAGCCAGGATCGGTTTTCTAGATGACAATGTATGTTTATTTTAAAACAACCACAAGTAGATTAAGTGTTCATAAGCCGCATAACGGCCCAAAAAAGGCCTAAGTGCCACAAAGTAACAAGACTATGCAAAATCTTTCTTTTCCGACAGTAGGCTATGTGACAAATTCTTAAAAGTTACAGACTATTTGTTTCTTTATAATAGGCATACATAAATCAAAATCACTAGGCTAAATATAGGCTACCATCTGGGCCTGCACGGCGGCAGGAAAAAGACGCAGAGATGTAAGACACCTTACGATGATTTCGGTACACCAAACGTAGATTTGCGCTCTGGAATTTGGCTGATAAACTGCCACGAGACCCTGAATATCCAGATCATCGAAAATGTCATTCGTCGTTGCGTGTGGCTGTGAGTGTGCGTGCGTGCTATGCGTAGGCTGAATCGCAAGACAAATCTGATTGGCCAATACACACTGAAGATAAATTAAATAATTTTAAAATTACAAAAATTATCCCTCTCTTCATCCGACACCCCAAACATGACATAAAAAATGTCGTGGAACAGAAAAAACAACCAGAGATATTTATAAACTATATACTGTATCATTTTATTGTCATCGCAGTTTTACAGCTTCTTTCTTTATTTTTTTTTCTTCTTTTTTTGCTGTTGTGGCTGCATTAATACAATAATATGCCCATCAGTTAAATCAAATCAAATTCGCTATATCATTCAATCTTGCCCTCAGCGATGCCCTCTGCCCCCAGTCACATGACTTGGTTGGCCCTTCTGCCTTCACGTGAGTTTTTAAAGTTATGGAGATTATGACAAATGCCCTGTGAATAGTAACCAAAAAAATCCACTTGAGCTTTGAAAAAAGTGCAGCTTCAGCTAGTAACGTTTGCATCACGTCGGGCAGCATTGCCTTATATTAATGTAAAATGCTACGCTATCAACCAAAGCTAATGACAGCCTATGTTGCAGCAGCACGCTAACGTAGCTACGTTACGTCCGTTACATGAGTGTGCGTTCTGTAGAGAAGAGAGAGGCTCAGGGACGGGATGGTTTGGGCTCTTGAATCAACCAACAATCAGATGTGACGTTAGTGAAAGTGAAAGTCGCCTTACTTTGTTATGAGATGTGTTAGGTTGTAAAAAGTTAAACCATTGGTGATGTCTGATAAAAAATATACATTTAGTTAAATGAACACTGTAGCTAGAAAAGAACACTGAAACAATACCGATTGCATCACACCACACTTAATTAGCATTTGTCTGGCTCACACCTTCTCAAGCTTCTAAAGAATCATCAGGTCATGTCTGTTATTTAGCATGAATGTAGATGCTCTAGAAGACTTATCGTTTAAACAACTTTTGGGGAGCCACTCCCTGCGGGGCCAGACTTGATTAGAACAAAGGAAATGCAAACTCTGTAAACTTGAATAGAATCGGCACGACCATGATAAACGACCTTTATGACTTGGAGTAAACCTAAAATTCAGAGGTGTGTCCTTAACCTGAGAGACAGGAATATAATTTGGAAACAGAGATGATTTCAGGACTGCGAACTGTGACCCGAAAGGGGAAGCATGTTTGCAGTCCGCTGTTTACAGTGTATTGTTTTGTCATGTCACATGACTGATTGATGTAATTCCTGAAGAGGAGGCATGTCATTTCAGTCCACTGCTGGCAGTGTTTCATGTTTTATGTTTGATTGTTTTTGTCATGTCGTTTTCATAGTGTTGTTCATTAAACCTTTTGTTTAATCTTTCAATTCGACCCAGGCCTCTCCTTCCTCCTCAGAAATCAAACGAACACGTCTTTTTGATTTTCTTAACAGATGATACATGAATGTCCCAATTGGTTAATGTAATAAAGTTTCCATTTAAAAAAAAAAAGTATAGCCTAATGTTAGTTTTGTGTGCTTAAGTATGCCTTCACAACAAAGAAGACAGAAGAAGAGAGAGAAGGAGCTCAAAGAAGCAGCTGAAAGATCTGCAACTTTGCAGAGCTGGATTAAAACTGCCAGCAGACCATGCTGTGAGAGAAGCATTTGATAATGTCAAACAACCATCCGACATTATTCATTTAATGTGAAGTAGGCCTATTTTACCAGGGGCATTTTCTTTAAGTTGGAGTAGGCTAATAACTCATTGCCTTTTTCCAGATTAGAGAAATAGCCCCTCCAAATTTCTGTGCACGTCCCTGACGATGCTAACCTGATAAATGAAGAATTGTTGACACATTTTTGTATTTACACGTTTTAAAGTTAAACATACATACATAAACCACCAGACAGGCCTTCCCTTGGAACCCACAAGGGAATAGAAACCCCGATGACACAGGAACAGCTGGGGAAGGTTTGTGGAGGCAGAACCAAAGGAAACAACATCATCCTGGAGGGACGAAGAGAAGACCGCCCAACAACAAACCAGCTGGAGAAAGTTCCGGAATGACCTATGCTCTCAAAACAGTCAAATGGGTTAAATGAATACATGTGAATACATCCTTAAGCTTAACTGTCCCTGTGGATGGCTACCTTAGTGGTTACCTTACCCATAGGCCACTAAGCCTATCATCAATGTTGTGTAAATTATTTATAGACTGTATTTTTTTTTTTTTATTACAAATAGGCCAATTTATCTTTCCTAATTATATTCTGGACTCATTTTTATGATTATTTGTTAGACATGTAAATAAATCTTTCAAAACATTATCAAACAATTATTTGGTTGCCCCCCTGCAGTAACTCTGAGGACCGCCCTCGGAGTTAAAGATCTCTGTTTTAAAGCTGCAAAGATGAATTGAATAGTTGTCAACGGTTTTATTATTCACCAATTATTTTTGATAATCGGTTTATTGGTTTGAGTTATTTTTTTATGAAAGGTAAATATTCTTTGATTCCAGCTTCTTACTGCAAATGTGAATATGTTCTAGTTTCTTCACTCGTCTACGTAAAATCTTTGAGTTGTAGACAAAACAAGACATTTGAGGACGTCATCTTGGGCTTTTGGGAAACACTGAGCCACATTTTTTACCATTTTCTGACATTTTATAGACCGAACAAGACAGATTAATCCACAATGAAAATAATTGTTAGTTGCAGCCCTAATCCTATATGTTTTGAAAAGATGACTAAGAACTTAAGAAAAGTCTTTTTTTTAGGCAATTTGGATTTCCTTTATACTTAGGAATCCCAATGGCAAATACACTGGAAGACACTTACCATAAAAAGTTCCTAATGACTTGACATGTAAAATCAATGGATGCCCCTCTAATGAAATACATGAAGTGGGTAACCTTTTCCTTGAATGTGCATGAATTAAAAAACTTTTTATATTGAAAGCAGCACAACAAGCTGTAAACAACTATATTATATATTATCTTATAAAGCAAAGTTGATACAGTGATCGTGTTGCAAACGGCTGCCTTTTTACACCTCCAGCTGACACAGAGCAACATTAGCTTTTTTTTGTAGTCTCAATGAATGTAAGTCCAATATTCATTCTTCTTTCAGATCTGTTTGGTATCCATCAACACCTGACGGAAATGTCCCCAATGTTCACCAGCTACAAACAGCTGCCTACTGCGGTTAAAGACACCGCTAATGAGAGTGAACCCAAAATATTAATGTTCTGGACCATAAAAGCCAAACAAAGAGCTGAAAGGTGCAGGTGACCATTCTCTGATGGTTTCCTCACTATGAGTGACCCCATTCACATTAGTCATCCATTGTTAGTACAAAAATATTGATTAGATCACCTTTAAACATGAATACTATTCAAGTCTCCAGTTATTATCATGATCTCATATACTTTGGTCCATACCTGCAAATAGAAACAATTTCCCCCCAAAAGGAAACTTGCAGAAAATTATCTATTTCTTCATGCTTGTCACAGTTCATGGCTGGCCTGCAGTTAAGCTCTACTACAAACCTGATATTTTACACAACCAGACTTGATTTGCCACACAGCCAGGCCGGCCCCATCTTAGCAGTGAATGATAGAGGGAAGCAGCCAGCGAGCCAGACTCCCAAGTGAGTCCTGAAACTATGCTGCTATGTGGACACAGTATAAATCCAAACTGTCTGCTCAACAGCAGAGAAAGCAGAATCCTGGACATTAGATTTTTTTTTCTGGTCCCTTTAGTATCCTCGAGTGTAAAGAGGCCAAGGAAGTCAATTAACACCCTGCCTCGTGCACCATCATATGATTCCTACGCACCGACGCTCAAACATAGTGCATGCATACTGTGTGTGTGTGTGTGTGTGTGTGTGTGTGTGTGTGTGCATAATAAACTTAATATTGCCACTCAACCAACATCAAAGGCCAAATGCAGATTGTATTCTTTTTACTTCCAGAGTGCGAGGTTAAAGGTCAAGCTAATGGGTTATGGTGTTTCTTGCGTTCATGTTGGAGAACATTGAGACAGGCAAACAGTTCACAGACAGGTTTAGAGCAGTGTGGAGCCTCAGGAGCCACCGGAGTCATGCTATATCAGGCTATTACTCGGACACATGTCAGTCATCTGTTCATTACTTAGTCTCCGCCCACTTACACCAAATACAAACAACCCACTTCATGCCAAATGTACCCTACAGACAAATGCTCGCCCTTCTGCATTGGGTCTGATGCGCGAACAGGAAGCTTGCGAACAGTGCAACAGTGTTCACAAAAGTCGTGTAATCCACTGGAAGTATTTTCAGCCATTAGTGTATTTTTGGTCCGCACTGTGACGCACACAGAGGGAGAAAGGGCCTTCAGTTTGCTTGACTTTTAAAGTCCTATCCCCCATCACTTCTCCAAATCACATAAAGCCCCGTCTCCAAATCATATAAAGCCCCCTGGTATTAGTTTTAAAAAATGTTGCTGTTTTAAATTCAGGCTGGCTAAGATTATCCCACGCTTAATAGATCCACGGTGTGACCGTTGCATTCACCCGCAGATCTGATCCATATGTTTTGGTCGTGCTCTGCCCTACGAAATTATTGGTTTTCAAAACCCTTTCAGATGTCAAAATAAGAAAAACAAAAAATAAGACACTCAACTTTAAAGACTAGGTGCTGGATCCTTAATATGGTTAATACTATAAAGGCAAGCACTCTAATATGACTTTTTAATATTGCCACACGAACATTCGGGCAATGGAGTACCAAATAATGTGTTCTTATCCTTAAATACTAAACAAAGTGATAATATCGCATCTCCTTTGGCTTTCCGAAGGATTCTGTTAGCCTGTAAAATCCCCCTTCGTCACCATTACATTCTGGGTGGTCAAAAGATATAATGTTATATTTAACCTTATAAAAACTTAAAATATAGAGCATCAAACAAACGATTTTACTCAAAATGAAAGCCCTTCCTTTTTTTATTTTGCAAAGATGTTTTATAACCTTCGGAGTAGAAACCATGGGGATGAGAGATTCATTTTACCCAAACTATGCTGAAAGCAGAACGATTTTGAAAGAAAGAAAATGCCATTATTAATCCTCAAAATATATTATTGCACATATTTCTCTGCACAAAAGATAATTTCTTTGCTTTATTAGTCTGCTGAATCCTTTATCCCTTCTCCTGCTGATGTTAATCTCTTCTCAGACAATATAATTAAAGCTATTAAAGTGTTCATATTATGCTTTTTGGCTTTATTTTCCTTTATAGTGTTATATATCTTTTTGTGCACATTATGGGTTTACAAAGTGAAAAAGCCCAAAGTCCACCCCAAAGGGACTTACCATCTCCAACAGAAAACACTGTTCACCAACTGCTCCAAACAGCTCTATTGTAGTCCAGCCTTTACTTCACTTTGTAACACATAATGCTAGCATGGCACGCCCTCATACTCTGCTTCTGACTGGCTAGTAGTCCTTACCTAGGTACTGTCAGGGCACGCCCTCATACTCTGGAACAGACTAGCTAGCCGTACTTATTGAGCATGTGCGACTCCCAACAAAGATGGAACAGAAGTGAGATGTCTCACTCTGTAGCTAAAACAGAGAGCTCAACACACAGGGTGAAAAGAGGAGCTGCAGCAATGTGCAGTACAACAAATTTATGGTGTTTTCTGAAAATTAAACCACATAAACCTATTCTGATATAACCTCTAAATACAATTATGAACCTGAAAATGAGCATAATATGAGCACTTTAATACATGCTCATTCATTCACGGCAGCCACAGAGTTGTCACTCCTCTTCTCAACCCTTTTTGCCAGAGGCCCAACTTACAAATGCTTTTCTTCTCTAAATGCAATGAACGAACAATGAAAGACGTCTCTAGGAAGGCGAACATAAACTTTATGGTAATTTGCCTAAAAATGTAAACTCCAGTCTATAGCATGTCTGCAGCAACTCTGATACTTGGCTAAGTCTACATCTAGTTTAGTGGATTTGAACACAACTCGATCAGGAATCTTATCAAAGAGCAAGAGAGTCATTTACTTGCAGATGTCTTGAAAAAAAAGAATGTATTCACCAACGTAATGTAAACCAAAGTAATCTTAGCAAAAAAAGGAGTCCACAGCTGTGGTATTTATCCCTCCAGATACCAGATCCGCAGTAGGAGAGTAGGGAGTAGGGAGTGTAACGCCAAAACTGCAAATGTATGTTTGGCAAAAACTTAGTACAGAAAGCTCTTTGTTCAGGGTCAGAAGAAACAATTGCTTTGCGGCTCTCGGTTTGAGTCTTTCTCTGACAACAGAGGCAGAAAACTCCTTTGTTAATCAATGAGGATTTAGAGTTTTACTGAAGCATTGACCACAGATAATAAAGCAAGGGAAGGCAGTCATACAGAATTCACTAACACACTAACAAGTCCAGTGACGTGCAATGAAACTGGGTCATTCTGGTAATACCCCAGTTAGACTCCAGTCGGGTTTTCTGTCTCTTACTCACATTCTTCAATGCCTGCAGTGAAATGGATTGGGCTGTTTGAAGGCTCTTTTTGTCCCATGATGAATTGGTTAGGAGTTGTACATATGAACAGTGCCTGAGCAGGCTGTCATAGTCTAACCAGACCTAATAGACCACTGTAAACAAATATTGGCTCCTGAGGGAGTAAAGCTGAGGTTTTGGCTCTGAAACCTCCCACCACATAGTGGAAAATCAATCCCAGATTATAATCCATTCGTTGCTTTTTTCAAGGTTTTTGTCGGACAATTTTTTCAACATTTTTGTCACCTTTTTTTCCAAGGTTTTCACGCTTTGTCTGACATTTGTAGGCTTTTGACGTTGAGGTTTTTTGCTACAATTTTATTTCATGTTTTTGTCACTTTTCTCAATACGTGCAGACATGTTCCGGGACCTCCCTTGATAGTTGGAGATCTCAACCTCTCCTATCTTGAACCCAAAGTTACACCCTTGCCAACAAGCCATTTAAATGAACTATCTGCTGATTCAGCATTGTCCAAAGAAACCATTTTCAAAATGTCACAACAGCCTTGTTTTAAGCCTTATGGCCATGCTTCTGTTTAACAGTTACGGTAAGTGTTTCTTTACTTTGATAGGAGCCCTAAAACACTAAATGTCCGTCACTTTTGTGTTTACTGCTGACAGAATTTATGGTGTCTGGAACAAAACTATTTTCCATTTGTTTTACATGTGGGGCTTCTAAAGCCCTTTTCCTGAAAGCATCATGGCAAAACGTGACAGTGCGGTGAACTAAAATGACATAATAAACAGAATCATCATTCATGTATTTCCACAGTAAAGTAAGAAGAAAAAGAAAGTAAGAAAGAAAGAAAAGTCGGGGAAAAAAGAAGGAAAACTTTAAAATTGACAAAAACTGAACAGGACAGCAGTGCTGCTCAATATAGGTACTAAAGTGACAATCACAAAATCATTGTAAACTGGTTATTTCTATTTTTATATTATTTTTACAATATTGGGGGAATAAGCAATTGTAGTGACGGTTGCTGCACTTATCTTACAATGAACATCAGATATGATGACTCTGTTAAAGTACTCAATTCTGTCAGTGAGATAGTCAATACAAAAACTAGCCTAACTCTAGTTTGGCATTGCCAGACCTTCCTCCACAGCGCTGCGGAGGAGGGTCTGACTAGTCCACACAGCATTCTGGGATGGGAGAAAAACATGCTCTGGTTTATTGCCATTTCTTTAAAACAATCCCAAGCATCTTCGGCGGCGCTAAGCCCCAGACGGAGCAATGGTGCCTCTTCAAAATAGCCTCGGGAAGGAACTTGTTTTGGTGGAACACGTGCACGTAGGGAGGCGAGCTCTGTGATTAAAATGGCTGTCGAGTTTGGGTTGAGAATTTTACTAACAAGAAAAGAGATGAATATAATTTTATTGTCGGTTCTAGCTCGGAGGATGTTTTTCCAATCGACCGGAGTTTAGAACGCCAACACAAAGAAAGCGGAAGGTGAGGCACATCCGGCCGAAAATGAGGGACATCCGGCAGAACCTCCAGCGTCAGTGTAGACTAGCCAAACTCTACGTTAGTGGTGGGAATGGATGCTGGGGCGAAGGATTGGTTTATGTAATTGATTGAGTAGTGATGAGATTAATATAGAATAGGGGTAGGACTAGATACGCTTCTTCCTACTCTCTTTTTGGGCAAGAATTGTCAATTTATGTTGTACATACCGATATTGCTGTTTGTTTGTTTTTTACATATAATCAAAGCTTGGAAAACAGATTAAAAAAAACTTCTGTTGTTATTGCGCAACAACATACATCTTTTCCCCCCATCCAGATGGTTAGAGGTCTTCAAATACCTACCTTTAAATACCTAGAATAGCGGTAAGTGTCGTTGAACAACCATCTGGGGTTTTTTAGAGATCGCTGGGTGTTTATTTTCAGAATATCGGATGCCTAGCTCTGTGACACCAATGTAAGAAAAAAATCATGCAATACAGACACACATTGTTCAAACTCACAGACCTTTATTTCAAATCCTAGAGGAGATCCTAAAGTTTCCACAGATACCAAATTTGTCATGCTGACATTTAGGGAAATGTGTGTAATATGATGCATGTGACATCTTAAATGTTGGGTTTGTATGCTACACTCTGTGTTAATATCATAAAGCTTTAATTAAACCTAATGTTGAGGGATTCAAGCAAATGGGGAAAAGCCATTATAGCAACACTGTTTTTTTTACATACAGGCTAGTGTTAGGGGAGTCTTCAAAAGATTTAAGAGATTTTAACTCTGTCGGGCTCGGGTCCGGCACGGACATAAATATCTAAAAGGTCCCATGGCATGAAAATTTCACTTTATGAAAAATGCGGCCTGATCCGCACTCTACTATGATGAACGCTTAACACCGGTCCATAGTGTCAGGATCAATACCTGTGCAATAACAATATCAGTACACCTTTTAAATATACAAACCTATACATGTACATAGTAGTCAAATGTTTACCATTCAGCGTTGTTGTCCTTGTCTTTAGCCGTATGTCTATTTCTGTGTATGTACTTTGACACAAAGCCAAAGTCAAATCCCCTGTATGCGTTCACACTTACTTGGCCGTTAAAGCTGATTCTGATTCTGTTTCTGAAGAAGATACCAACAGGGCTTGATGTTGTTTACTTTCTTCTTCAAGTGGCCATTGTGTTCGCTTCCACCCATCACATGACACCTGGTCACAGACTCCTCATAAGGGTTGCCCTCAATCCTCCACTTCCATCAACACAATTACACACTCACACACACACAATGGGCCGCTTGTTATCCCCACTAAGTGTACAGGAAGCCTCCCCTCCTGAGTCGAGTTGACTGAAGAGAGCCCAAATCATGATGTCCCCATTGTCCCTCATGGGCCCCTCGCTGACCCCCAAACTCTTATCAGTACAGGCCATTGATACAGCGTTAATTTCTCTAATTAAATGACAACATCACCTCTCATCCCACTTCCAGTATCTATCCAGTCAACACTGAAACAGAGGATGTGGTCATACTCAATCAGTCACTTTCGCTGCACTTATATCTGCGTAATTCTGTATAATTAGTGATAGCCGTTTTAACAGAGCTTGTATTCAGAAATGTACTATAGAAACTCATAATGAGACATTTGGCCTGGCGCTCACTTTTGACATTTCCAGATGGGTTTGTTTCCCAGTTAAATTCTACTTTCCTAAATTCAATTTAGAATAAACTCATCTCGGTTTCCAGGTTTTGTAGAGTTCAGATGCAGGTTCGTACCAAGTAAGGTAATATTAGATTTGCTGAAGATGAGTACGGTATTTGTCAAAGACGTGGAGACACTGAGTCTGAAGGTTGGATGACCTCTTATTCTTGTTGTTTCAGAAAATTCCTCTCTTTTTGAAGTTAGTTCTGCTGCGAAACTTGTTGTTGGAAGTTAGTATTGAATAGGGAACAAGAACTGATGATATGCTTACATTTTGTTCAACAACATTATCCCTTACACTAGAGACAGTGAGGGGTGTAATTAATGTCGCACAAATAACATTCTTTGGCTTATGAGGACCACAGCAAAACATTTTCTACATACATTTAAAAACCCTGTGTTGAAATATGGCAAAGGAAGCCCCAACTCAAATTGTACGCCTCCTCTTTCTTCCCTGATGATTGTGATGATGGTACTTGCTGTTTTCGGATACCTCCAGTCAGTGGAGCCGAGGAAAGAGAAATGTAAAGCAGATGTCCAGCTGGGTTTGTAAGCACAGCCAAAACCCCACCACAGCATCCATGTTGACAAGTGTGAACATAACTTCTGACGGGATGTTGTACTGTCAGCCAAGGTTAGAGATTTCATGACAGACAGTGTTTCTTTTTTCACAAGCTCGGAGTCTGAACCCTCCGGTGTTCAAAATCTGTTGCAAATAGGATGTCCTGCTGTCAAACCAGGAATTATTGCGCCGCCTTTGAGTGAATGGCAAATCATGTAAAGTTCCTACTTTCCTCATTTCCTTTCCTTTCCTTTCCTTCCTCTAACCTAATTGTTTGTATAAAAGAATCAGTCACTGTAAAATGTCTTTGACGCAGATGAACGACATATACTTATCTAACCGAAAGATAACTGGCAGCTTTGTGTCCCCATTTATGCTGTCTGCCAGCCAGTAATGGAACACATGAGACGGACGGTGAGCCCCTCAGTTGCATGAACGGCGCGGAGATTTGCATGCGTACACAGCAGCAGCAGACAAACAGAAAAATACTTTACATTCCTCAGGGGTGGCCACACACACACACACACACACACACATTTACACGCAGCAGGGTGACCTTTCAACTGGAGGACAGAGGATTTCAATCTTTGTCTGCAAGCATGTGCTGAAAATGTCCCTGAGCAAGACATCTGCTCTGACCTGGAGGGGGCATAGGTTAAAAAAAAGTTTTAAAAAACAAAGTGTTTCCCACATACAAGCTTTTTAAAAGAAAATTCCAGTATTTTTCAACCTGGGTCCTTTTTCTCGTAATTGCAGCAACTCTGACTAAAGTCGGATTTAGATTTGATTTACGGGAGTTCAGCCGTTAGTGTTCAGCGTCAGATTTGTAAATAACGTTTGATGCAACATTGTCTTGACTTCCATTATACATTGTATTCTAACCGTGGTTTGGAGTTTTCCCAAATATACTGAAGAAACAGAAGACAGCAGGCAATATGTGTTTTCTTCTTCTTTCTGTAAATGAGCATTACAACTACTTTTACTATGATTGGGCTACTTTGGTGGAGATGGCTTTGCTAAATGTGTGTTACGTAAAAGGAAAGACAGTAATAATACTGAGTCTTTATTTCTTCAACTTTCTTAACTGTCAACAGTCTCCACTGCCATGAGAAACGTGTACTGTAGGAGAAAACACCATCAGCCAATCCCAGCCAAAGTGGTGTCCTTTTAGCCTCTGTAGCCCATGTAACGTTAGCTTCAGAGTTCATGCATGTAGCCACATTAGGTACGGCGTAACCCCTTATTGCAGAAGTAGCTTAATAGGTCATCATGCTAATGTTGCACTCTCTACCTTTGTGGTAGACATTTGGAAAACATGACTCTGCAAACAATGCATATTGTGGGGGGAAGAAGCGAAAGCCACCCAAAACTCTTCAAATGAGCTCGCATTTTACATAAACACTTCTCTCTCTCAAAGTCCAAAACAAAAACACTGAAAAGTAGCCCCCTGATTTAGCTATGGAAGCTGTCACTTTTGACTTGTGTGTAGCTAATGACAGAAGATTTGGAGATAAATCAAATGGAAGAGGAACTGATGAACTGAAGCAGAAAGGAAGCAAGAGCACCATACCAAAAAAATGAACAAGAAGAAAAGACAGAGGTTAGCTGGACCAAACGGTCATCTCTCCATATGGTAAAAACACCCATTTTTCTACTGTTTACCTCTGTTGAAGTGGAGTCATGCCACGTATATATGAAAAGATAAATAATTAATGTTTGTTATTGCAGTCACGACCTGGTTCTTATAGGCTTTTATTTTTACATAAATTACAACAAAATACATGAACTTAAATGTATGAAATGGTCAGTCAGTAGGTCATAGTGTTTGAGAGTGGTTGTGTGAAAATGCAGTCTTACAGGGTGTAAAATAAAGTGCAACCACATGTGGTGCAAAGGAAGAGCCAGCAATGGAGTGAGAGAGGGAAGGAATGGAGACAGCTGATCTTAAATGCTCTCTGGATGGAGCAGCCAGATGCACCCATTGCACTACGATCTCCACCTACCAGGACCTGAAGGAGACACAAAGCACAGGCAGCAGCCGCAGGGTGAGACACAAACCAGAGGGCCACCACAAGTCCTTCCTGTGTTTCCCTTCATTTAGACTAGGAGACAAGCTTTTGATGTGAAATGTAAGTTTGTTTGGAAAGTTTCAGGAGGCTCACACTGCTTGCCCCGATATATGCTGTTTTGCCAGCGTTTCCTGAATCTCTAGGTTGAAAGATTTCCTTCTCAATGATACTATATACACAAGATACTATATATATAGGGCAATTTGGTAAAGTCATTTCCACTTCAGGGATTAAAAAAATTGGCTGCCTTCACAGGGTTTCATTATAAAAAATAAAAAAAAACATGTTTTAAATTTTCAGATTTTCCAGCGCACATGAAAACCCTCAACACCCACAGCAGGCGCTGACAGAAGGAGATGGATAGAAAAGGCCCAACTGGCAAACGCAACATGCTGTTCTGCCACCTCATGCTGTTTTCTCAGACAGCAGAGTGAAGACAGACGGAAGTGAGAGCGTGATGTGGGTTTCTGGTTTCTGTACTCAAAGGAAAATAGTAATATGGCAAGCACATGAGGAGGTTTTGTCAGCTGTGGATCAGCGTGAAACCTTGGGTCGAGGGAATACAGCAGACACTAAAAGTTAGACTTACAGCACCTGCACCATGGCCAGCTAGCTGTCTGCTCACAGGACTACTGGATGACAAAGCAATGTCTGCTTTTCTGTTCCACTTTGGAGTCTCATCCGTTTTCAGTCAGTCTCTGCTTCTTTCTGTCCGTCTTAGTCTCGCCTTTTCAGATTGTCACTCCCTCTTTGTCAGCAACCGTTGACCTTTGACTTTTGGGGTAAGCGTTGAAGAATGAAGGCATTACCGGTCAAACAATGATATCTCTGTGTCGACAACATTCAACGAAAAGAATACACAGCATAAAGGAGGCACTAGGACTGAAAACTCATAAAATATGGCTAAAGAAAATGTCCAGCAATGGCAGAACACGTGATCCTAAATGTATAGAAAGCACAGATTTCATTTAGCTACAGAAATAGCATCTTTCTGGAATAACTCTTGTGAAGTGTATAAAATCAATGTCGAGAGGGATCAGAAGTAGGGCTGTGCGATATGGAGAAGGGTAAGCGTTGAAGAATGAAGGAATTAACGGTCAGACAATGATATCTTTGTCGACGACATTCAACGAAAGAATACAAAGAGATATGACGACTGAACGCTAATAAAATATGGCTAAAGAAAATGTCCAGCAATGGCAGAACACGTGATCCTAAATGCTGCTGCTGTCTCTGTGCATCAGCAGTTTCCTGAACAGGAGAATAGAGGAAGAACCCACCTATCCTGACTCTGACACTGTCTTTTACTTTCATATTGTTGCTAAACAGGGGAGAAAAAAAAAACTAACATTGTGCTCCTTGCAAACGTCGCTCGGCCAATAATAAACCGGATGTGTGCAGCAGGTCTCCCAGTTGTTGATGTCAGCCGGGAGTCACTGTTCCTGTTCCCATGGGTAGAACCGGGCAGGGCGGGTGGGACTTGTTACAATGCAGAGGAGGATAAGAAGTGTGTGTATGTGTTTGGTGTTCATATGCTGGAAGGATAAGTTATCATAGAACTGCTCAGTGGGGGGGGACTTGTCAAAATAACCCTGTCAAAAAAAGAAAACCTCCACACAATGTGAGGTCACACCTCACAGCATCCATCAAACCTAAAGGGATATTTTTTTTAATTACCTCAGACAAGTGTAGAAATATTGATGGGTACTGTGTGTGTGTGTGTGTGTGTGTGTGTGTGTGTGTGTGTGTGTGTGTGTGTGTGTGTGTGTGTGTGTGTGTGCTTGTTTAACTATATTCGTGGGGTCCCGACAGCTTTGTGGGGCCAAAATGCTGGACCCCACACATTTAAAGGGCTTTTGAGGGTTAAGACTTGGTTTTAGGATTAGGGATAGAATTAGGTTATGGTTATGGTGAGGTAAGGGTTAAGGTTAGGCATTTAGTTGTGATGGTTAAGGTTAAGGTAAGGGGCTAGGGAATGCATTATGTCAATGACAAGTCCCCACAAATAGAGTGCCACAAACCTGTGTGTGTGTGTGTGTGTGTGTGTGTGTGTGTGTGTGTGTGTGTGTGTGTGTGTGTGTGTGTGTGTGTGTGTGTGTGTGTGTGTGTGTGTGTGTGTGTGTGTGTGTGTGTGCGCATGATAACTGTATACCATGATTAGTATCTTGGTATTCTCACTGTTCCTATTGCAGACTTCTTCCTACCTTCATGTACAAAGAGGCCCCCTAGTATATGTAAGCCCATGGGGCCCTATACACTATAGGAAAAGATTGTATAAGGAAGTGGTATATTTAGATATGTCGAGGAAGGGATGAAGGAGGGATTTACCAGAACTATATAACTGAACTGTGTCCTTCAGAATATTTGACGAGACTGTATTTGACATACTGTGCTCCTCCCAGCCTTTACAATCGAATTTTAAGGTTGGACTCAAGTGGGTTCAGTGCTCTTAGTCTTTATAACTATCACAATGAAGAAAACCCAAAAAGAGCACGGTGTGGGAGTGGGAATGCCAAAATGTTTTTTTCTTTCAGCACAATCTTTTATAACAACCCAGAGGTAACTCCTTCTTTTCAACAACAAAATGGAGGCAGCAAAATTTACACGTCAGCTCAGCAGACACACACACACACACACACACACACACACACACACACACACACACACACACACACACACACACACACACACACACACACACACACCTATATAAACCATAAACTACTATATTTCAGAATGAACCAGGAGACAGATCGCTACCAGATGTCACTTTGCTCCATACTGGAGGATAATTACCAAGATTATTCATTTACCCTAAATTGTAGTTTTCTGGTACACATCTCATGAGTAAGTGCAACATATTCATTACAAATTGTTTAGATCATAACATTAAGAAAAGCCCCCAGGATTGAGTAATCTAAGAAATTCTTAAGTAGTATTACATAAGTAGTATTACACCCACTGGATCCTGAAAATACAGTATTTCCTTATTTAAAAGAGGGGAAAAAACACAACAGTAAACCCACGGCAATCACAGAATTGAATGCTTCCATGTGTACACCAAAAAGGTAAATTCCAAGAGTCCTTTGTTGGTACCTAACCAAACAATTTTCACACACACTAAGCTCTATGCAAAGGTCTCCTCTGCAATACTCCCCACTGTTTTTTTGCCTACTGCCAAGTGCAATGCAATATAATATTACGTTCTCAAGTAGCAGGCAGGAAAACTGGAGAAACGATCAGAGAGTTAATGGTGTTTCCTCAGAAAGGTTTATGATCTCTTGCTAAACTCATCCTCTAATCCTATTTTCAGCTTTATTTTAGCTTCGATCAACTTCAAATCCAGCAATGGAATGGTCCATCCAGCTCTCCATTTAGGGCTTTTTCACACCTGTAGTTCGTTTGCTTTGGTCCGAATCAGTTGGTGAGTTTGTAAACTTGGAGCGATTGGACCTCGATTTGGTTTGGTTTGGTTTCACACCTGGAAAAATCCAAGCGTACCAAAATGTGCCATTACAAATCACGCAAGAACGTCCACTCCTGTTATTGGTCGGATGTGTCTGGGGGCGGGAGAAAGAAAGTAAATACAGGAAAAAGGTTCTATGTTCTGGACTAGTGCATATTTCGTGCATCTCCATGGTCAAATCAGCTCATTTCATTAAAATTATCAGACATTGTTTCGCGCAAGACGTTACTACGTCTGCTCTGGTCACTGAGACTTCGCTCTGCTCTGCCGGCGTCTGTCTCCAATTTTAGCGGCAGCTGGTTTGACCACAGCTTGACCGCAGTCTATTTCTGTGATGGAAACACTGCAAGTTGCCACAGTTTGCTGCTCTGCTGCATCGCAGATTGCCAAACACACCTGACTACAGGAGACACTATCTCAGACTGGAGGAGTATGTATAATTGGTGCGGTTCGAGTACGGATCACGTAATCACCACAAACGAACCGCTCCAGAGTTGGATTGAGCGTACTGAGACCACCTCTTCAAGCAGGTTTCGGCCACGCTTGTTTTGATCGCTTTTGTGCGCACCCAGTGCGGAATGGCCGTTCTCACCTGCCCTCGCCGAAAACGCACTGGGATGAACGAACTCTAGGTCGATTCAACTGAACTAAACGAGGCAGGTGTGAAAGCGCCCTTAGACATTTTCTGTAGGGGTTTAGGGATGGACCCCATCCCAGAATGATTGTTACATATTGTAACTCTTGTTCTATGATGACAGGGGGGCTCACTATCAGGAGGAAGCCTAATCATTGTGCTATCACCCACAACACTATAACAGCAACAGCTGTGGGTGAGACGCCAGTATCCATCCCAGCTGCAAAGCAGATGAAGGGAAGATAATAATACTGCAAGACACAAGCCTAACTAATGTCATCTGCTTGGTTACACACCAAATGTGCATAGTTTGCCTGCGGTAGAGCACAGTGGTGGAAGAAGTATTCAGATCCTTTACTTAAATAAATGTACTAATACCACACTGTAAAAATACTCTGTTACAAGTTAAAGTCCTGCATTGAAAATGTTACAAAATGTACTTAAAGTATTACAAGTAAAAGTACTCAATGCAGAAAAATCCTCACATTTTAGAAAGTGGAAACAATCAAAACAGTTCTGTCAACCAATAAGTGTTTTTAATCATCTAATCATTTCAGCTGGACTTGTAGGCCTAAAGGTCCTATAGGCAAAAATCTTAATGTGTAAAGTAACTAGTAACTAAAGCTGTCAGATTAATGTAGTGGAGTAAAAAGTACAATATTTCTCTCTGAAATTTAGTAGAGTAGAAGTAGAAAGTGGCAGGAAAAAGAAGTACAAGTCCCTCAGATTTGTACTTAAGTAGTAAATGTACTTTGTGACATTCCACCACCAGTAAAGTCTAAGATTAAGAGCTACTAACAGCTAACAAGTATGCTACAGTCAAAATCAGGATATAAACAACCTAACCAACTAAACACAACACAGCGAGTCTGTAAAAAAAGACTCACAATGTTTCTGTGGTTTCACCAGACAAGTATGGCAGTATGGCATCCATTTGATCAAAGATGACTCATACATTCTGTAGGAATAGGGAGCACGCAGGAAATGTGTGAGTGAATAATTTTTCCTTGTGCCACTTTTCAAAACAAAACAATTGCATTTGTTCCCCATGAGCATAGTACCCGATCCCACATGTACCAACCTGTTTCTCCAAGGATTCTCCAAGGAGAGCCTGCTCTTCACTGGGCACCATGCCCATCATATCATCTTCTTGGTACAATGCTTCCCAGTATTAGGTTGACAGCTGAGTCCATAGCACTGTTGGACCATGGATGAGGACAGAAAAGGAGCACGTAGTCTCGACACGTAAGCCCTCATGCTTTAAACGACTGGAAATTATTAGACTGTCTTGAGAAGATGGACTGGCACAGGCTCTTAACTCGGTTTTGACATCAGTGACGGCTGAACGCCAGCCTGCTTGTTGATAAGCTACCACGGTCCAGTTGTTTGTGTCTCATCCATGACTCAACGTTCTGCAGAGTTAACAAGACTGATTTCATTTTCCAGTAGCCTGATATGGCAATGCTTCTATGGAGTCCAAACTCACCATATTTGACTTCATCACGCAATCAATCTTTTCAATTCCATCAAGCCAAAACATGAGCGGTTTTCCACCTCAGAGATATTCCTTCTGCCAGGACTCAGGGGTTTATAGGCACTGAAAGCCTTCCACAGTCCAGCTGTATCCCCAAACCTTTTTTTCAACTCAACTGTGTAGATAATGACTCATTATGTAGCCCATTCTATAGCAACAGACATGCATTTCCTGGCGTTGAAGTGGTTGTGTATTGTGACATGTCCACCTATTTTTAAAAAGTGCAGGGGGTAAGGACGTATCCGAAACATTTTTTTTTATTCATAGGCTACGGGCTGGAAAAGGGAATTACCCATAGATATAAAATGGATAGAAAGGCCTTAGAACTGTTTCCCGTGGTAAATTGACTGGTGCACAACAAAATGGCGATTGTTGTTAATTGTCATAGTGACAATACGCGTCAGTGGGGCCGTAAACTGTGCTGCAGCTCGCTGGGAGGAGAGCACATATGGGAAAGCTGCCCGACGCTGTTCGGGAGACGTTCTCGGAGTTGCAGTGAATGAGGACGGAAAGTTAGACCCAGCGGCAGTGGGTCAGCGGACCGCTAACGTTAGACCCAACCCGCTGTTCAGCTCATTCTCTGTAACCGATGCAGCATAAAAGCACAGCGGAACCAGCAAGCCAGCCAGCCGGTGTTAGTTGGCTAACGTTAGCTTGCTAGCTTCGGTCTAACATTACCCCCTCGACACATCGTTCCCAGAAAACGAGCCGAATAAAGCTGTCACTCGTGGCGATAGCAATGTGCTTTGTGTGGATGAAGCATGAAGTTAATGTGACTCATTTACCGGCTGGCTCTCTGCCTCGGAAGTTTATACGTTACCATGGCAATGGTACACACAAAAATGGCTGCTGCTCTGACCATTCAGGGGGTAAGCTTCGCTTCAGAACTCGAGCCATCTATGGCGCCATTTTGTTGCTACCTGGCCATCACCTCCTGTTAGCATTCCGCTGACTGCCATTTTGTTTTTACGTCACTTGACTGCGAATAACTTTACATCTGAAGCGTTTAAAGACTCTATTTGTCCATTGTTTATTTCTAAAGAAACACGACAATGTATAAAAGGCTCCATTACCTTGTACCTCACGTTATGGCTCCGTAGCAGACGTTTTTGTAAAAATAGGCTAACAATTGTGTCATAACCAAGTGACTTACTGTCGTGCAGTAGAGGAATTACCGTATAGTAAAGGAGAAGCTCGCAGGCAGTTTCGACTTAGGTTAGCTGTTTAGGTTTAATTACTAATGTTAAAGGGGTGATAGAATGATTATATAGGGTATTTTACACTGTTCCTTAAGGTCTCCTAATGGGGTATGTAACATTAGTTGGGCTGAAAATTGCCCGAATGCTATTTTATTAGGCCCTTAACTACCCTGTGAATATGGCTCTATTTGGAACAAGAGCTTTTCTTCCAAATATGGTATGCTAATGAATATTCAGAATGAGCTACGCGCTGATTGGTTTGAGCAAACTACATAGAAACACATGGGAGACTTGGCAGCAGGCCTCATATTTCAGACACTGCAAAGTTATACATTGTTTGTCGGGCTATTTCGTTATTAAATTCACTTCTGAGACATTTTTAAGCGAGAAATCAACTACAGAAAGCTCGAATATGGGCCGTTTTACGAAAATTGATGGCTAATTGCAAATTTGGTAAGACTGTGTGTCGGAGTTCAGCCGCTGGTGCTGCCTCGCCGCCCGCCGGTGCTGCCTCACCACCCGGCCTGCCTCGCCACCCGGCCTGCCTTCCTTCACAGACCCCGGCCTGCTATGAGGTACTTGGAGCTCCGTCACGGCTGGCAGCCCACAGCAGCTGCCCTGACAGAGCTCCAGGGCCTTCAACTCCCCTCTTCCTGCTAGCTAAATGGCCTGTTGTGTGAGAGTGAGAGCGCGGTCAGCGAGCTTGTTACACCAGCAATCTCTTACCACATGTTACACACATGTCACGCCACTTATACAAAATCTAACTAAAGGTCTTATAAAACTAACAACTGTGTCCGATTTCAAGTTAATGAATATTTGTGAAGACAAAGTGTTTCGTTAGCTGCGACTGTCCCTTCAATCCTAGCTATGTGTAGCTACAAACCACAGATAGTTAGCTTCCTTTTCGCCTTAATTCGAGTATAATTACAGTTTGAATTTCGTCACGCCACTTATACAACATCTAACTAAATGTCTTATAAACCTAACAACGGTGTCCGATTTCAAGTTAATTAATATTTGTGAAGACTAGGTGTTTCGTTAGCTGTGACTGTCCCTTCAATCCTAGCTACAAACCACGGATAGTTAGCTTCCTTTTCACCTTAATTCGAGTATATTTACAGTTTGAATTTCGTCACGCCACTTATACAACATCTAACTGTCTTATAAACCTAACAACGGTGTCCGATTTCAAGTTAATATTTGTGAAGACTAGCTAGGTGTTTCGTTAGCTGTGACTGTCCCTTCAATCCTAGCTACAAATCACGGATAGTTAGCTTCCTTTTCGCCTTAATTCGAGTATATTTACAGTTTGAATTTCGTCACGCCACGTATACAACATCTAACTAAATGTCTTATAAACCTAACAACTGTGTCAGATTTCAAGTTGATGAATTTTTGTGAATTCCAGAGGAATTCTAAGAGGAGGCTAGCTAGCTCTCATTGATAGAGCTCCATCCAACTGCAGGCTCTATCAATGAGACTCACGGACAAGCAACGTTTATTTCCCCAATCGTTTGTTTAAATAACTCAACACATTATAATTACACACATTAAAAGAGTAACTGGAACCTGTGGTAAGAGAATGCTGGCGTAACAAGCTCGCTGACCGCGCTTTCACTCACATACACCGGGCATTTAGCTAGCAGGAAGAGGGGAGTTGGATGCCCTGGAGCTCTGTCAGAGCAGCGGCGTTTCGTAGTCCATTAGCCCAAAACGGTGACTTTGCGTGGGTATGGAGTGCTGTGGGTTGGCAGCCGTGACTGAGCTCCATCTACCTCACAGCAGGCCGGGGTCTGTGAAGGAAGGCAGGCCAGGCGGCGAGGTAGCTACACAGGCAGCACCAGCCTCTGAACTCCGACACACAGTCGGACAAAATTTGCAATTGGACATCAATTTTCGTAAAACGGCCCATATTTGACCTCTACATAGTTGATTTCTTGCATAAAAAAGTCTCAGAAGTGAATTTAATGGTAAGATAGCATATGAACAATGTATACAGTTTCTGAGATCTGCACGACCTAGATTCAGAAGACTAACTGATCTCAGGTCAGTTGTGTAGCCTATGCAAATGTTGGGGCGTGACAAAGAGAAAGACTAGAGCCAAATGAGGAGGAGCCGCAATAGTTGATGTCAACTATGGGGCTCATTGAGATTCGCCCGTTTTCAGAGGCAGTTTCAAATAGTGAGATTTGCAGAGAAAAGAGGTGTCAATGGGATTTAGAGGTTCTATGTATGTCCTAGTTACCCACTAAACTGTCATTATTCAACTATGACAAGGTAAAATCAGTTTTGCATTCTATCACCCCTTTAACTAGCATGTTAGTTAGCAATAATTAGCCTGTTATGTTATGTTATCTCCTTACATATACCTACGCTCTCCGTCTCTGTAAGATTGGGAATGATTGAGATTTCTCTTGGCACAGCTACCAGAAGACTTCACACTTTCAGACACGTTGCTCACGTCACATTTACGTTGTCTCTCTCAGTTGGAGGCTGCGCAGTAAAGCTGGCCATCACCGGAAAAGTGCTTCTAATAGCCTTCACTGGTCTCCGTCCAGAGCAACGGGGTCTATTGGTCCATTTTACATATGTCAATGATTCTGCTACGTTGATTTGAAAGGAAATGGCCTTTCTATCCATTTTATTTCTATAGAATTACCAATGCCTGGAACATGTAAGTAAGTATCTTCCAGGTCTATGATCGTAACAGCCCGGTCTCATGGCAGTTCGTGATATGGTCACGTTATTGAATCTATTGAGTCGGGGACAGGACACGATAATGTCGTTTTTTTTCGTGTGGTGATTACGTATTTTAAAGCAACGTATTTCAATGGGAAGCATATTTCGTGATCACAGAATGATGACGGTAACGAGTAGTATTGATAAGGCAAAAATCTGCGTAGGGAGGTTGGTCGGGGGGGGTGGATGGGTCAAACAACACAGGACTTTCACCCAGGAGACCGGGGATCGTGTCCCGCGTGTTGCAGTTCCTTTCCTCATTATTCTCTTTATAACCATAACCGTCCCGCTGTTGTCGGCGTGTCCCATGTGTGACAGTTCCTTTCCCCATTCTTCTTTTCCTAACCACAACCGTCCCATTGTTGCGGCGTTTCATTTCCCCGTTGTTGTGTGCCCCTGCGCCTGGGGATGCTCCCGGGGATCGCGTTCCACATGTGGCGGTCCGTCCTGTTGTTGTGGCCGGCGTGTGGCGCCTCATTTCCCCGTTGTTGCGTCCCCCAGAGCAGGTTTGAAAATCGTGACCTGTACACGTTCAAAATTTGTGATTGTACACGTACACAAAATAAACGTCAAAATCGTGACCTGTAAACTTATCAATAAATCAAAATAACATGACTATTTCACGACCTGGTGTGAGTCTATAACGTTAGTTTACCTGCACTTAGGCTGAGCTGTCACTCAAACTTTCCCTTAACACTCATTAGCCAATGGGGACGCACCACTGTAAGACCCGCCCACGCGAGAGCTTTGAGTCAGAATTGCAAACAAAGAATCTGGGAGCGCAAACGCAAAGCTGGGAGCATGACTGCAAACGTGATGGAGAGAGCAAAAGACTGATCATTGAGAAAGAAGCAGAGGGAACTGTAAACAAAAGGACATTATATCAAAAAAATATAAGACCAATAGTTTACAACTACACAAATGTTTTGTTTGCAAGTTTTAAGTTTAAGACACTTTTTTTGCTTGAGTTAGTGTTTTTTGGTTGATACTTGAGAAGTTTTGCTTGGAATTAAAGGCACAAAAACAATCCCATATAAAGGCAAATAATAAGAAGATTACATCACTTAACTGTAATGAAGCCTTTAAAACCAAGAAAAAAAGAAGAAGAAGAAAAAATATATAGAGATATATATATACTATATAATATATACATACATATATTACGATATCAAAAATTTAAGACAATATCTAGTCTAATATATTGATGTCGATGTAATATCGCTATATTGGCCAGCCCTAATTCGAAGTAATGATGCTACACTCCTCCTCACAGCAGATCAAATCCTTGGAAGAAGACCCATTGTTGTGAAGAGAGCACTTACTGGCCAGCGCAGGAAGCTGCCAGTGCATGATGTCCTCATTGTCGGGGGAGTTGATTTGATGGTAGCAACTGAGCCCAAACAGGAACAACAGTACCAAGTGCAGTCTTCTGATGAAGCCGTACTTGGCTGGGCTATCGTCATGGTTGTTGAACAAACTGTGGATGAGTTCAAGGTTGTCTCAGTAAGACCAAATGTGATCATCTTGATTTGCTGAGGACATTTTTCCTAAATTTCAGTGCTCAAATATGTGTGAGTTTGAGGCCCCTGTATAAACTACATGTTTTGAGCAGTAGTGTTTGGCTTTGAGAATCAGACGCACAAAATCACACAAAAAAACAAACCTGGTTCACATATTATTTACTTCAAGGCTTTGGTCCAATGGGACATCAAACACATGGAGAAAACACCCAGACAGCTGCAAGGTTGCAACACTGTATGTGTGAGTCTACGTCTTTGTGTACGTGTTGCAATGTTGGGTGGGGGGAGAGAATGCCTTTACAAAATGTTTGTTTTCATTCTAGTTTTTATTTTTTGCCTTTTCTTTGTTATGTACAGTCTTTAGTTGTGAAACTCAATGACTAACAGATTACATTTTTCTCTGGTGTGTGTGTGTGTGTGTGTGTGTGTGTGTGTGTGTGTGTGTGTGTGTGTGTGTGTGTGTGTGCGCGTGTGCGTTGTGTGCATGTGTGTGTGCGTGGGTGTGTGTGCGTGCGTGCGTGTGTGTGTGTGTGTGTGTGTGTGTGCGTGTCTGTCTGGTTTTCCGATTTGTCTGGTCTCTTTTCCAACGGATGATCTCGTGCCTTTATATCATTACTCACATAAGGAATAATATAAATATAATTTTGCAAAAACACTAAATCAAATAATACATAAGATAGAAAAAACAGTGTAAAATACCCAAAATAGACTATGTGCCACACAACCAATCAGGACAAGGATCAGTGTCCAATACGTACGTACCCACCCTTCAGTCTCACCAATGCTGTCGTGTTGTATGATTTCCTGTTGTGTCGTGTTGTGTGATTTGCTGTTGTGTCATGTTGTGTGATTTGCTGTTGTGTCGTGTTGTGTGATTTGCTGTTGTGTCATGTTGTGTGATTTGCTGTTGTGTCATGTTGTGTGATTTGCTGTTGTGTCGTGTTGTGTGATTTGCTGTTGTGTCATGTTGTGTGATTTGCTGTTGTGTCGTGTTGTGTGATTTGCTTTCGTGTTGTCTGAATTGCTGTCGTGGTTTCCACTTATTACCATTAAAGCATCTCACTTGCATAGATAAAACTTTGTGTTTGACCTGATTCCAGCGTCTCTTCATATGTACTCAGAAAAAAAGAAACGTCCTGTCACTTTCAACTGCTTTTATATTTTAAGCAAACTTAACATATGCAAATATTTGCATGAAATTTGCATGCAATCTTCATATCTGCAATTTTCATTTCCAGACAATTACAATACAGTTACTACCTACTCCAGTGTAGCTTCAAATTAATCACAAAAGCATATGTAATGGGTTGCACTAAGTTACTAGTTTCAGACATAAGTTGTATGCTGTGTCTCAATTTGGATACTTCTATTAGTACACTTCCATGTAGTACACTGTGCACACTATGTACTTACTTGCGTTTGGTGAATTTCGACATGATAGTGTTGTCTTAAATCACACACGATCGCCACCTTTTATTTTGTGCACAGTCTCAAAAAAAATTTAAAAGTTGGTCAATGAGCAATTCAATGAATACATGAATAAAAACAACTTCATGTTAAAATTCCAATCTGGATTCAGGAAGTCACATTCTTCTGAATCATGCCTATTGTATTTATCCGACACCATACGCAGGGAAATATATTATGGAAATCTCTGCGGAATGGTGTTATTGGATCTTCAAAAAGCATTTGATACGGTGAATCATGACAAACTTGAGGCCTTGGGGTCAGACAGCTCCACCTGTAGGTGGTTTAGGTCTTACCTATCAGGGAGGGAACAATTGGTGGTCTTAGGGGGAGTGCTGTCTGACCCTAGTGTAGTTGAATGCGGCGTTCCACAAGGAAGCATTCTCGGGCTGTCCTTATTTTGTAACATGCATTAATGATATGGCAGACTCCTGTTCATGTGAACTTTTTTTGTACTCTGATGACTCTGCACTTTTAATGTCTAATAAACAACAATCGACACTAGAGAGTACCCTGAGCTCTGAGCTTTCGTAAACAACTGGCTGATTGACAATATGCTGTCCCTATATTTTGGTAAAACAGAGGCTATCTTGTTGGGTTCAAAATACAGATTGAGTAGATGCTCGGAATTTAGGGTCTGTTTAGGGCGCTCGTTTTTCGACTAGTCCTGCAAGTAAACATGAACGCGACTGTCTTTATAATCTATCTTTTTAATAAACTATCTGTACACTTACAATGTTGTCAATGCTTCGGTTCACATTTAGGGACCCTCATTATGCTATGTTAAGGTGTGGTGATATTTCGAGCCTTTTTAGTGGTATTAAATAATACTTTAATTTGAGTGTCCCCATGCCCCAAATATAAGCATTGTAAGCTAACCAGCGGTCCGCGGTAGCCTCGTCAAAGCTCCAAACTTATTCGATTAGCATGAAAACATGTCCCAGAGAGCGACAGAGTAGGTACACATCAGTTAATAACCCCAAGGTTCGTTTTGCACCGGAATTGTCTTTTAAAGGGTCCAGCACGACCATCTCTACAGCAACGGGCCCGTTGGAGCTGTGGCCCCGCTATCTTAATCAACAAATATGCATGTTGCATCCTATAACTGTCGGGGGCTGCGTGTTGGCAATACTGCTGGAGATAGGGTTCGACGTATGGTTGTGGATAACCTGCTGCAAAAATGCGACATTGTATGTCTGCAAGAAACTTTTTTATCTAAGCAGGATCTAGGAAGATTTAACTTTTTTAATGACAGTTTCCACGGAGCTGGGGAATCCACAGCGGACCTTACTATGGGTATAGTGAGAGGACGGATATCAGGGGGTGTGGCTATCCTATGACACAAGAAGCTAGACTCAGTGATAAATGTCATCAGGACTGGAGTTGACTGGTGCATTGCTGTACAATTGAAGTTTAAAAATAAATATCTTATTATTCTCAATGTATATACACCTTATGAGTGTTCACAGAATGAAGACATATATTTAAATAGGCTTGCCTATATAAATTCATTTATTCATGAGAATCATTATTACACAAGTGTTTGTGTTGTAACTAAGGTAAAGGACACACACAATATTTATACTTGTGGCAGCATATCTGACCTGTGTCCTTATAAATTTAAGGCAGTGTTAGGGAAAGGAACCTTTGCCTATATAGGGGCAGTTCAGTGGAACAAGTTAGATCGTTATATTAAAGTCATTTCCAGCCTGAACTCTTTCAAAAAGAGCATCAAGGTCTGGTTACTAGAGAGGGTTGCGGAATAGATCAAAGGGTAAGTTACCATTTTAATTTTTTATTTATTTAAGAGAAGTGTTTTTATGTTATGTCATTGATTATTATACACTCTGTGAATTTCTTGTCTTGTCCTGATGTTGTGTTGACTCCACGATAGAAATAAGTCCTGGACTTTATTGTGTTTTTATCCTTGATTGTATTTTATGTTTTTTTTTCATGTGTAAGGCATTCTTGATACAATTAAATAAATCAAATTAAATCAAAAAACCTTTGACATCTTCTTCTTCTACTTTTTTTAATGGTTGATTGCAACCTGGCGGAGCATTACCTATTTCCCCCTATCTAAAATATCTGCCGGCTTGTTTATTGACTTCAATTTTATTAAAAATAAACATGCTTTTACTTTTACTTGCTTGTGTGTACCGCAGAAAAAAGCTGCTGCTGCTTCCTCGGCTGCTATTTTCACAAGTTTGGTGGTCCTTCCCCTTCCGCTACTTAGCCGAGATGGCAACCTTTGAGAGTTAGAAGTGTCCAGCTTTCTTTACTCAACTTTTTGACGGCTTTGAGTGCAGCACTAGGGTACTCATAGTACATACATTTAGCCATACTTGTCAGTGTAAACTAGTAATTGTAAGTATGAAAGTATAGGACAGACACATTTCCTTACACTTCAGAGTCAGTAGGAAACTTTCACTGCTTGTGCTGCTTAGCCTTAGCTGGTTTATGTCAAAGGTTATGTTTAAACCTTGAGTTCCTGATTCACTGTAGCATGAATCATTGGCCTACGTCAGCAGACACGCCCCAATTTGGTGTGTCTGTGATTTCTTGTATTTTCTTCCATAATCCATATCATCAGGCCAGCTATGCCTTTTAAAGGGCTTCAGAATCCTTTGCCCAGATGCATTCATAAATAAGAATTCATATACTGTTTTTCAATGTTGTCAGTTGACATGTATGTCAGTTGACGTTCTCAAGAGGGTTTCAAAGGTTTTCTTTTAAGCCTCCTGAGAGTTCAGGGAACTTTTTCAACACGTGAATGAGCATGTAATCCTTTACATGAAGAGATAACATGAAAATCAGGTACAGTAAATTGGTTACAGGGTTTTCACATGATAGCGTTAAAAACGAAGCAAAAACAAAGCCTAATGTGATTTGAGATGGCACCAGGTTACCCTGATGCGTCTGACGTACAAGGCTCTTTATTTATCAGCAAATTTGTGTAATTTAGTTTGACCCTACTGTAAATAAATCCTTATTGTGTTACCGTATATGCACCCAGTAGGCTAGTGGGTCAATTATTAAAAGCTAATGTGACTGAGCATTGTGCAAACCCATAGATATATATTTAAAAAAATGTCAAGATCTCAAATTATGTAATTACTGGAACACGCATCTGTACCTGTTTTAATTATTGTGCATAGCTATTTGTATGTATGTATGTATGTTTGTGTGTTTGTGTGTAGCCCTCTTTTAATATGTTATGTGTGCTTTTCTATCTGGACCTTGAGTCTGTAAATAAATTAAGTATATGCATATATATATATATATATATATATATATATATATATGCATATATATATATATATATATATATATATATATATATATAAAAAATGTGTATACAATGATGCACAAAACATGAAGTCTTTTCATTTCTTGTAATAATGCAGCTGTGTGATAATGTGATATTCATTTTTAATTTACTCTAAAGAAATTCAAAAGTTCAAGAGGTCGAGGTCAACATAAACAGTGTCTTGTCTGACAAAAGAGCATAAATTGAAATTATATCTATAATTGTCCTGTTATTACACCAGTTCTCATGTACGTACATACAGAGCCACCCTCCTCTGCTCTTACCGGAGTCCTCAGTCCTGTCCCTGCGGAGCATAGATAAACACTGTTCCCCTGACCTCAAGTACATGTCTGTAAGATGCCAGCCTTTTTTTCTACAGAGAGAGCTAACAGTAGTGATTGTCACGGCTGTGTATATTCCACCCGGCGCCAATGTAAACACGGCGCTCTCTCTCCTGCTGAACACCATAAACGAACAGCAGCAGGCCCACCCCAACGGTGTTCATATAATCGCAGGAGACTTTAATAAGGCCTACTTGAAGCATAGACATTTTAAATGCATTTTGTGTCTGTTAAGAGTCACAAAGGCACTCTTTAGAACATGTCCCCACAACTGGCATTTTAGCTACCTGGGAGCTCTGGCCATTAGCTGCAGCAACTCCAGTTTGCTAGCACCGATTTTGGTCGTTTTTTTTTCCTATCGACAGTACTCGTAGATATCTAGCGATCAAGATTCAGGTAAAAATCGGCCAGAGTTCTCCTTTAAGTGTCACACCTATTGAGTTAAAAGAAGAAGAATCTTCATCACATTCAGACTCAATTCAGACTACATACTGTAATGTTCAAAGTGAGCCTGTTTCCTGTGAAAGAGGATGAAGAGTGTTTACAGGTCAGGAAGAGGTTTACCGAAACTATCCAAAAGGATCGCTCTGCCAAGGCCACGTAGACTACAGGGCAACAGCACGTCCTCTCCACACACACACACACACACGCGAACACACACACTCACACACACACACACACACACACACACACACACACATACGCACACACACACACACACACACACACACACACACACACACACACACACACACACAAACGGGTGCAGAGCAACACAGCATTGAGTTTGGGAGACCTAATGTGTGTAACCATGTGTATAATGGTGATAATGTCTGTTAACGATTGAATAATATGAGACTGTGCTAATGACAATAATGATGCGCCAGGAATAGTCGTCCTCCCGAAATAGAGCAGGGGATGGGTGTCATTAAACAGACTCCACAGAAAGGCCCTTTGTTTGGTGTGTGTGTGTGTGTGTGTGTGTGTGTGTGTGTGTGTGTGTGTGTGTGTGTGTGTGTGTGCGCGCTGGTTTAATGGCAGAGGTGATGGTGTGAGGGGAGGGGTGTTGTGTGTTTGGTGTCTTTGTTTGCACATGTGCAAGTGAGTGAGTCACACGCACTGACTGACAAATGAACTGTTGTGAGTTGTTTTGACCATATCAAAGTGAACGTGCAGAACAACACACACACACACTTTCAGCAAGCAGATAGCATCTGTTTGTGTGACAACAAGTTTGTTGCAACTTTTGCATACTCTGAACTTTACAGAAAATTTAAAAGCTGCATCATTGGAGATAAAAATGACATTTACAGCTACAAGTACAGTTTAAGGCAGATACCATTGTCATCACCAATGCTACACAAAAGTCGTCACCAGCAATGCCCTCAACTTTTTTATTTATCAAAAGTTGTAACGCTGATCAAAGTGGTGGGGGGGAAAAGAAGAAATTAAAATTGCTTATTGTGAAGAATGCCCCTTCTTTCATTTAATTCAATTTGTATCAAATCATAACAAAAGTTATCTCAGGACACTTTACAGATAGAGTAGGTCTAGACCACACTCTATATTTTACAAAGACCCAACTATTCTCCCCAAGAGAATGAAGAATACGCCTACATCCACCCGAAATAAGTGATTTAATGATGTAGGTCATCCAGGTTTTAGGTCTGTTAAATCCTGTTGGATCAGTGCTTACAAGTTAAACCACTCTCAGCAAAGTTACAAAAATGTAACATCTCAGTAAGCACCTGAATAGTTTTGGTAAGTGTTTGGAGGGGCCAAAATGGAATATCTGACTAGCACATACATATTTACAGGCATACCCGTCGCTATGGGCGGGCCATAGGGGGCCGGGCCCGCCCCCAAAAATGCTTGTGCCCCCCCACTTGAGGCACAGATCTCTTAAAAAAATTACTTTAATTTTATATTATCATAGTTGCTAATTTTGTGTTGCATTAATGTTGCATTCTTTATCATTAAAACATTATAAATATAAATAAACAATGGTGTGATTTTTGTTTGATTGATGGGAATCTACACTGCAACAGCCTATCACGGCCTTACTAAAAGAAAGTTAGGCTACGACGTGACGTAGCCTACGTCGGTATTAGGTGCTCAACAGTTACCGCACATTTTTGAAAGCTGGATGAGTTTTACGACGCGCCGCTTCAGTTCGGTCATGGATATCCGTAAGTGGTTGAAAAGCCCACCAACATTCTCCTCTGCCAAATTGGATACGACACCGACGCCTCCTGATGTTGTCGTTGGAGAAGGAGTCCCTGGACGACAGTCTGAGCCTGATGCTAGTAGCTCCGTGGAGCCCGACCCTGGGCCAGGCAGGACCTGCAGGTCAAGTGCAACTGCGACTGGGGCAGCATTTGGGCCACAACTAACTGTTGAATCAGGGGGTGTGACGGAGAAACCCAAACAGGTTGTGTTGAGGAAATATCCAGTCAAAATGTTTGGTTACGAAAAACGTAGCTGTAGCTGGTATTTGAACAGAGACTGGCGCGTTAGGCTACTCGGTGGAAAAGGACTCTGCATTTTGTTATGCCTGCAGGAAATTCACATCTGTATCATCGGACGCGACCTTCTTCATTAAGGGGTTTAAGATTTACAGACATGGGCTTAAATAAGCATGCAGCTTCAAATGACAGGAGGGACTGGAGAGAGGACATGCTGCCTCCACTCAAAGTACCGGTAGGTTCGAAGTCTCTGTGTGTGTGTGTGTGTGTGTGTGTGTGTGTGTGTGTGTGTGTGTGTGTGTGTGTGTGTGTGTGTGTGTGTGTGTGTGTGTGTGTGTGTGCGTGCGTGCGTGCGTGTCTCATGGCACATGCATAGCAATGCATATTCTTCTATTGACTGCTTTAAAATGCAATGTTTGAGAGATGCTTCTGGTGTCACGTGTTTTATGGATATTCATAACATTGCTTCTATGTAATGTGTTGTAGGCTATATAGGCTACCTGGTCATATTGCTGTTGGTTATGTTTAACGTGATGATTACGTGCGAATAGTATAACAAGAGTATATGATTATTATACATATACGTACTGTACGCCAATAATAATTGTGCCCCTCCATGTATTTCATGTGCCCCCCTTAAGACTGAGGTCTAGCAACGGGTCTGTTTACAGGTACTAAGCACTTTCACATACAGTATATATGAATACTGTCATGCATATATGTGCATGCACTCATGCATATATATATATATATATATATGTGTGTGTGTGTGTGTGTGTGTGTGTGTGTGTGTGTGTGTGTGTGTGCAAATCAAGTATTCCATTTTGGCCTATGCGACTTGTCATTACTGTGTGGATCTTGTGTTTTGAAGTTAGATCCTTCAGGGGAGAACCCTGCAGGCTGAACCATTCCCATGACTCCAATCCTCTTTTGAAGCTTTTCTTCTTCTACAGCACGTCAGAGAAGACAACTCCTCTTTTATCTCGACTGTTCTAACTACACTAAGCCTAGACTACACTTCATCAGCCCGATAAACAAAAAGTATTTTAATTGTTATGAAAGAAAGTGAAAAAAGTGGCGAAGCGGTGCACATTTTCAGGAAAAGTATAAAAAAAGATTAGTGCGGGCAAGTTAGTAGCAGAGAGGGAAGGATGCTCGGGTCGGGTCTGTGATATGATTGGCTGTCTCTGCAGCCTCCCGGCTCGCGGCTAGAAAAGCCCACAGCGTCCCTCGTTGCGTCAGAGCTCAGCCGGAGCGGGCAACGGACGGTCCTGACGCACAGCTGGACAACAGCGGAAACTTTCAGTGCTGGAAGCCAGCGAGGAACTCGTAATTATTCACCGAGGATCAGGCCAATTAGTGGAACTCTGCTGGAATATTGATCATCTTTGAGCACACCACTACACCGCGGTAAGTCATCGACCTCGACTTGATCAAATAGGCTTCAGAGTTTAATTAAAGTGGCAAAGTAACGGTTTGACTGCGCGTGGTGTAAGAAGAAGTCGCCACAGCAACGTGACTGCAGTCACTGCTCCTCTTTAGATTTAGGCTTAAAACTTTTATCCTACTTTGTATGGAAATGTGTAGTCTATCTATCTATCCATCTATCAGTGGTGGAATGTAACTAAGTACATTTACTCAAGTAGGCAATTACCTACGTAGGCTAAACATATGTAGTTTATAAAATATGATGTTCTATTACAAATTAATCCAACAATATAACGGCCTACAAGTGCAGCTGAAACCTGCTTCTGCATTGAGTACTTTTACTAAAATGATCTGAATACTTCTTCCACCACTGCTATCTATCTATCTATCTATCTATCTATCTATCTATCTATCTATCTATCTATCTATCTATCTATCTATCTATCTAACTAAGCTATCTATCTATCCATCTATATTATATATCTATCTAACTTGTAATTATAGGGCTGGTAATTTAATTAACTGGTATTCTTTGGTCATCGTAAACCATTTCACATTTTCAGTAACTGCTGAATAAGTTTGCATGTCAAATAGGTTTCGATTTTTTGCTCACACACCGTCGAATTTCATTGGTAACACTTTATAATAAGGGTACAAATCATATAGTCAAGTAATGTTGAACTAAAGCATAACTCCTGATGATTTAATGCATGATTAAGGCATGATGTAAGATGAATAATTGTTGCTCCCCATTAACAAATGATCAAGTCACTATGGCCTTATGAGACTAGTTCACACCTAACAGATCAATTAAGAAATGAGATGCGACAATATCAACATCTATTCTCACAGAAATATGAAACTATTTTTTAATTTTTTTATCAAACTGGTCGTGAGATGCAAACATTTATATGTTGCACCAAACCAAAATCATCTAGCAGGTGCCAGTTGAGGAGAATAGCTGAGTGAAAATTAGAATTACTGTTCTGCTAAAAGAGGCTGAGCAAATGCATCGGTTTGAAAGAAACCTTTATGTAAACAGGCTCTCTAACCATGAAAATATGATTTTCATGCAGTTACGCAAATGAAAATATAGAAGGCCTGCTTTGTTGCAGCTCGAATTATCACAGTCCAATAGTGTTAATATCCAACCAGTCTAGACTATGCACACTTTTTCGATTTGACAACCTGCGTTGATTGTGCAGCTGATGTGATGGATGGACATGCCCTCACAATAACATGCTTAAATCCAAAGAATGAAACTGTGTCCACTTCCACGGCCTTTTTGTCATTTATAGACAGGATTTATTGGCTCTTTTCACAGAGAAGCCAGTGAAAATGGCAGAAAAAATATATTTCACACTTTGTAAAAGAATTGATGAGGCTATAAAAGTTAACCGTATTTAGAGGCAGTGGAGCTGAAACTCTGTTGATACTTTTCATTTTGAGTCTCATCCTTTCCCATCTTTATTAATAACAACATTGTGATGGTATGCGCGTTGTTGTTATCCCCAAATGGAGACGGGAGGGGGGACACAATGCAACACCGAAAACTACAAGCTCAAAATAACCACAAAGTTGAATCTACACAACAGTTTAATATTTGCATTAATTGAAAACATAATAATAAAAATAATAATACAGTAATAATAATAATACAGTAACAATAATAATACAGTAATAATAATAATAATAATAATAATAAAACAATAATAATGTTACTTGTATAACATCACCTGGGAAAAATGTTTTGCCCACATATCAAAGTCCTCTAACTCATAATCCCCCCACACACACACACACACACACACACACACACACCGGACTGAAGTTAGGATTCAAGTTATCGTTTAAAGGAAACCAAAGTTAAAAGTGGGAATTAGTCCCAAATAAGTTAAAGTATCCAATATTTCACAAAGAAATCAAAGATTAGAGAGAAGTGGAAAAAGTGGAAAATCTCCTGACCCCTCAGATTTATCTCATGAATCTTCGGAGGGACCCGGTCCCTAGGCTGGGAACCACTGGACCCAATAAAGTAGTTAAAACTAGCTCCACCTCAGCCAGCTATAACAGTCATATGCTACTTACACAATCTAATTATGTCATATAGGATACTATATCAGTCACAGGGGTCATTTTACTGCAGAATGAGTACTTTTACTTCTCATACTCTCAGTACATCTAGCTAATAATCCCCTACTTTCACTAAAGTATGATTTTAAATGCAGATCGGATTTTAACTGGTAATGTAGTACTTCAAAAATGTGTTATTGGTATAAGTAAAGGATCTGAGTACTTCTTCCACCACTGCAACTATAGATGCAAGATTATGTTTAATTCTGGTGCAGACAGCTACAGAAAATCAATGTGGTTTTATAATCTTGTAAAATGCTGAATTGTGTTTTTACTTAGTTATTCTTCATCAACAATCAAGCCACAGACCCAATATTAATATTAAAACTAATCCGATCAATTTAACGACTTCAGGTTCAGAGTCAAATTTAGTTTTCTTCTACTAAATACTGGACATTTAATTCTTATTTTTTACATTTAAAGGGACTGTACTCAAAATACTGAAAAAAGCAGGGTGGGATTGCCTCCACGCAGCTCTCACAAATCGTTTCCTAATATGTGAAATACCTAAATTCACGGCCCCGTGCACGAACGTGCACATGCGGCCGGACCGGCTATCAAAACAAAGAACAGAGAAGCTCAGATTACAACACACGCAGAGGGAATGTGACTTCATTCTCTGCACAGGATGCCATTGTTTCACTATATATCTACAAAGCACGTAGTTATTTACTGCTAAATGAATGTTCTGAATGTCCAGTGCAACCCCTTTAAATAGAATCCATTTTCCAAATTCATGTACCTTCCCCACATTGCTCTTTTAATGCCTGCAGGTCCCTCGCATGACTCCTGTCCTCTCAGGCACAATACCTCAGCTCTCACTTCTGACTTTTCCTTTCCTGCGCTTTCCTATTGTTCATCTTGCCATTCTGTTCCATTTCTGTTTCTTTTCTCATTTCTCATGCTCCTCTTCCTGTCCTCTCTTCCCACACACAAAGAGACATATTTTGACCACTAACTTCCTCCTCCATTTTTACCTTGCTGTTGCCAACTTTCCACCTCCTTTTTTTCTAAGAAGTGAAGCCAGCAGAGCTCAAGGTCGGAGATGGTTTCTTAAGTCCAATCTATGAGATCAAAAGGATCAGCCCAGTTAAAACTCAACTTTCCAATTAGATCAGACAAGCCTGCTCTGACATGTCCTAATGAGGTACCATGTTATACAACACAAGAGCGTTATTCAGATTATAATTATTCATTTCAGGAAAAAAATTCTGAACTGATTTCTTGTGATATGTGTGTGAGTTCATCCATGTGACTTTGTGTGTGTGCGTGTGCATGTGCGTGTGTGTGTGTGTGTGGTCAAGGTAATGGTGATGGTGTGAGTTGTGGGCAGGTTTAAGAGGTTGTCATTGTTTTTGGTGTCTTTGGTGTCTTTGATGTCTTTGGTGTCTTTGTTTGCAAATGTCCAAGTGAGTGAGACACAAACATGAGTGTGTGTGTGTGGTGGTGGTGTGTGTTTGTGTGTGTGTGTGTGTGTGTTGGTGTGTGTGTGTGTGTGTGTGTGTGTGTCTGCACCCTGAAAGCGTGTCTCTAAAGATATTGCCGCGATCATAAACCAGCCCATTTATTTCGAGAGATGCCCAAGGGCATCACATGATTCTTGAGAGGCTCAGAGCCCAGCTAGGGCCCTCTGTGAGAGAAAGAAAGTATCTCTACCCCCATCTCCCCCCTCACACACACACACACACACACACACACACAAACAACAGTTACCACTATTCCATTCGTCGTTTACTGTTTTACTGCTCTCTTCTATAATTGTTGCACAAAAATGTTCTCATTGTCAACATACACTGTATACATGTATGCACTATGTACATGTATCCCTATCTAAATCTAAATGCATTCCTGATGAAAAGTTGTTAAAATTTTAGTTTTCTTGGAACAATTTTGCCGTGGCGTTGGTGGACATTTTGTGCGTTTCCCCCTGCAACAGGAAGTTGTTGTACCTCAAATGTACATTGTCCAATCTGGTCCAAGTTTCTCATACTTGATAAAAGACTAAGCCAGAGGAAATTATACGAAATTTGCAATACATCATCTCCAGCGCCTTGCAGAATGTGCAGTATTCAACGGTCAGTCGGCCTCCCTCCTGTTGTCCACACGATGGGGAAGGTGTTCATCTCATCATTTTTGTTGGATATTGACAGCTATTTGGGGGATTAGTTTATGGTGAACAAATTCTTTGAAATTTTTTTTACTTTGTTGTACTGAAAGCCTAATGTCCACTTTATCTACTTTATCACAGTAACAATTAAACAAATCAAGTGCAAAATATTAATAAATGTAGATATACTTCATGATACAAATGTTGCATTATTAAACCAATTTCAAAGTCGTATTACATTTTTTTCTCCTAAAATCTACCCTTTGTTTGTTATCAGGATAATCACAAGTTCTTGGCTTAAAGGTAGGCCTATACCAATCCTACAACAGTTTTTAACACATGGTTTGATCCAGATCTAAACCAAAACTGAATTATGTGATGTAATCCAATTTCAGATTTTCTTTTGAACAACCCATTTTCAAGATTTGATCCAATCTGATAGGCGACTAACCAACAGGCATCAAACTTATTCAGTTTGATACCTAAACTGTGTATCTGCTTTGAACATTTAGAATATTTGGACCTTGAGTCTGTAATAAAAGTTTGATGATGAATAAAGCACTTTTCACAGACATAAACAAGACGGTCAAAACAGTGAGAGCACGATTCCCAATCAGTATTACACAGTAATTACACAGTAATACTATTACACAGTAATACTGAAAGTGCAGACCAAGTACATACAGGTCAACCAAACACCTGTCTAAACAGGTATGTCTTTATCTTTTTAACCCTCCTGTTTGACCCATTTTCAAAAAAATTCTATATCAGAAGTTATTGTTTCTTTCAACCAAATTGTCATAGAAATACCATGGATTGTTTCCATGCAACGCTCTTCACAAGTTAAATAAATAATCAGTTCACTACTTTCATTGAATTTGGGTGTTGAATTTGAGGAAAAAAATTGATAGAACATTGAAAAAACAACAACAGAAACTTCTAAAAAGCACAGAAGAAATGGACAAAGACATTGGAAAAAGTGACACAAAAGTTGTAAAAAAAAAGTTACAAAAAACGTCGGGAAAAGTGACAAAAACAAGGTGAAAAGCCAGAAAAGTGTCGGAAAAAACGAACGTTGAAAATAAAGTTTTTATTTTAAATTTTGACCCAGAAAAACAAAAAAGTTGCATGGTCAACGGGAAGACAACACAAGGGTTAATAGAATCAACAGAATCATCAGACCGCAATAGTGGAGGGAGGCAGAGTGTCCCAGAGTTTAGGGGCTATGGACTCAAAGCTTGATCACCTCAGGTCTTAAGCGTGGGAGGACAGTAAACGTCCTGTGGACAAGGACGAATTTACAGTAACTGAAACAGCAGGGGCAGGGCCAATAATTGGCAACGGGTTTAAAAAATAGAGAAGACTGTAATACATTAAGAGGCTAAAAGATACAGTAGCTCCATTTTCGGAATCAAATCCATCATATCTTGTAAACTGATGGGTTGAAAAGAGTCTAGAACCGAAGGAGATAGAGAAGGGCTAGAGTTGGTCAGGATGAATACTGGACCTATGATAATAATAGTATCAAATAAAATATTAAGATTTCGTTTTAAGCAGACCTGGCTTCCTTTACTAGTGCATTGAAAGAATTCCAGAGATCTTTAAGATACAGGCGGTGCACCTCAAGCCCAGTGGCTTTCCATCATAATTGTTCTGAGTTGGGACACTTCCGTCTCAGGTTACAGACATCATCTGTCAAGTGTTGCAGCCCTAGTCCTAGTCTCGCATTGCCAGACCTCCACAGCGCTGCGGAGGAGGGTCTGGTTAGTCTACACAGCATTCCTGGATGGGAGAAAAACGTGCTCTGGTTTATTGACGTTTCTTTAAACCAATTACAATCGTCTGGGGCGGCGCTAAGCGCCAGACACAGGTGCGGTGCCTCTGCAAAATAGCCTCGGGAAGAAACTTGTTTTGGTGGAACACGTGCACGTAGGGAGGTGAGCTCTGTGATTTAAATGGCTGTTGAGTGTGTGATAAGAAGTTTACTCCAAAAAAAAAGATTAATATAATTTGATTGTCGGTTCTAGCTCGGAGGATGTTTCCCAAATCGACCAGCGTTTAGAATGTCAACACAAAGAAAGTGGAAGGTGAGGGACATTCGGCAGAACCGCTGGCGGCACCAGAACGATCCCGTCAATGAAACGGCGTCGATATAGACTACCCTGGTCCTAACCTTTACAGGTGCCACTTTGTCCTGCAGTGTGGAGCACAGCTCATTAAAAGACTGAAATATAAGCTCTACATCGTTGACAGTAGTATTAATATCACAGAAAAAGTGCTGTGGAAACTGATTAGCCGTATTCCGAGTAATGATACGGGAAAGCAGTTTTCTTTTTATACATAAGGGGTCAACAAAATTCACAGAGAAATCAAAGAAAACACATTTATGATCACTGATCAGTAGGTCATCACAACGGATATGATCAAATACACCCGGTCCACACAGGGAGCACGTGAGTCTGCATGTTTGTTGCCTAGCAGGGGGGCTAGCTCAGCAGCAGCATCCTGAAATAAGACAAGAGAGGTGTGTGTGTGTGTGTGTGTGTGTGTGTGTGTGTGTGTGTGTGTGTGTGTGTGTGTGTTACTTATGCATGCAACTGTTTGTATGCTGATGGTTTTCCGCCTCTCTCTGCAGGACAAACGGAGTCAGACCCACGCTGCCATGCCCGGAGCAAGACCCCATGTGTGGATGTGCGTGAACATGTGTGCGTGAGCGCCTTTAAGTGTGTGTTTTTAGACTGCTTGAGTGAGCGAACATCTTGCTGTGTGAGTGTGAGTGTGAGTGTGAGGATGAGGGCCGTCACCGCTCTGCTGTGTCTCCTGCTGGTCGCCCAGGTCGGAGCCTCTAGATTGGTCCGCGACACCCAGGGCAGCCCCCAAGCTTCAGAAACGTCCAAGAACAACGCCTCTGTCCCGCTTCCGCCCCCACAGCCGCGAGGCTTCTTCCCCCCCATGTGCATTAAGCCTACGGAGATCAAGCACGCCTTCAAGTATGTGAACACCATCGTGTCCTGCCTGATCTTTGTGGTGGGGATCATCGGCAACTCAACGCTGCTCAGGATCATATATAAGAACAAGTGTATGAGGAATGGACCCAATGTCCTGATCGGCAGCCTGGCTCTGGGGGACCTGCTTTATATTATCATCGCCATTCCCATCAATGTGTTTAAGGTGACCACATTTATCCTTTGTGTCTGTCTGTTTGGTGATTTTTCTGTTTTATCATACGTGATAGATGATCTCTAGCCTGTAGACTTTTCAGAATTGATGATCGGAACGTTTCATATTTGAATCTAGCCATTAACAAATGATTTTTTTCAATATTGTTTGTTCAATATCAAATAATAAGATGCAAGTCTTGCGCATGACATAAAATCTTGATTCAACAATACAGATATTTTGCTGGGTCTGTGTCTAATTTAGTATGACTTTAATCTAAAGCAATCTAAAGCTGTGGGGGGTTTTTCAGGAGTGTATATCTGCGGTTTGTCCCTTCATTTAGTGTGTTAAAAGACTACACATAAACTACAAGGGACCACTTAAACTAAAAACTTAATCAAAGTAGATGCGAGCCAACAGATGGTGTGTGTGTGTGTGTGTGTGTGTGTGTGTGTGTGTGTGTGTGTGTGATGTGAAAACATCCAGGGGGCGTGGATGTAAATGCAGTCACTGCCAAATGTCCAACTGGTATGGTAACCACAACTGTGTGTGACAGTGAGGAATTCCAAAAAACAAAGCAGAAAACAACATGTGAAACTCGTTTTATTTTTCCAAAATCTGATCGAACACACTTTTAAGTCATTTTAAGTAAAATGCTGTGCTGCATTTTATCCAGGCCAATCTGAGTAATAGTCATATTTTCTTTGCCTCGGGGGTCCTGCCTTACAGGTATTTGTGACATGATGAGAGTAAATGTATGATTACGATATACAGCCTAGTGTTGCTAGCCACATAACTGCAGATTTTGATAAGTGGCTGGCAAGTGCAAAGCCCTCCACAGCAATCAAACGTGTAGCCCGATTTGTTGAGGACATTGTCCTGATGCTGAACTGATTTTATAACCCCTGGGAGATGAACTTGATATTGGCTAGCTGCCACAGTAATAATGGAAGACACGAGGAAGACAGAACCTCTACATGAACCTCAAAGATGTCTGTCATTGTGTGCACAGGGGACACTGCTCTCATTATAAACGTCTTCCCTCTCTTGTCTGCATTATTTTTCTCTGCAGTTAATAGCCGAGGACTGGCCGTTTGGCGTGTACGTCTGTAAGTTGATGCCGTTCATCCAGAAAGCTTCAGTTGGTATCACCGTCCTCAGCCTGTGTGCCCTCAGTATTGACCGGTAAGTAGACTTTACACACACACACACACACAATTTTTTATTTGTAAAGTAACTACAGCTGTAGGATTAGATTAGAAAGTGGCATGAAAACACTACACAATACTCTACCTAAGACAAAAATCTAACAGAAAGGTGACTTGCTTTCCTTTTCCAAACACAACCAATTAAAATGCTACACTTATTAACCAGGGCACACACCTACTCTTCACATGTGCAAACACTAATTGCTTAACTGATCACTAATCAATCACTGCTTTAGTATATTAGCTCTATAGGCACATAGGTCAAAGGTCAGATTACCTGTTTGGAACAATGGGCAGAACAAAAACAGAGAGCAGAGGGAGGAGGAGAGAGAGGGGGAGGGAGGAGGAGGAGGAGAGAAAGAGTTCAGGGCCACACTTATTCATGTGTGATCAAACACCTGATTGACCAATGAGGAACGAAGCCCATCTTGTACGTAGCGTACAGTGCCAAACCTTACTCAGAATAATGAGAACAGGCATGCAACTATCTAAGGACTATTTTAGCAAATCAAATCAATTAGACTTTGTTTTGCACAAAGGCTAATCTGATAACACCCCCGCCTCGTCTCGCCACGAGACACATACACACACAACACACACACACCCCTCTCAGCAGATTACTTTCCCTCTAGAACATTGTAAATGTAGATATAAGCCTATATAAGACAAAATAGCTTTAGATTTCGAACAACAGTGTGTACATGGTATATCCAAACATTTACTATTATGAAAAAACGTGTTTGCCATTTGATGCAAATGCTTCACTTTGAGATGTGTTTATGGCATTTTGAATGCAGTTTTTCATTTTGAAGGAGATGTGAGGCATTTAGCATTTTGTGTGTGCAGTTTTGGGAATTGTGTGTAGAATTTTGAAAAAAGGAGACATAGTTTTGAAAACGTGTGTAAGCTGTTGGAAAAAACTGTAAATGTACTTGGTTACATTCCACCACGTACAGTTTCAAACAATCGAAAAATCCATTTCCTTAGATGACGCGAGAGTAGATAGATAAAAAAGAGGCTTCATAGGAAAGGAGGATTGGTTCAAGGTAGGTTCACGCAGATAAGATCTTCAGAAAGGAACACAGTGTAACAATTTATGATACCAATTGAAACAGATGAGAGAGACTTTGTTCAGAGTTTTTACAGAATGGAATGTAACAGACTGCATACTGTATACCTGTGTTTGCGTAGCTACCACGCTGTGACCTCATGGAGCAGGGTGAAGGGGATGGGGATCCCTCTGTGGAAAGCAGTGGAGGTGACTCTGATCTGGCTGGTTGCCGTGGTGCTCGCGGTCCCTGAGGCGCTGGCATTCGACATGCTGGAGATGCCGTACAGAGGCAACAAGCTGCGTGTGTGTCTGCTGCATCCAGAACAGACGAGCAGCTTTATGAAGGTAGCCACTTCATTATAACAACATAATAAACACAAACAGCTGGATACTGGGATTGCATCATGCATTGTTTTACCACACACATATGGTCAAAACATCCTGCACACTGATTTAGAGCTCTCTATTAAGGCTAAATTAGAAGAAGAAAAGCTTGTGGATTTTGTTCAACCTGCACCTGATGTTAATTTCAAGTATAAACAGCGCCTGAACAGCATAGCGTGTTTCTTTAAAGATGTATTTTACCACTGGAAAGGGTCTTTTCATTAAACATGGCTGTTTATGCAGTGAAGTGGCACATTTTTTAAATTGGTTCTACATAGTCTCTATCCACAACGTTCCACTTCCGGGATTGCTCCGCCAGATGTCCTTCTTTTTGGCTGGATGTCCGGTACCTTCCGCTTTCTTTGTGTTGGAATTTTAAACTCCAGATCTCTCCAGACAGCTAGCTAGACTATCTGTCCAATCTGAGTTTTCTGTTGCACAACTAAAACTACTTTTGAACGTACACATGTTCCACCAAAACAAGTTCCTTCCCGAGGCTATTTTGCAGAGGCACCGTTGCTCCGTCCGGTGCTTAGCGGCGCCCAAGACGATTGTGATTGGTTTAAAGAAATGCCAATAAACCAGAGCACGTTTTTCTCCCACTCTGGAATGCTGTGTGGACTAGCCAGACCCCCCCAAGTCTGGCAATGTGAGACTATTGTTCAAGTAACAGGCCAGCAGAAAAATTCCAAGTCAAACGCGTCACTTGGAGGTTTTTTTAGCTGGCCTTTGAGTAGGTGAGTGCACTTGCACATGCTACCAGCACTATTATGATACAACGTTGGTTGAATATCGGCAAAGTATCTCTTTAAACAGGCTCTTTCTAGCTCTGCCAACAAGTAATTAGTTCTTCCAAAAAATTTAATATAAGCCATATACACTGCATGCAAACCATCTGAACATTCACAGTATGTTCATAAAGCTGCACAGCAAGACACAAATTCCATAGACATTTCCAGTATGTGGATACTTCAAGTTTATTTAAACCAGAAGGGTCTGAATTGCATGACACGGTAAATAAAGCACAAAGCTGCGATGTCTTTTCATCACTAGAGCTTTATGTCATTAGCAAAATAAGTCAGTACTAAGTGATTTTTATGACCAGAATATAATTGTAATATAGATAATGAAGCATAGTTCACTGCCAGTATTATTATAAAAACAGAAAAGTGACTTTTTTTGTTGAATTGAAATGTAACGCTGTTTTAGTCTACAAAGGACCTGTAGTTCAATTAAAAAATCTCTGACATAAAGATGTTGAAGTGTTTCAGGGGGAAGAATACCAAAATAATACACAGCATCAGTTTCCACTTGAAGTCTTTGTACAATCAATGTCAGTCAAAAAAACTTACTTTATTGTTGCACTTTTTTTACTGGCCATTTTTCTTTTTCAAGTTCTACCAGGATGTGAAAGACTGGTGGTTGTTTGGCTTCTATTTCTGCCTCCCACTGGCCTGCACAGCAATCTTCTACACACTCATGTCCTGCGAGATGCTCAGTCGCAAAAAAGGCATGCGCATCGCACTCAACGACCACATGAAACAGGTATAGGTGCCGGTGACTCATTCAGATCCACTGTAACCATGTAACCACCAACAAGACTGGTAAAGACAGACGCACTCAGTTGTAACAATATTTGTCTTTTGTGACTGTGTGTGTGTGTGTTGAACTGTGTGTGTGTGTGTGTGTGTGTGTGTGTGTGTGTGTGTGTGTGTGTGTTAGCGGAGGGAAGTAGCGAAGACGGTGTTCTGCCTCGTGTTGATTTTCGCTCTCTGCTGGCTGCCCCTTCATCTCAGCCGTATTCTGAAGAAAACAATCTACGACCAAAATGACCCCCACCGCTGTGAACTGCTCAGGTGGGCGACACAAATACACGGCAAACGTCATGAGGGCCCATTGTTCTCTGCTCTGTGACTTCCTGTAGTCCTTACTGTAAACTTTGCCCTTTCCCCCGCTAGCTTCCTGTTAGTGATGGATTACATCGGCATCAACATGGCCTCCCTAAACTCCTGCATCAACCCGATTGCCCTTTACTTTGTCAGCCAGAAGTTTAAAAACTGCTTCCAGGTAAGAGGGCACACACTGGCACTAGAAATATAATATTATTAGAAAGTGCATTTCGTAAAAAAAAGTTAAAAAGCAAAAACAACAAAAACACAATATTACCAATATTATAAATAACTTGAAAAAAGAGTAGAAGCAAAAGTGTATTTAATCCTACCCTTAAAAATAATAATAAATGATCTGTGAGAACACAAAATGCGAACACAAAGTGCAGTCAATAAAAAGCAGTGTGTGTGTGTGTGTGTGTGTGTGTGTGCATGTGTGTGTGTGTGTGTGTGTGTGTGGGTGTGTGTGCGTGTGTGTGTGTGTGTGTGTGTGTGTCCTGCAGTCTTGCCTGTGCTGCTGGTGCTACAGAACGTCTCCCCTGGATGAGCGAGGTTCAGGAGGACGCTGGAAGGGCTCCTGTCACGGGAACGGACTAGACCGCTCCAGCTCCCGCTCCAGTCAGAAATACACAAGCTCTTCATAAACACACACACACACACTTAGACACACACACACACACACACACACACACACACACACACACACACACCTCTACTGCCAAACCCATGTTCCCATTAGCTCCCATCACGGAGGAACAGCTGCCACTGCCAACAGACCAATGAGGAGGGAAAATGGAGCGAGGTAGAAGTCACTCCTTCAGGACTCCCAGCGGACTGAAAGACTGATAAAAAAACAAAAGGACGGACCCAAACTGATGAATGAAATAACCGGACTGTACCTGTTCAGACTGTAACACTAGCTGCCAACACTTATGATGGAACCAAGCCTACATGAATCTGTTCATACTGCGACACTGAGGCTTGTGTTCAGCGGACTAAAAGTCTCTCCGTGGACCAACATTGTCAATACATTTATAAAGAATGTTTATTACGATACTACGATTATATCTAGCCGTAGTGCTTCATGTATGAATAACAGCTTTGATAAGACTACATGTTGAAGCTTTAATACCTCACAGGGAAAGATAGAGGGAAACTGTGACCCTGAGTTATTTTCTAAAAGATTTTTTTCATGTATAAAAATGCACAAATGTGCCTCTGCATATAAGCACAATCAAAAGCTGATTGTCTGACAATCAACATGTATACAACTGCTGAGCTCCCCGACGCCCATGTGCCCTAGTGACATCATGCCAGAGAAAAATGGGCCCCACTGTCATGTGGAAGGCCAATTGTCGGAATCTTTTTTCAGTCTGGAAATCATCGCCGTTTCAAATCATGTGGAGGCCAGCTGTTGTCTGAGAACACTGACAAATACCAGATGATTCCCATCATGCTACACAGAAGAGATCATTTATTAGTAATTTTATTGTTGCGGTATTCATTTTGTTGTACGTGTTTCCACTGTATATAAAGTCTTAACCTGTCTCTTACAATTTAGCCTCTATTTTTTTTAAGGAAATATCAAAAAAACATGAGACGCTTGTTTCATCTTCTAACATGAGGTTATTTTTTCCAAATATTTCTCCTTCATCAGTGTGTGGTCATGTTACAAAGATGATCTGGCGACTGGAAACTACTTGTAAGAGCTGTTTGAAAAATGTTTTTAGCGGGGGTAACGTTTCTTCAACTGTGGAATGGTCATAGAAATGATTTACATATATAGTCGTTTTATATTAGTCGTTTCCATTCAATATAATCCAGGTAGAATTCAGGATCTTGAATGTGTGAAATTTGTGGGCTAAAGAAGGATCTAATCTTGAGAAATGAAATATGTGGGCTGCAGCACAGGAAGACAAATGTGTTCCTAAGATTTCATAATAACTGTAGAGTTAGTACACCTGTAGCTTGAGAAAACTGCTCAGTAATCACGTACTTGTGACACATTTTGTCATAATCGCAAAACAAAAACTTTTTACACAATGTCTGGCTCTTTAAAAAGTCAGACATGAGAATGAAAAAAAAACTGCAGATTACAATTCATTGTAAGAAAACTTAAAAACCTAAAGGAATCAAAATATTTTACAGTGACAGTAGTGAGAGTATGTACTTATGATAAAAGCACAAGATGAATCTGTTTTTTTGGCTCTTAGTATCGTGATATGGTGATGAAAACCTCCCATATTCTGAGTTCTCTATATCAAAGTGAAGAGCAAATGTGTCCTCTTTCAAATCCATATTTGCTGAAAAACCAGACAAGGTGTTGGTTCAACCTGAAGCATTTAAAAAAAGATTCAAGCAACGTATACATTTTCCGACAACATATTTCCATCCTCCTCAAATCAACTGATCACGCAGTATGTGACTCATACAGTAACTCATCATATGTGTTTATGCTATCGTCCCCGTTTTTAGCTACATGTAGAGGCAAATGTGTACTGGAAGGTCTGAGCGGCTTTGTGAACAAGTCAAGACTAATTTGACGTTGAAGATCAAATGTAATGTGAGTACTGGCCCTGATGTTTTGACTTGCATTGTATACTACTTATTTGTTGAGAGTAAACCTGTAATAAATATTATTTTATAGCATTTGTCTTGAGTTATTTAGGGTCATTTCTGGTCGCTAGTGATGCAGTCTCATAGTTGCTGACATAATATTCACATGTTGAACAATATACTGTATATGCGTATACTAAAAAACAAACAGTGTATAGACTCAAAAAGATACAAAAGTAATCCCTCTCAATCATCACCTATGACCCACTAGAAGTGTGTGGTGGTGTCTGTATCTTCAGAGATCCTGCCCTCCGCCTTTATTTTCTGATTGTCTTCTTATTTTGCTGTGGACATTCAGGACGTTTCTGGGCGTCAGCCTTTGGGCAGTGGGTGTGTTGAAAGTGTGAGTGTGTTGATTTGTGCTTTAGAACGTAACCGCCATGAAACAATCAGAAAATTAGAATGGCACTGGGAGAGCGCAGACCTTGGGACGTTGTTCTTCCCACTTCGTTGTGTTCATGAGCTTTATGTCGTAATGTGAAAACAACATGGACGCTACTCCTGCATCATCGAGACGACCTGTCGGGAAACGAACAGGACATACAATATGTGAACATAGAATGGGTGGTGCCCTACTCTGCCTAAAGTTATTATTGAGTGTTTTATTGAATACAAAGCCATTTACCACTTTGTTTGGATTCTTTTATATGTATGAAAAGTGCGATACAAAAAAAGTCTGATTGATTGATTTAGAAATCTTACAGAAATAGTTCGCCTCAGGGCAGATTTCCCTTGTCTTTTTTCGCAGAAAAAAACTGTTAATTGCATTTGCACTGCAAACGAACCGCTCCAGGGATCGATTGGAAGCGAGCCAAGACCACCCTTGGCGATCTCGTCCTGCTTGTTCGATCTATCATCCAAGTGCGATTGCTGTGTTCATATACTGTATGCCCAAATAAACCGAGCTTCCGAAAAAAAAAACGCTCCTGGTTTTGGAACAACTGCTTTAAACCAGCTAGGTGAGAACACCCTTACCGGTCTGCGCTGCGTTCCAGAGGGGCCACGGCGCAGCCATTCAAGTCAGTGCTTGATATTCCACAGCGTGTCCCAGAAGCACACATGAAGCGGCTCTCCACTCCGCTAAAGATACGCACCGGGTCTATTTTCTATCTTGGAGGTGGAAAGACATAATAGACATCACAGATCCTTTTTAACGCCAGAAAAGAGAAGGCGTGGAGTTTAATTACAGGAATGCTTGGAGTAGGGGGTAGATACTAGTTTAATAAACACGTGATTGTTCTGTAAAGTACTTAATGTGCGAGTCGGGCAGGCAAGAAGCTCCCGGTGTGGTATGGCACGTGGCGAAAGATGGAACAAAACTGGTACACAGCCAGAAGGCAGCACAGACGCACCCAGTGGAGAATGGCTGTTACACCTGAGTGTGAACAGAACTAATTTGTACAAGAAATCTCCACAGGGCACCTTTAAGTAGGGTGCTTGTAAAGTTTACTGTAAGTAATTTTCACTGTTTATAGGGCATGCTGACTTTTCCTTTAAAGTGCTCATATTATGCTCATTTTCAGGATCATAGGTTTACATGGTTTAATTTTTTTTTTTAAACACCATATTTTTGTTGTACTGCACATTGCTGCAGCTCCTCTTTTCACCCTGTGTGTTGAGCTCTCTGTTTTAGCTACAGAGTGAGGCATCGCACTTCTGTTCCATCTTTGTTGGGAGTCGCACATGCTCAGTAGCTAGGTAAGGACTACTAGCCAGTCAGAAGCAGAGTATGAGGGCGTGCCCTGACAGTACCTAGGTAAGGACTACTAGCCAGTCAGAAGCAGATTATGAGGGCGTGCCCTGACAGTACCTAGGTAAGGACTACTAGCCAGTCAGAAGCAGAGTATGAGGGCGTGCCCTGACAGTAGCTAGGTAAGGACTACTAGCCAGTCAGAAGCAGAGTATGAGGGCGTGCCACGCTAGCAGCTAGGCGAGCATTATAACGTGTGTTCCAAAGTGACCACGTTTGTCTCTGAAGTAAAGGCTGGACTACAACAGAGCTGTTTGGAGCAGTTGGTGAACAGTGTTTTCTGTTGGAGATGGGAAGTCCCTTGGGGGGGGACTTTGGACTTTTTCACTTTGTAAACCTATAACGTGCACAAAAAAGATGTATAACACAATAAAAGAAAGGGTGAAAAAGCCAAAAAGCATAATATGAGCACTTTAAATGTATCATGTAATGTGCTTTACATCTCTTTTGTTATATCAGTTCCCTGAGTATAACACGCTTTCACAAACGCTCAACAATTCCTTGACTTCCCCTTTAAAATCAGAGTACAGCTGTGTTAAGAGAGAGCGATGCGAAGAGCATTCTCTTGACAGGAATGAACATAAACAATCATCTCTGTTATTAACAGCCTGTCAAAGGTTAAATGTGATTCCTTGAGTTGGGCGTCACGTCTTTCTTTCTTTTTTTCCTTGAGGAGGCGTTTCATTTGGTTTACATCCGATTTCAGACAGAGACCCTCAACAGAAACCATATCAAATGTGTTACAGATGACCTTTTACAAGCCTTTTCCTGGTTTGAAATGATTGCTTTGGACATTAGGTCCCAGGGGCCAGTTCCAAGAGGCAGCTTTATGGAAAGAACTGCTGAAACTCAAGTTCTTTCACATCAGTTTTTGTTTTGAATGTTTTTTCATTCAGTAAATCTGTTTCTTGGAAACTATTAGCAGTTACATTAATTTCTTATTTTGTAATTCATATAGGTTTGCTTCTGAGGTTCAATGTCCATTTTAGAGAAAATTATTATTATTTTTTTTTTCTTAACATCTGAAAAACCAATGAACCCGGAAGTCACACATACTGTACGCTGCTGCATTAAAATATAGGCTAGACAAAAATCTAAAAATAAATCATTAATGCAAACTGACAGTTTTACAAGTACTGCAATAAAGACATTTAAAAAAACAAGGAGAAAGAACAAAAAAAAGAAATCATATCGATTAAGAGTGAAATTATGTCATAATAATGTGTTTTAAATAAAACTTGGTCTGAGCGAGGACTTTGTGTAATAAATTCTGGGCTTTCTGACAGCGGGTCATTTTCAACAAAACCACATTAAACATGGCACAACACTGCAAAATATTGTTTGCTAGGAGAAACATTTGTTCACAGCAGCAAGCTTTAGTCTTCCTGTGTCGCTGAGGATAAATGATTTTCTCAACATACAACAGAAGTCTTGTGGTCACCCTTGATGTGGTCTTGGACATATCGCGGGTTTGGGGAGTTTCCCTTCTACAGCCAGCACTTTAAATTGTGCTGGACATTTTCAAAGTTGAAATGTAATCGTTTTTAAAAGTGCTTATGCTTTTTGGCTTTTCCCCTTTCCTTTATAGTGTTATATATCTTTGTTACAGGTTTACAAAGTGAAAAAGCCCAAAGTCCCCCCCAAAGGGACTTACCATCTCCAACAGAAAACCCTGTTCACCAACTGCTCCAAACAGCTCTGTTGTAGTCCAGCCTTTACTTCAGAGACAAACGTGGTCACTTTGGAACACACGTTATAATGCTCGCCTAGCTGCTAGCGTGGCACGCCCTAATACTCTGCTTCTGACTGGCTAGTAGTCCTTACCTAGCTACTGTCAGGGCACGCCCTCATACTCTGCTTCTGACTGGCTAGTAGTCCTTACCTAGGTACTGTCAGGGCACGCCCTCATACTCTGCTTCTGACTGGCTAGTAGTCCTTACCTAGCTACTGAGCATGTGCGACTCCCAACAAAGATGGAACAGAAGTAAGATGTCTCACTCTGTAGCTAAAACAGAGAGCTCAACACACAGGGTGAAAAGAGGAGCTGCAGCAATGTGCAGTACAACAAAAATATTGTGTTTTTTGAAAATTAAACCATATAAACCTATTTCTGGTACAACCTCTAAATACAATTATGAACCTGAAAATGAGCAGAATATGAGCACTTAAAAACTAACATTTGCTGTTTGCATCCGGTCATTATCATTATAGTAGATTTCAGAGTAAGAAGATATAAGACATTCTTTCTCTTAAGAATGATAATCAAATTCATTAGCGATAAAATGTACCTGGTTAATAAACCTTAGATTAAACTTGTATGACTCTTATCTACTTGTGCTACGGTTACACTTGGTACTGACACTTACACTTTATCATCATCTCATATTTACCACTTGTGGTCACAATGGCTGCTGTTCAACCAAAGTTTCAGAAGTTTGCTTTACGAAAGTTTCCTCTTTCTAGTGTTAGGACCACTAGAACGTTGCGGGAGTTATCCCAAAAGGATCAATAAATAGAAGTCTAGAACTGATCCTGTCTTTCTTATATACTTTCTTGTGTTGCTCTTCATATATGCTCTCTTCACATATGAAAATAGATATGTCCATTTCAAACGTCACTGCCCACATAGTTTCGTGCGTCCTTCATGTTGGCCTGGATGTTAAAGCAATACAATACATTACAAATCAATCTCGCACTGACCTCACTTTTTCTTCCCTACGGTCTAACTCACATTTAATTCTTGTCCAATCCCCGACCAGCTGTTCTGTAATAACTGATTTTCCCTGTTCCTGAGCAAAGTATGTTTTCAATTTCTGACCAACTTGCCAGGCCAGGCCTCTCCTCAAAAAGTTTTCAAATCTGTTTGTCGCATCTTGCTTGAACTATTGGCAACATTGCTTCCAGGATTTCTGCTGAGTACTCATGAACTCAGAGTACAGACAAAAGGCTCTGTCCGTATACGCATCGAACATTGAACATAAATGAGCCTTTAGATGAGAACTCTCACAATTATTTGTAACACTAAATATAAAGCTAAATCTATCTCCACTGCGCTGTGTCAGCACTGAAGTATGGTCTGGCTACACTGCTTATCTATTGTATGTGTATAGGAAACATTCTACATTGGGAAGGTCAATCTGGGATCACCGTTGTTTCCCTCAAGCCTACAACATTCAGTACTTTATTACTTTACAGTAGATTATGTAGGCTTTTTTGTATTTTATTGTCTTGTATGTCTTTATGGCATTGCTCAACGCTGCAAAACCAATTGCCCGTCGGGGACAAATAGACTAAAGTTGAAGTTGAAGTATTCTGGGATAGGGAGAAAAAAAAACGCCCTGGCTTGTTTGCATATCTTTAAACCAATCACATTCATCCTGGGCTGTGCTAAGCCCCGGACGGTGACCTGAGCCACATGTTTTAAACTGAAACGGGGGTGCGTTGAACACCATGTTGTGAGTGCAAGCTATTTGCCTTTTTATTACCACAAGTTTACAAGTTTCACGTCTCTGCTGATAGGGTATCACCTGTGACACAGCCAATCAACGAGAGACACGTCCACCAAACGAGAGAAAGCATAACTCAAAGCCTGATGCACACCGTTCTGAGGAAACATGTAACCAGTAGCAAAACGGTGCACGCCATATTGAGATTGAACTTGCCCCCTTGTAAAAGAGATAGCGGTAGGGGAGGGCCATCCGGCGTGATGTCAGGCTTCATCCCAGCTCTGTACATCCGTTGAGCCAGACAACAGCTTACCTGACTCTTTCCAAAGGTCTTTGCACAAATTGAACAAACAACATATAGCATGTTAATTAGTCAGCCTTAGAGGTAACCTAGAAATCTAGACGCACCTAGCGGCAGCAAATGTAATTTTCAGCCAGGGTCAGTCTAGCAACTCTCCGTTGGCTTGCGAGCTGGAAAAACCAAACACTGGCCGGGGCCAATCACATTGTGTATAGAGTCGGTGGGCGGGCTTATGGCTGCTGCTGCTGGGAACAGCAGTTTTTCAAATCGGCTTTGGCCGCGACTCTGGAAGACTTGGAATTAAGCTTTTCTTTGAGAACATTAGTAGCATTTTTGTAATAACTGCTATCCTGATTTAACTTATTTGTCTCACCTTTTCTTTTTCCCCTTTTTTTAATTATTTTTTATCTATTTATATTTTTCTTCTCTCGTTCTATCTGTGTACGCCACAGTCATTTGGGGTGGGGGGGGGGTTGATGTTAAATTATGATGACTCCATTACATTGTTGTTGGGTTTTGTTGTTGTGGTGAACATTTTCAATAAATATATTGTTAACAATTCTGATAGAATTTCCATTGCTGCACATATATTTAATCAAATATATAAGTTCTACCCACAGAGACAGCCATGCATGATCATGTGAGGGACAGAGGTCTATATGGTTAAACTCAAAAAGTAACTTTAACCTCGTTGGCTACACTCGTCTCTCCTTATTTCCCCTCTCTGTCTTCCTGGCACTGCGTGTAGACCCTCGCAACACATTCCTCTGCTAATTAAGGACATTCTAGCTAACACTTCATCCTTCACTGGACAAACATGGCTTCAAAGGACAGATGAGAGTAATTTTGGGTTCAAGAGACCCATTCTTTAGGTTTGGACATCTTTCAAACACTTTACACGAGTAGTTATGAAAATAAATATTTCAGCACAAGTCAAATGTCTAAGAGACGTGTTATTTGTGTTTGATTTCTAACACACACACACACACACACACACACACACACACACACACACACACACACACACACACACACACACACACACACACACACACACACACACACACACACACACACACACACACACACACACCACACAAAAAAGAAAGAAAATCAAAGTCTTTGTTGACTAAGTTTAATGTCTTACATTTATTACACTAATCATTCCAAAAATCCAGGACTGATGAACACAGGAATGATACACAATGACACATCATGCATCAATCCCAACATAATACAAAAAATGAAAACTGTACAAATGTTTAAATATGACAAGATCAAACTATTTTGAGGAGAACTTTTCATACTACCTTATAGATATATAAAAAGGGACATAGGTCTGTAGAAACTGTGTGACAGCTTCATAGTCACACATATGCAATGCTCTTCACTCCATGGGCTGCTCCTGCCTCTCTTTGAACTCATTAACTCTCGCCTGGAACAAAATACAAGAAAATGAAGTCAGAACTGGAGTAGAGACAGTGTGGTGAGTAGGGCTACACAATTAATCGCAATTTTATCGAAATTGCAATATGGACTAGTGCAATTTCCAAATATATTAATTTAAGACAAAATATGTGTCAAACCAGACGTCCCGGCCTACGAATCCTATCCATCAGATGTAAGAAAAAAAAAAATCTTTCTTTGGTACAGATCCTCACAAAAATCACACTATACATCGTTTTAATTATAATATTTTTCAATGAAAATAAGAATAAGGATACAAAATGATCATTCCCTCCAATATCGTGAATTATATCGCCATCGCAACATCAGTCAAATTAGATATTGCAATTAGAGATTTAGATAAATTAAATATTTAGATATTTTCCTCCTATCGTGCAGCCCTAGTGGCGAGTGACTTTCCTTTCACTATGGGACTAATAAACAGAGCCCACCAGACAACCCAGGGGCTGTTTTTTCCTGCATCCCAGGCGAAAATACTAGTTTTCCCATATGTGAAAATGAAGGTTGGCTTCTTGCATGCCCTCCCCACTGCGGAGAGGTCAGAACATTGGGTCAGCCTCTGAGCAGAAGCCTTGTTGTGGGCAGAGACCCGGACCCGTCCAGCGGGGAAGTTGCTGCTACACACACACACACACACACACACACACACACACACACACACACACACACACACACACACACACACACACACACACACACACACACACACACACACACAGGCTTACTTGAAAGGTGTTGAGAACATGTTGACAGACATCAGTGAGGTCATTCAGGCCTCTCCGCAGCGGCTCGGTTGCTGGAATCCCCCCTGAAACAGACGGTAGATACATCTGAAGAAAACCACCGCCACTCATAGGAATCACAAAAACAACCACGACTGAGGCATTCACTTCGTGGGTCAATCATCTCCACGGGATTCAACAAATGTTTGAGCCCACAAATTTCACACTTAAGCAGCCTACGCATGATCCGCGAGGTAGTGGCGAAGAGCAAACAGACAAAGCGCAGCGCGGGAACGTTCTGGAATTGGTTGCGCCTTGAAAAGGTCAGCGGCAACTAGGTCAAGGTTGAAATCATTTCCCCCCGCGGGGGGGGGCCGCCCCCGCGGCCCCGCGGGGGGGGGGGGGGGGGGCGGGGGGGGGTCGGGGGCGTTTTTTGTTTGGCGGCTTTACACTTGATTGTTTTTTTTCCCTTTCTTCACTGATGATGTAGGCAGTCGTGTGAGGGCTGCCAGAGTCGCGAGAGAAATCAAGAAACCAAGCAGGAGCGACATGCTGTTCAGGGGCCCGTTTCACCAAATTTGCAACATGCAAGCTGCAATTTACAGCGTGGGATCGTTTCTCTCCTTTGCTCACTGATCAAAACAAATGACCTATTTAATCAATGTCACATGTATCGACACATTGGCAAGTGACATTCATTTCTGTCATCTCTGAAACATGACACTGCCACTAAGGGCAATTTGTGTGCAAGCACTGGTTTGCAAATGGCTTTTATCCCTCCTGTTGTCTTCCGGTCAAATTTGGGTTTCTTTCAACCAAATTGTCAAAAAATAATGTGGATTGTTCCATACAACCATTACTCTTCACTAGTAAAATAAAAGATCAGCTCAGTACTTTGGGTGTTTTATTCAATTTTATAGCATTTGAGAGAAGAAAAAAAAATGATAAAAGAACATTGAAAAAAAAATAACAAAAAGGAAAAATGTGACTAAAACATCTGTAAGAAGTGACAAACTTATAAAAAACTTTGGGGAAAAGCAACAGAAGTGTTGAAGAAGAAAAAAAAAAAAATGTAAATTTTGACGCAGAAAAATAAAAAGCTGCACGGTCGACGGGAAGACAACTCAAGGGTTAAGGAAAGGGACCCCAGCACTCAACCAAAGTCAAATTACTGTATATTAGTACTTTGTACTTATATAAGTACAAAGAAATATAAAAATGTTATTCAACAATCAATGTGACGAGCCCGCCTCTCCTGGCTGCCGCTCTTTCCCTTCATGCTTTGTGTTGCAGGTGCCGGTGGGTGTGGTGGTGCCGTCATTGTTTCTTGGCATCTCTTCAGTGTTCCCTGCGTAGGAGAGAGGAGGAGGGGGAGGAAACGCTGCTGAGAGGAGAGAGAAAGAAAAGGAAACTGCAGCGGTCCAGAGGATAATTAACTAGTTGGGATTTGGTGTGTGCCTCCAAAGCAGCTCCAATGTTCACTCTTTATTCTGATGACGCCGGTCTCTTGCTCTTTTCAATATCCGTTTTCTTATTCTGGGCGCAGAAGAAGACTCCTCTTCCTGAAATTTAGATTTTGAATACGTGTGGTCCTCCACGTTTCCTTCTTCAAACTTGCCGGGGCCGGGAAGCTACGATACCCATTAGCAGCAGCTGGGAGTCGAAAACGCGAAAGGCGGCGCAGTATAGCCTGTATGTCCCTTACCAGCTAACGTATTTCAAGATGGCGCATCATTATGGAGCGTCTACCCCAGTTCATGCAAGCGCAAATGTAAAATTCCAAGTTAATAGGAATACTTGGAATTGATGGCGGCGGTCAATATTCATGAAAAAAGGACAAGTTTGTGAACGGGCAACACAGATTTTGATAATGAACAACTACAAACGTTACACACTAGGGCTTTAAACACAAAATAATGCAGCAGCTGATCTCAACAGGAAATGAATAATGAATGGGAATCGACTAGGGCTGCAACTAATGATTCTTTTTCAATTGTTGATTATTTTCACGATTAAAAAGGTGCTGTAGGTAGGATTGTGAAGATCCAGGACTTAGCCAAAAAATGTGAACATCGACAACTTCTCAGTCGCTCCCCCCTTTCTGCTAAAGCCCAAAACGGTCTCCTAAGCCCCTCCCCCCAAAAGGGAGAATGAATGAGACGCGGTGATGATTGACATGCAGTTAGACACCACCCCCTGGCCCTGATTGGTGCATCTGAACAGGGAGCGGTGGATTCTTGCAAATCCCACTACAGGCTGTAGGTGGTGCCAGAGGAGCTGGATTGTTTTTAATGACCGGCTTCATGTAGTTCTACTGGAACATAGGGGCAGTTTCAGCAGATATGACAGAAAGTTAGTTTTATAAGTCTTACCTACTGCACCTTTAATCGATTTGTTGTTAGTTCCTCCAATGTCTTGTTTTGTTTCACAACATGAAGACATATTTAGTTTACTGTCATAAAGAAGTGAAGAACCCAAACAATATTCACATTTAGGAAGAATCAGAGAATTTTAACATTTTCAGTCAAACTGATTAATTGATTAATAAAATAGGTGGCGATTAATCGATTAATCTCAGCAACTCTAGAATCAACCAAAAGTGATTACAACTGCACACATGTGCAAAGAGTTACTCGTTTCTTTTCAGGTTCTTATTGTTATAAACAGACTGCCTTGGCTTTGCTGGAGGTTGATTAAACCAAGCACGACATTTTAAGACATTACTCTAATCTTGCTATAGTCATCTAATCCATTAGTACTGAAAACCATATGAATGAAAAGAATTGTTAGTTGCGGTCCTGGCCCTCTTCTCCCAATTGACATGGGGTCCAGCCACCCTTTTTCATTGTGGTCATGGTGGAGAGCAGTAATAACAGAAATGAATATAGAAAAGTCTGCTAGCTGAACATCTGAACACACAGTGGGAACTAGGGTTTTTCCTGGTGCCTGAAAGGTCATTGTGTCTTGCTGTGATGAGCCATTAGGAAAGATCCTCCCGGCATCCTCAAACTTAGTTCAACAACAAAAACAAGTTGTTCTCTCAGTCTTGCCGAGTCCTTTCATGTGATGGGGCGGCTGTAGGCACTTTGTGCAATGTGGTTATAGTTCTATGTGGACAAGAACAGGAGGGGGTGTATGTGCATGTGTATATGGATGTGTGTGTTACTTAAAGCCAGCCACTGGCCTTTCTTGTTCGGCTGATTGGACAAAGTCAATAAACAAGACTCCAATCAACATGTTTACTCTGCAACACAGCCCGAGAAACGTTTCCTGTCTAGCTGTCCGACACATGTACACACACTAGAAACTAACGCAGATTGTAAGAAGAAGGATAAGAAGATGAGTGACAGGTCTCTCACCTCGTGTCTGAATGCGAAAGTTGATCTTGCTCTCAGACGGATGGGTGATGGTGTAGCCACAAAAATCCACATCCACACTGACGGGAAACAGGAAAGTGAAAGCAAGGTTTGTTATCGTTATCAATGGTTTGCTTAAAAAAAATAAAAAGGGTGTTATTACAAGTTTTCCACTATCAACTCATCCCAGCTGACCTGGGAAAACATGTCCCAGAGAACGTTCAACTCGGTACACGTTATTAACCCCTAGTTTCATTTTGCCCCGGAATTGTCCTTTAAGAGTCCCTGTGTGATATGACCATAAACTGTCAGAATGGCTTCTATGAGTTATAAGGAAAAAAAAAACTCCTCCAGCTGAAGTCAAATCAAAAAATGACAAAAATGAACCATCAGTCATGCTCTTTGTCCTCAAAAACAGCATCCTACGGGAGTACAGGGGTTAAAAGGAGAAAAAAAACCTGTGACCACTACATGCTTGAGTTTAAAGTAGCACTTGTTTAAAAAAAACAAAACCCTTACGTCTTCATGATCATATATCGGAGGGAGTTGCCCAGCGTATGGTCTTCATCGTGCAGCACAAACGTCACACAGCCCTCGTCAGCCCCATCAGCCTGGACCTAAGGATTTATTAAAAACATCACACATACACGCCAGAAGACTTTTAAATCCCTTGAGCTCATCACTTGTCACGCTACCATTAGAATCAAAAAGGAGTTTATTGCCACAGTAGTTACCCTACGTGGAATTTGGCTTGGTGACATACATACACAAACATATTAAACATGAATAAATAAACAATAAATACAGAAACAAATATATACAAAATAGCTGTTTGGTATATAAGACAAAGGAGGCTGAAGGCGTTTAGTGCAGAATGCAAAGAAATATATAGTATGTGCAATGGGCAGATGTATAGTCCAGGATGAAGGCAAGTGCAAAGTGTAGTGACTAGGGATGGGTGGGGGGGGGGTCAGTGGGGTGTTATTGTTAATAAGACTGACTGCAGAGGGGGAGGGGTTCAAACAGTTTGTTATACTGCCACTTAACTTTCTATACTTATTGTTTTACAAGCTGTATATATACTCAGCAAAAAAAGAAACATCCTGCCACTTTCAACTGCTTTGATATTTTAAGCAAACTTAACATATGCAAATATTTGAACATTAAGAGATTTAACAATCAAGACATAAACTGAACAATTTTCACAGACATGTGACTAACAGAAATGGAATAATGTGTCCCTGAACAAAGGGGGGAGGGGGGGGGGGGTCAGAATCAAAAGTAGCCCTCAGTATCTGATGTGGCCACCAGCTGCATTAAGTACTGCAGTGCATCTCCTCCTCATGTACTGCACCAGACTGGCCAGTTCTTGCGGTTGTTGTTTCCATCCTGTACCTGTCCCGTAGGTGTGATATATTCGGAAGTAGCGATCCTGTGCAGGTGTTGGTACATGTGGTCTGCCACTGAGAGGACAATCAGCTGCACTTCCTGTCTCCCTGTAGCGCTGTCTTAGCCCTGGCCACGTCTGCTGTCCTCATGCCTCCTCGCACCATGTCTAAGGCACGTTCACGCAGATTAGCAGGGACCCTGGGCCTCTTTCTTTTGGTGTTTTTCAGAGTCAGTAGAAAGGTCTCTTTACTTTCTTAATTTTCTTATAACTGTGACCTTAATTGCCTACCGCCTGCAAGCTGTTATTGTCTTTTCGACCGTTTAACAGGTGCATGTTCATTAATTGTTTATGGTTCATGGTACAAGCATGGAAAACATTGTTTAAACCCTTTACAATAAAGATTTCTAAAGTTATTTAGATTTTTACAAAAGTATCTTTAAAATATAGTGTCCTGAAAAAGGGGCGTTTCTTTTTTTGCGGAGTATATTTATTAATTCTCATTACGAATAGGCTATATATTTAGGGCAGCAACTAAAGACTGTTTTCATTGTCAATTAATCTCTCGATTAATCTCTCGATAATGGATTAGTTGTTCGTTTATAAAATATCAGAGAATGGTGAAAATGTGGATCAGTGTTTCCCCAAAGCCCAAGATGACGTCCTCCAACGTCTTGTTTTGTCCACAACTCAAAGATTTTCAGTTTACTGTCACAGAGGAGAGAAGAAACTAGAAAATAGTCACATTTAAGTAGCTGGAATCAGAGAATATTTACCTCTTTCATAAAACAATTAATCAAACCGATTAGGCCTAATTAATTATTAAAACAGTTTGTGATTAATTTAATTGTTATCGATTAATCCTTGCAGCTCCTTTCTGTTTGTACTACATTCTGTACTACAATGGTACTGTTACCACACTGCACATAGCTGTACATAGGGCTGGGCGATATATCGATATAAACAAATATATCGATATATTTTTAAATGAGATATGGAATTAGACCATATCGCATATATCGATATAGTTCAAATGTGATCCTTGCTCCCATAGATATGTCGCCGTGAGGTTCTAAACATACGTCAAAACCCGCCGCCATCTTGGAACAGGGGGCCGAAGCATTCAGATCAACGCTAAAGATGCCGGACTTTTGTACTGCTTAATTATGTTCGATAGAGGAAATGAAAAGAACAAACAGCAATGGATAACATTTAACAGGTGACAATGTGTTTTATGATTATATATGCCGCCTTCGACCAGCAATCTGAGCTCCGGCGGGCCGGAGGCGGAGAGCCCGTGGCCGGCCGCAGCGTCTCTTCCCCGGCCAAAAACACAGCTTAGCCGCGCTGCTGCGCTGGTCCCCGCTGATCCAGATCGGACCAGCCAAAGACAGAGTGGTGAACCGGTAGGATCTTACACGTAGTCCAGGACGAACTGTATGTCGATATCCGGCGGAAAGTTCCACTAAGTTTGCCGGCAGGCGGTCGGAAAGAAGCTACAGCGGGCAGCGCACCGTCTGCGGCTGCAGGATCTGGAGCTCAGTGCCCGTTAAAATTACATGTAACGCATAAATACATACAGAAATAAATAGTGGAGGAATGAGCCTGGACATTTCAGTCTGTTTAAACTTCACCTTGAAGCAGAAACTCTTAGTTCAGAAGGGTGAAGTTTCCGTTTGGACTCAGTTCTGTGAACCGATCATAATAAATTTCTTTGTTTTGTAGTCGATAGTTCATCTTAAGTTTATTTAAGTGGAAGCAGTATCAAGTGGAAGAATGGGACTATAACCTAGGCTTACAGGCATGAGGCATTACATTTTGAACAAAGTAGATTATATTAATATCTAAAGCTTAATTGACCTTTGGAACGAATCACAAATAGCCTATGGAGCTTTGATTTCAAAAAAGGTACTCCTGTTATACAGTATTTAGGTTTACATTTTATTGTTATTTGAACAGCTGAGCATTTAATCATGAACCAGGTGAAGAAACCGGTTTATTATTTATTTGATTTTGCAACTGTTTCTATGAAACTACTTGTGACATGTCATATTTGATTTGGGCTTTGACTGAACATTTGCTCTCACTTCGCGGAAAAAAATATCGGGATATATATCGTATATCGATATTCAGCCAAAATATATCGGGATATGACTTTTGGTCCATATCGCCCAGCCCTAGCTGTACATACTGTACATATCTGTCTTTATGGTTCATATTGAATATCCATATTTATTCTGTTTTTCTTATAATAATACACTGCATATATCAATATTATTCTGAAAACTATTATTATGTCACTGCTACTTAATGGCACATATCTGTACATGTTGTTAATATTACATAGCCATATCTATTCTGCTCTTATAAAGGTAACTGCTAATACACTGCACATATTTATATTTAATTTATATTACTCTTACCCACCTTCTGTAAACAAACTGTATACTACTGTCTGCACTGCACTATATTTCTTGTCCTTTCTATACTTGAATATGACATTGCACTTTTCTGCTCTTTTTGCACTTCTGGTTGGACGCAAACTGCATTTCGTTGTCTTTGTACTTCGCACAATGACAATACAGTTGAATCTAATCGAATCTGATTTAATCTAATTGACCATACTGAACAGCATACTGAAACTAACTGTGGGAACACTCAGGTTTGTTACAATACTGCCCCCTAGTGGAGAAACTCGGAGTCAGCTATGGACTAGAAGCAACTGTAAAGTAGGCAAAGTAATTTATGTTTCCTTTGTCATAACATAGCTTCATATAATGCCACTCATACTATCAGTCTACAAGCAATGTTGCATTAAAGAGAACAGCGTTAAGTGAAGTTTGGATTCAGGTGGAATAACTGCTAACGCTAGCTTCTGTAGCAGTTAGCTACCCACGTGAGACGTTTACAAGCAGTCGAAATGCTATTGATAGCTTCTTTTGTTGAATATTTTCACACAAACAGAGTTTAACAATGGCAAATAAATGTAGCTATGTCTATAAAAACTAAATCATAAGTCATATAAGCGTCTTACCATCTCCAGGACTGGTTTCTTTTCGCCTTCCACAGCCATGCTTCACATTCCAACTCTCTACGTCAATACAGATGTCGTGGAGCGTTAGCCCTCTCTGCTGTCTGATAGGCAAGACGTAGGGTAGGGCCTTTGTTCCACAAAAGGTGTTTCTTTTTTGTTGTAGCATAGTCTGGGTGTGTGATTATAGGAGTAACATTGATCAAATATTCAGAAATACCTGACTTTTTAAAGTTATATATGTGGGTACAACGTGAGAAAAAATGTCTGAAAAATGTCTGTTGGGGAAATCTGCTTGGCTATAGTAAAAACAACTAGCCTACTCTCAGAAAGCTGCCATTGGGGCTGAAAAACAGTAAGACATACTTCTAAGATGCATACTAAAATACATTGCATTTTTTAATTTTCTGTATTTGAATAATCAATAAAATGGTTGCTTAATTTCTTTTAAGGGGGTAAAAGAGGAAAACTTAACCTCTCTCCAACTGAACACCTTATGTACTGTACCATATCAAGGACCCCTAAACTGACACAAATTCGACCACAAACCCCCATTTGATAAGATGTTGTCCCCAGGGTCCCCCATCTTAGAGGATGTTTTTTTTTAGATGTTTTATTACTAAAGTGTATGAAACCCATGACTAAATTAGTAGCTAAACATTCTGTCATTTTGTTTCTAATGGATGGAATTACAGTAAAACATATATTATTTCCCTTTTTGCTGGGGACCCCTGGAACCCCCTCAAGGACCCCACTTGGGAGTTATCCATTGCAGTAGCTAGCTTTAAGATTGCCTGTAAGACATTGAAAAGGGCTCCTTACCAACCAAAAACAAAACAAAAATGTCGCCGTAACATGACGTATTTTTGAAAACATGTGACGATAGCACGGCATAACAGGAAGTCATAAAATGTAGTTCTTAAAACGAAACAACACTATTGGGTGCATGGCATAACGAATGTGGTACAAACTACATTACCTAGCCTAGGAGCGAGTTTGTTTTCCGGTCTGGAGGTCTGGGCGATTTGCAAAGCAGAAGTCACTCGAAAGGGATTAGCAAGCTAGCTTGCTAGCAAATTAAATCTCTTTAGATGTTGGAAACTGGCGCTAAATTAGCTTCTTTGGACAGCGTTGACACATCGAGGTATCGTATTAATTTGTATATCACTGTTATTGCGTCAGCTCCATTGCTAGAAACTGGTAACGTTAACGTTATTGCGGCAAACGTCTAACGTTAACGCCAACGTTACCCACCAAACGCCGTGCTACATTGGTCAACAACATCATTAGCTAGCTAGCTAGCCTGTTGTTTTCCAGCCCCCGTTAATCTGTCTTTCGTTTTCATTTCTCGTGACAACTGGATTAACGTTATGTAGCTAGTAACGCATGTTATTTTAGTGTATACTAACGTTAGTAACGTTAATTAACACACATCATCCCCCCTCATTTCTTGATGTATTATCTGTAACCCTAAAACGTTTCACCAGAATCATCCTCTGTTAAGCAATCTCCTCTTTCCCCAGCCTCAGACTCTGCCAGTAACATCTCACTGTTCTTTGTGTGTTGTCAGCGTGTAATAGAGCTGTAACACTAGCTGTTGCCATGGCAATCCTGTTTGCTGTGGTGGCTCGTGGAACCACCATCCTGGCAAAGCACGCATGGTGTGGCGGCAACTTCCTGGAAGTGACTGAACAGATTTTAGCCAAAATCCCATCTGAGAATAACAAATTGACCTACAGCCACGGCAGGTAGGATTTCTACTCACTTCCCTTCACATAGCAGTCACACACTGGTATTCTGTGGCTACATGGGTCTGCATGTCTTAGTCTGCATTAGTGTTAGGAAGGTCCGTATCCCACTAGTATGTACAAGGGGTGATGGGACCACCAGGTAAGTACCATAATGGAAAGTGCACCATGGGTAAAAACAGTGGCAAATTTACCTAGAGAGCTGTTGCTGTATAAAATGCCTCTTATCTGCTGGACAAGTCATGAAGGCAGACCTACTCCTACTAAGTTCACTGACTAATTTTTAAAGGTCCCATGACATGGTGCTCTTTGGATGCTTTTATATAGACCTTAGTGGTCCCCTAATACTGTATCTGAAGTCTCTTTTATATAGACCTTAGTGGTCCCCTAATACTGTATCTGAAGTCTCTTTTATATAGACCTTAGTGGTCCCCTAATACTGTATCTGAAGTCTCTTTTATATAGACCTTAGTGGTCCCCTAATACTGTATCTGAAGTCTCTTTTTATATAGACCTTAGTGGTCCCCTAATACTGTATCTGAAGTCTCTTTTATATAGACCTTAGTGGTCCCCTAATACTGTATCTGAAGTCTCTTTTATATAGACCTTAGTGGTCCCCTAATACTGTATCTGAAGTCTCTTTTATATAGACCTTAATGGTCCCCTAACACTGTATCTGAAGTCTCTTTCCCGAAATTCAGCCTTGGTGCAGAATTACAGCCACTAGAGCCAGTCCCACAATGAGCTTTCCTTAGGATGTGCCATTTCTGTGTCTGTAGCTATTGAGGAGGAGAGAGGGGGGGGCAAGGTGGAGGGTGGGGGTGTGGCCTTGACCAACTGCCACTTTGCTCGTTTGAAAGCCATGATGTCTCTCTCTCTGTCATGGGTGGGCCAAATTCTCTGGGCGGGCAAAGCAGAGAAAGGGGAGGTAACCTTGCTCCTTATGACCTCATAAGGAGCAAGGTGGGAATGCATATTAATTAGGGCTGTCAGCATAACGCGTTAATTGTTTTTTAATCGCATGCCGCCATTTATTAATTTATTTTCACTTCACTCTGCTTCACGTCGTGCCTAACAGGCTACTATTTTGACCCTTTGCCGCACCTTTACTTATCATCAAGCTGTCATACTTCCTCCTAACACATCCTACTGCTGCAGGCTGCAGGCATGATGGAGAAAGACAGCAGAAAACACCATTCTGAATGGCGCTTTTTACTTTCCAAAACTCCCAGACGGCTCAGTAGACAAGTCGAAAGCCATATGCACATTGTGTAAAGCCGAATTAAAATATCACCGAAGCATGTCAAGCTTGAGCTACCAGCTACGAGCTAAGCATAGGACAGTTAACGGGACTCAGGTTGATGCTAGTGGGCTCAGGCAAAGCACTATTTTTTTGGGAGGGGGAAAGAACGCCTGTGTGGAAAAAAAAAACACAAACGCTGTCTCATCAACCGTTGACCACTGGACGTCAGTGAGTAATCAAAATTATTTAGAAGTTACTGCACACTATATTGACTCTGGTAAGTAGGGTTGGGTACCGAAACGTGCCAACCTAAACGGTAGTAACGAGACCGAATAATAATTTCTGTGCCTCATTTCGGTGCCTGACTTTACACTACACCTGACAACAGGTAACGTTAGCCTACCTTTAGCTAGCAGCTGGATTAAACACGGTTAAAATGCTGACAGCTAACGTTAAACAGTGTAAAGTGTGACTGTATTTCACTGTAGAGGATTCCAACAGCAGGACCTAACAGTCTGCTCTGCAGCGCAGCAGCTGCCGTTGTCGGAATTAAACAACACAGACAGGTAAAACAGGTAGCCTCGTGGTGCATTCACAGTAATTGTAAAATACCATTTTCCCATCTGGTGCTTGTTTCTGTCGTTCAACAGCAATTTACTGGTGAAATAAGTTTTTGTTATAGTTATTACATTATTATTAAATCTTTAATTTTGACCATGGCCTTAACAATAAACAAGTTGCTGACTGTTGTTTAGTACCCTTCTTTTTTTTCTTTTTTTCTTTTGTTTACAGTAAATAAATAATAAACTAATACAAATCTTAAAGTCAAGTTCATAAAGTAACTTTCTTTGCATTCATTTGATTTCCAATCAAGATACACTGGTAAGAATTGCTTTCCATTGTTAATATGTACTTAAAAACAGTTCTGAAATGCAAAATAATAGACTTTTAATCATCTGATAAAACATGTGATTAATCGCGATTAACTATAGAAATTCAGCGATTAATCTTGATTTAAAAAAATTAATCATTTGACAGCCCTAATATTAATGTTAAAAAATCTCTTAAAGTGACATTTTCATGCCATGGGACCTTTTTAAAGCCTGAAAAAGGTAATCGTGTTTGCATTTACATGGACATAATTCTGTATAAAGTGGAGAATAATCTGATTATTATAGTGTGTGTTTAAACGCTACTTCAACATGAGACCAGAAACCAGTGATTAGCCTTGGTGTGGTAATGTCCACACGATTTAAAGCGTTTTCTTCAATGATATAATGATTTCTGTGCTCAGTGTGGACTGCCATATATTAGCGCATATTATGTGACAAGCTCTAGATCACTCAAAGCTCAGACATCAGAGCTTACAGAAGGCACACTGCAGGAAACCACAACCTGAAACAATAAAGTGGCATCAAGTTCGAGTCCGACCGATAAAGGATTAGTTATTTGTAGTTATTTATGGGTCCTCACTAAAATAATATGATAATGCAGTTTCAAAATAAACTTGTTTGTTTTATTGTCACAACAGAACAGAGGAACATTAAAATATATTAAAGTTCTGATAAATAAAATGTATAAAAATACAAACTATATATATGAAACTTAAAATCTTTAGAACAAAAACACAATAACAACAACAAAAATCAAAGAGTGTTGCCAACAGGGAGGTTGTACAGCGCTCTCTGGTGGACAGACTATGCAACAGCAACACTCATAACATGGTTGAAGGGTGTTTCGTCCGTTTTTATTTTGTTATTTAAATATGCATTTATCGGCCATTATAAATAGTTAAACCAATAATTTGAAAAAATACCTAAAATCGGCCGATATCAGCCCACCGATATATCGGTCGGGCTCTACATCAAATGCCACAATGGCAAAACGCAATGTGTCCTCACTCAAAACTCTACGAGGAGAATACCACGGTCATTTAGAGTTACAGCCCATTTACCACCTTTTTATGTAGTTAATGTTTCCTTAGACGTTTTACAGTGCATATAGTGTACTATGTTCAACTTTGTACTTTCAACTGTATATCTAATGTAGACACATTTTTTTCTTTTTTTAGCTATCTCTTTCATTACATCTGCCATGACAGAATCATATACCTGTGTATCACTGATGATGTAAGTATATAAATGGCTCCGATATCTGTGTTTTTGTTTAAGGTTAAGTGGGAAGTTGAGTGATAGATATGTAAGGTTAATTGAAATGCACTTTATAGTTGAATATAAAGAAGAGTTGAGAAGTAAGTTGAGTAACCCAGCCACTTGGAGAAACAGAAATAATGTTATGGCACCCAAATACATCTCCAACTCATGTTTTTAAAGTAATCTCTTGAGCCGATTACGACAGGAAGCAGGCTGATACATTACACATTAAGAGTCACAAGGTAACAATATAGAAGGTACATTTTCTGGGAATGTACTTCAAAAAAAGTAACTCTTATATTTAACTTTTTTTGAACTAAAGGACTTTGAGAGATCACGGGCATTCAGCTTCCTCAGTGAAGTCAAGAAGCGCTTCCAGACAACGTACGGGTCGAGAGCACAAACTGCCCTGCCTTACGCCATGAACAGTGAGTTCTCCTCAACACTGGCAGCTCAGATGGTGAGTATGATAAGAGCCTGACGTGAGCATCTTTCTACCACACATACAGATTTACAGAATTTCAAAATATGCTTAGATCACCTTTCCATTTCCATCTTTTCCCCTACCTTTCTTTTTGTAGAAACACCACTCCGACCAACGAGGATCAGATCGTGTCACTGAGACTCAGATGCAGGTGGATGACCTGAAGGGCATTATGGTCCGCAACATAGGTGAGCTTCTCATGGGTTTCCCCATGGCACAATGATGCTTTCAGAGCCAGATTAAATGGAAAGATTACGCTAGACGTACAGAATTTATCAGGCCCCCTCCAAATGGATACTTAATTTGGTGAATAAACAAGATCACTTTTAACTGCCACATGATTATCATGCTAACTTATTTATGTAGGTATTTTAATGCATCTACTTTAGGCTTATTTGAAGGACCTGAGAGAAACTTGTGTAAACCCCCTCTTTCTCCTTTTTTTTTTTCTTCTTCTTTTCCATTTTTCTTTTTTTCCGCTTTGCTGCAGCCAAAAGCATCCCAGAAAAGTCGCAGTGTAACCGTAATGGCTAGCTATCATACAGAACCGGAAACACATTTTCAGGCAATTGGAGTTTTTACTTTACTGTACTTTTTATTAAAACAATATAATAATAATATATTCATTAAAACATATATACAAGTTTAGATTAAGTGTTAGATTGGAAATTTACATTTAAATTTCTTTTATTATTATTATAAAAACATATTTTATAATAATTACTGTGCCCCCTAGTGGCAGATGGGCCCTAGGCGCTTGCCTAGAATGCCTTTGCCTAGATCTGGGCCTGCTCAAAGGTGCTATATATTCAGAGTTTTCAGAGTTTCAGAGTCTGGGCCTGGATTGCCTGCATACAAATCTCACCTCTTCTTCTCCTAGTTTTATTGCGGTTGGCATCCAGCTTATTGGTCCAGCTTCCAAAAACAAAGAATAGAGAAGCTCGGGTTAGAAAATGGGAGTGTGACTTCATTCTCTGCTCAGGATGTCATTACGCCACTACATCTATACATAGTTGTTTGCTGCCATATTAATGTTCTGAATATCGAATATAGCACCTTAATATGACCTCTTTTGAGGTAATAATGAAAGAACATATCCATTTAATTGAATCAGAAAAAAGCTTACTATGTGTTAGTGGCATAAATGAATGCCGTGTGCTGTGGCTGCATCAGTAGCCTCTTCATTATGCTGTGCCAATGATGCACAGCATGATAGTATATAAGTTGGCCTTCATGCCCAAAGCAAATGTTCTGGACAAAAAGTTATGCAATAATTTAATGGCTAAAAGATCTGATGAAAACTGGAGGATTACTGTCTCAAATGTCAGTCACATTTCACCAAGCATTTGATATGAATCTCATTACACTGGAGCCTTTGTGTCTTTTCACAGACTTGGTAGCTCAGAGAGGAGAGAAGCTGGAGTTGCTGATTGACAAGACAGAAAATCTGGTTGATTCAGTGAGTTTAAAGACAAATTTGTTTTCTGGTGCATGATATTAAATGGCAGTATAAATGTTTCTGTACTTTCAACAGTAATCTAGCAAGCTACTGATACACAAATATTGTCCCTGATGTTGTTTTCTCCATTTAGTCGGTCACATTTAAGACCACAAGTCGTAACCTGGCTCGAGCCATGTGTATGAAGAACATCAAGCTGACTGTTGTCATTGTGCTGGTGTGCCTGGTGAGTATGGATACAAAAAAATGTAATTGTTGAGGTGTTGGTTGTTAGTGGGATGCAATGTAATATGCTGGATTATTACTTATAATAGATTGTTGTTTTATTTTCCCATTAACATGTTAAATTAGGATAGATTTTCAGCTATGATGAGGCTCAGCTGTCCTGTACAACTCCTGTATTAACTTAACATTAATAATAATGATCCATTGCAGCAATGATCTGTCCTCAGACGGCTCTACAGCATTGTTTGACATTGACTGAAGGAACTCCTGTGTGTTGCGACTATACGGCTCACTGCACGATTAATCAAACAGTGGCGCAGGAAGTGAACTTTGTTACTGTCCTCTTTTCAGGTGATCCTTTACATAATCGTTTCTGCTGCCTGCGGAGGCCTCAGCTGGCCCACTTGTGTCAAATGAGAGGCGAGTGGGAATAAAAGAGAAGGAGATAAAGGAAAAAAAGGAAGAGGGGGAGAAGCGCCTGTTCAACTCTGCCTGCCAGTGGACACAAAAGGAAACACAACTTTCCTTCCTCTACTCCTCTAGCTTCAACATCCCCGGAAGACACACGTTGCAGCTTCTCCTCCTGCCTCCTCCCTCGCCCCCCCTCTTTGATAGTGTGCACATTCACTTGCCTTCTGGACAGGGAGTCCCACCTCATACCACCACTAATGGACAGCAGCCATGTGGCCTAAAACTGATGTAGAACAATAATCTTGTTTTATAGTAGTCCGTTACATCCATCCTGTCTCATGCACGTAGTGGCCTGATGTATGAGTTTGTGATACTGTCCCATTTATTTATTGAATCCATTCAGAATGATAACAGAATGGAGCACAAAGATAGCAATGATTGCTTTGTTACTGTCCTTTCCTTTGTCCTAATTTCCTTTGATGTCAACAGAGGTATGTGAGACCTGCAAGTATAGGTAGCATGTTGCAGATCTATTAAGAAGGAATACCACAATACTGATGCAGTATACAGTATGTCTCAATTGGCAAGTGTCTAACGAACCATTTTGGCGGTGTGTCATGAATGCCCCTTTTTGCTGAGAAACAGATTCCCTTCATCGTTTATCACCAAGCAGAGTAGTATATTCTAAAATGGATGTTGTAAAATACCAGATATGATCATACAAATAAATATTGTAAATTTGATTGATATTACCGACTGAAAAGATGTAATGGTTCTTTTGAATGCAGCTTGGTTTTTGAGGAAATCCTTATCTCTTTAACACTTTAGTAGGAGGCCATCTTTCACCTTTTACCTCTGCTAGGATGTTCAGTGAGCTCATATGTTCTTTTTGTTAACACAATGCACTTTTTACACTGTACATACATTTGCTTCCTGGCATCATATGATTTATAATCATGTAATTATTGTACATCCAGATTTGAAATAATAAAATCTGATGTATCAAGTGGTTGATCTCTTCAGATGGAAAACAATAGAGATGTCTTGATATTTGTGGCTATCATGTTGGACGTCTGACCTAATTACATTAATAAGAGCTAAACTGAGCAGGCAACTGTAAGTGACTTTAACTGTTGGTTGTAAGGGGACGCCAACTTATCACTAGTCAAAGTTCTAGCTAACAATTTCAAGTTCATCACTTCTACGGGACAATATGAGCTGAACTCCGGTATGACCGGTCGGTAGTTGTGAATCACAGTTTAACACACGTTTGTTTGATAAGGAAAAAGGGAAACGACCAGGTGAAAGTAATTGTTGATTAGCACCTCCTCAGCGGCGCGCTCCCGTCGGTGCTGCTCGCTCCTGTGACAGGTAACGTTAACGTTACAAGCGTGTTGATTTGTAATGTTAAACTATGAGTTTTTACTAACTTAATTGACTAACGTTACTGTATTTATTAATTATTGGGCAATTGGTAAGGCAGTTTATATGTTTCTCCCACATAACTTACCCACTTAAGTTTAGTTTATTGCTACTTACTAAATGTTCAGCCTCCTGTCAACAAAAATGATCTGTAGCGCCTGGGGTCTTGTTTGCTTGATAGGTAACTAGCTAACATTAAGCTAGCTAATTGTAGTGTTTATTGTCAACCGCTGTTTGCTGTGCTCCATTTTTGTTTTTGCCGTTACAATTCATGGTTGGAGCCCAATGTATGGCTAGTAGTCCGCTATGTTTGTAACTTTATTCAAGACCGCTAAAATTAGGTAATACCTGGGTATTTTAACACAGTAGTAGCTTATTGCCCACTCTTTAAAGTGTCTCAGACGTAGTCTAAAGTTACTGTGTTTAAAACCATGTATTGACTTGAAAGAGTATTTTCCTTGCTATTTGTAGATGGATATGTTTACTCCTGATCTAATTATAGCTCAACTGGCTGAAGGAGGGCTCACACAGGGATAATCTGTCAGTCAGGTGCGGAGGGCGCAGTTGTATAGATCCGAAAATGACCTCATGTTTTACGGGAACCAGGTATGAATGAAGTAGCTACTACTCCAAACACACCCAGCAAAATTCATTCATTTGATTTTGGCTTTTAAATACGTGTACATGTCTAACTAGATGACTGTTGACTGCCTGTAAATGCTTGCAACTAGTTTAAACTGTAATTTTATATATATATATATATACATATAAATAAAAGTGTAAGCTATGTTTGTGGTGTTAATCACACATTATTGCAAGGTTAAATCATTTTGTTCAAAAGGTGCTATACAGTACAAACATACAACACCCAAACACTGTTCTAAAATGTGTTACTGCAGAATATAGTTGAATATCCAACACAATTCGGTTTGAGCTTGTGTTGTAATTCTTGACCTGCATCTCAAAAAAGTATCTTAACACAATGTGCAACTTAATGTTTGTTATTGTTGTGGTGTATTCCATGTGAGCCTCACAGTTTAGGCTAACTGAATGGAGAGCAAACCAGGATACATTTGCACAGCTGCTGACACATCTGACATGCCTCTTATTCACTAGATGACATAGGCCCACAGCTTTATCTTGAAAGCCTTTTTTTCTATTTATTCTTGCTGGAGCAGACTGACTAATATTCTGACTGTTGAAAGACAGCCATGCTATTCTCCCTAACCAGGCTTTTGTCCCCCTGTGCTTTACAGAGGACAGCGTTGTCCCTGGTATGCTGGTTGGAATCCCCCAGCTTGACCTGCTGCCCTGCAGTAGTGTTGTGCAGCTCTGTGCCTGGCCTTTTGATGGCTGGCCCTGCTACTCGTAACTGCTCACTGTATGATACTGAAATGTTCAGTCACCCATGCAAAGGCAAGGAAAGGCCATTTGAGCCTTTCTGCATAGTGCCTGAGGGGCTTAAGAAATAGAGGAGCACTGTTCTGTTGATCTCACTTGGTTTTAAATGTATAATGCAATCTGAAGGCAGCAACTTGCATTGGACAAACTTAGTGAGGCCTTGTATCAAACAGGAATGTTGAAAATGCATCTGAGACAATTACAAAATAACCGCATTATATAGTTTGACAAGGCTGAATGGAGTCCCAAAACACAGGGTCCAGTAGACCACACAGTAGCGAGTGAGGGTCAGATATCAGAGGGAGTTTGGCCGGTAATCCTACTAGTTTTGAATGTATTGTATCCACTTTCAGAGTGTATACTGGTTAGGGTGCAACATGCATCACTGAGGTTTGAGGTCTGAATTTCGGACTGGATACTTTTCCAAATTCTGCTGAAAATGGAAATCAAATTCTTAGTTCTTAGAATTCTTATCAAATGTTTAGATTACATAACTAGATCCACTAAATAACTGATTTTACAGGATATAAGACTCATTCTCAGAACTCTGAGGCAATAATACCTATATCTATACCATGGTTTACATCTTGTCTCTAGTTAAGATTAGACAGTGGTTCCCAGGGTCAGGGGCCTTGTATAGATTAAGCATAAATAGCATACGTCTTAGGGGTCTTAGACTGGTGTCCGGGTCAAGTGTCGTTCTGTTTGTGTACAACATGAGGCAGTGTCATCAGACAGTGACATCAGTGGAGGACTTCGGAGAACTTATCAGCTCTAAACAACATTGTAATGCGTCTTGCCATCTTGGATGGAAGTGATTTGTTTTTCTATGCAAATTGTGGTTGGGAACTGTCCTAGTGTAACATTCCCAGAGGAGCCCAGGCCTCCCGCCATTCTGCTCCCATTTTCACTTATCCCTTACTAAAAAAGCAGCCTGATCCATTCCCTCATAAAAGAGGCACTTTGGCTGCTTAGCAACAGTGAATGCCAACGCAGCCTGGCAGGCCGTGGCCACTCCCCTAGAACTGGGCTCGGCATGGATAAGGTAACATGTTGCTTTTTCCTTGCTTGCTCCCTCTGTTAACCTGGGACTGGAGCTCTACACTGAAGCACAGTCCTTAGCTGGACCTTGGCATGCCTGCACTGGGGAGCGTTGTGCAGTCACTCATGGTCTCTGACACTGTGGCTAGTTGGAGAGATTGCTGTCCACTGCTGCAGTAGGCCTGCTGGACTAAGTCACGTTACCTCAGGGAGGGGAGGGGAAAAAAACAGAATCTAATGCCTGCACAGGGGGCACCCTCATTCAGGCTGTGAAGTTACTGATGCACGGTTGACTCTGAGCACAAGGAGGGAGGAGTCGTGGGACGGTTGTCTAGCTGAAGCACACTCATACACCACTGCCTGCCCAGTTGGCTGGATTTAGCGCTTTGGTAGGAAAGCCGTAATGGGATTGTCTCTGAGACGGTAAAATGAGCTGGGTGAACCTGCAAAAAGTGAGTAAACTGACGTGATAACAGCAGGCAACACAGCACACTGTGGAGGCATTTTCTTTTTCTCTTATTATTGAATAGAGAGGACAATTGTGTCAGTATTGAGTTAGTTCATACCATAGTTGATCCGTTTTTTAGTCAAAGGTAAGTGTTGATGACCTGTTCTATTATTGGCTCAGTGTCTTGTAGCCTATTTTCGTGGTTTTATTTTTCCATAAACATTGTCAAGTCATGGTTTGTCGTAGGTGCAGTTGTGCTTTACATAAGTTAATGCCTAATCACGATTTGAACCAGCTAAATCACTGTTCTGCATTGTTATATTGTGTGGGACGATACTGCAGTGGCGTTGGGAGAGGCAGTTCTTTCCAAGGTTCAATGTGCACAGCAGTTTGACAAGGCTGTATATTTTATTTGACTGTACATAGATTGTAATGGACAGTAAGGTGTGCTGTTTCTCTGCCTGTTAAACAAACACATTATTCAGTCAGATATGGATTGTTGATAAAAGCATAGCTGCTTTGATACATCTATCAGTAGTGATGTCGAAAGTAAGGCAGATTTAATATGAACACCTAATAGTTATTCTGGCATATTTATATATAAAAAAAATGTAATTCTCCCAGATGTTTAACCGAAAGATCCCTTTAAAGAATAGAGTAGCGCTCAGATATTCCAGCTCAGGACTTGATTTATGGTGTAGCTGTTGTCACTACAGACTGAATATTGCCCTAAGGTCGAACATTTTTCTAATTAACATTTTAAAGTGTGCATGTCTAGGTTGGGGCCAGAATTATAGTCGACCACGTGTTTGGGATTTCTCTATTACAGTGTCTCGGTTAGAAAAATATCAAAGCATATGAGTTGACACTTGCTGAATGTGTCATTTTTAGGTTCTGATTGAGTAAATGTGCTAGCAAAATAGGTTTGTAAAGGTGGCTGATATTTTTGGTTAATTATAAAAAAACTGTCAGATGTAATTATAATTTTGTGCACTTCAGACCTGCGCCTAACCCTAGTATTATCAGGTCTTTAGACATATTTACAGTTGTCTATGACTCTTTAACTATATAGTTACATCACTAACTCTATACTTTACACTTTATACCTTCTATACATAGGGAAAGAAATGGCTTATTTGACACCCAGACCAATCAACTGCTGCATGACGTTTTGATATGGCTGCAGAACAAACTTCAGTCTTAGCAGAGAAGAGCCAAAGGCAAGCAGGCTGCCACTTAAAAAAGAAACATGAGGTTAACATGCTGCATATTATTAACCCTCTCTTTTTCTTTAGCTCTGGCAACCAACAGAAACCCCTTTTTTTTTTTTAACATAACATAATGTCATAATTTTAATAACATAACAGGTTATGTTTTCTGCATTTTGTTGTGCATTTCCTGGGAAGGTCATGTAGCTTCACTGATCCAGCCCCTGCTTCCTTAATCAGTATACTGTCTGCCTTATTAAGCCATTCAGAAGTGCAGCAGACTATGCACAAATCTTCTCCCAACAAACAAGCTATATGTTGCCGTTTCATTCACTATTTTGGGGTGAGGACAACCGGGAAAGACAGACAATGCCAACTTGTTGCAATAGAAACATGTTAAAGGGACAGTTCAACACAAAATCAAAAATATTTTTTTTCCTTCCTTACCCATAGTGCTATTTATCAATCTAGATTTGCTTTGGTGACTTGCCCAGTGATGGAGAGATTGGCTGAGAAATGTCTACCTTCTCTCAAATGTAATAGAACTAGACGGCACTAGGCTTGTGGTGCTCAAAGCACCAAAAAAGTCTGCTTTCTTCTGTGCGGTGATACGGATGGCTAGCCTGGCTCTGCCCTCCCTGTACTTCCGCTCAATTTTCCTTTTCCTTCAGTACGTCTTCTGGGTTTGCGGTATATTCTTGGGTTTTCTCTGGCCAAATCTTTGGCGGTCCAATCAGCGAACAGAGGGAGTGGCTGAGAACGATGACGTTGAGGTTCTGCGCTAGTTTGAGTTGTAGTTCCGTAATGGTGGCGGAGAAAGATGCGAGCGAAGCCATTTGGTCCGTTGTGGCAACGCTGCCGAATATCCAGAAGTTAAAGTCCGAGCAGGAACAATCTTTGCTGAGTTTTGTTGGTGGCCATGATGTCGTGGCCCTCCTCCCCACGGGGTTTTGGGAAGAGTTAGATTTTCCAGCTCGCTCCGTTAGTGGTGAAGGAGTTGGCTAAGGCTAACGCTAGCGATGCTAAGCCAACTTCACGACCAAATGTTAGCAATTGGTTTTGGTAGATCCAGCATGGCTCTGGGCAGATCCAATAGTTTTTAATCTTTAACAAAGTACCCGCCTTCAAGGAAGTTAACACTTGTCAATGGAGAGTGGCCAGACTCTCTGTACAAATGAAATGTACCAGAGTCTGGTAGGACCAGGCTAATGGTTGGCAGGTGTAATTCAGTAAAAAGAAAGTATTTCCTACATTAAACTGCTCCCAACCAGGTCTGTGGATTATCTTGAGCAATCAGGTCCTGATTTCTGGAAAAAGACATTGCCGTTTCTTTATTTATTTATTTATTTTTTGGCGCTTTGAGCGTCACAAGCCAAGTGGCATCTAGTTCAATTATATTCAACAGAAGGCAGACCTCTATGGCCGATATCTCCAACATTGGGAAAATTATGCCATAACAATCTCAGCTGATAAATAGCACTACAGGTAGTTTAGCTCAAGTGTTCAATTTTCTTATATGCACTGAGATCAGCATCTGGGGTCAGCATACTGAAACACTCTCAGGCAGTTGGTGACTTGATACTCTCCGGTGGTACATACCACAATGGTGCTTTTGTCGTAATAGCGGCTGGCAAGCTTAGCAGCCCAGTTAGCTTAAATAAACACAACAGTACAAAACAAAGAAGTTAAGACTGCTGTTTACTTCTCATGCCAAACCCATGTTGGCTCATTTCAGAGTAGAAAAACATGGCTTGTAACTGCTGGTCCAACCTCACGTTAAAGCTTTTCTGAAACCATGATTTAACAGCAACAGCAGGTGTGTCTGGTAAAATATCTTTAGAAAGGGTACAGATACTAAGGTAATCTTATATTCAACAACCTAATGATAAACATATTGTAGCACATAGCACAACTAGGAGATAATTTAGACAGACTTGGATTACAGCTGTATTCCCTAAACATGATCCTGATGACTTTTGCATTTTTCATTGAGCTAAGTCATAAATAATTAGAGTATCCAGCTACTGTTACAGTGACCAAAGCCTTTTCGAAGCCATGAGCTAAAGTTTACACGGGAATATCTGGGCACAAGTCTTCAGTGAAATTACAAAAATGTGGATTGTGTAGTAACCTGCTTAAAATATTTGGCTTTTTCCTCCTTTACAGACATCTGATCAACAAAATTGATGGATTACTGTTCTGCTAAATGAATGTCCGGGCATTTAGAGCAACAGAATAGGTAAAAAAAAAGTTCCTGACTGAACTCCAAAATGTCAAACACAACATTTTCCATCGACCAAGTTGAGAGCACAGTTCCCCTGCCCCACAGAGAGGCCCTCTCCCTTGAGAGTCATTACAGCAACTCGTCATTGTCGCCTTCACCTGACTCCAACAGTAGTATTTCAAACCTGAGTGACAGAGAAGCCAACAGCTCCCCTGACATCAACATGCTGGAGTGCTGCCTCAGTGACGGCTCCTCTGTGGATAACTCCTACAACATCACCTTACCACAGGATAATGTATTCTGTGGCATAAGCATGAACCTGAACCAAAGTTTCATTGCCACACCTGTTAATGGCAGTGGGAATTTCTGGAATAGAAATTTGAGTCTGATGAGCAACCATGAGATGGGATCAGATAACCATCAGACTTTCTGTAAGAACACAGATGATAGAAGTAACAGTGCAGCGAAGCCAAGTTTAGGGGAGACTTCCCGTAGAGGATCCGCTGAGAATGACTGCTGCTCCCTGAGCTCTGGGGAAATGGTTGTAAGGAGCAACAGTTTTTGTCTGGCGGATCAGTCACTCTTGTTAGTCTCTTCCCTAGAGGAGTCCTCTATCTCTCTGGCTGCAGGCCATCCAGCATTGCCTGCGGAATCTAACCTGTTGTCAACCACTCGGTCGGATCTCCTTGAAAAATCCACAGAAGAAGTCATTGAGGAAAATACAGTTCCTCCGTGTCTTGGCATGACTTTCATTCAGGCAGAGCTCCCCACTGAGGAGAATGATGAGGCAACATCCAACTCTCTTTTAGCTCTGCCAAGTGAGAATGAGAGTGGTCTTATGATGACCTTTGTCTGTGAAACATCTCCTGCAGATTATGGAAAAGAGGTTCAGTTTGCTCCTGCTGAAGCAGAGCTGTTGCCCCGTTTCCCTGAAGCATTTATACCAGATCAAGGCAAAAATGTTGTGCCCACTGTGTCGGCTGTGCAAGACACTGGTAAGGACGTTCATACTTCCACTCCAGTACAAAACACTGGGAACATGATACCCAGCCTCCCCTCCTTTTCAGAGTCTCCCTGCACTGAAAACCCAGGCAGCCCAGGATTCCACCCTGTTAAACGGCTGCAAATCTCTGTGACTCATAACCATTTGGTTGCAGGACTGGTGCCTTCAGACAGCAAAGTCAAGAAAACGGAAATTAAAAAGTTTCCCAAGTCAGACTTCAGCAGTGTAAAATCTAAAGTCGGGACAAGAATAGTGCCAGGCCCTGCTTCACAGCTCAAACCATCTCACGTTAATGTGAACAATAAACACATTGAAGCACATAGAGTTGCAACTACCAGGGTTACTCCTGCCAAGTTGAGGAGTAGCACTGCAGTTCTCTCTGCCACCACTAAAATGGTCAATGATGCCCAGCGTTGTGTGAATACAGGCGCTGCCAGTTTGGGCGTGACAATTATACAGTCATCTGGGCATACTACTGAGGATGGGCAGGAGAAGGGTAGAGCATCCCCACCTTACCAGCACCCTCCTGCAAATAAACATGCTTCAGCAGTCCAATGCAGTAAAGCCAGCTCTGTAACCGAACAGGCAGCCTCAAGCCAAGTAGCAGGCACTGCAGCACAGCATTCTGTCAACCAGACCTTCTGCTTGTCAACCTTAGAAAAATCCCCTGATAAAAACAAAAGTGGCCAAACGAATCACAAACCAACTCCAATAAAGGGCGTATTAAACAAAATTGACGCCAAGGCCAGCTCAGCTTTAGGTCAGGACAAGCCTGCTGTTCTCAAGACGCGGCCTCGCTGCTCATCGGAGAGCTCAGCAGTGTCCTCCAGGCCACCCAGGGAGAAGAGAACAACTGTAAAGCATTCTAATAGCTTCACCATTCACAAAGCTAACACCCAGCTTGGCCAGACCAAATCAGCGCACCTGGACTGCTCTTCTCGGAATAAACAGACAATTCCCACTGAGGCTACAAACCGAAGTGCTGAAAACTCCACAAGAGATGTTAAGAGGATCAGCCTGGTGGTGAGTATGCACTTATAATGTGAACAATTAAAAATTCAGCAAGACTTTATTACTTTATTATTATTATATTATATATTATTATTACTTTTTTTTTTCAAGTAATGCTTATTCATGTTTTTAAATCCAAGCCACATTAAATCCAAAGAATTTTGGACACCGATTTGGTTGGAGCTGGCAGGGATCTCTGGGAAAATGTTTTGTGTTGTGAACCATCAGAGCCAATTGCATAGAGCTGAGGGACTGAGTGAGAAATGTCTCTCTTTGCAGGCAGAGTCCAGCAAATCGTCAACATCGGGAGCCTCGTGGGATGAGCGTAAGAGCAGATTTCGAGCACAGGCATTTCCTAGACAAGCAAGAGGAGCACCGCTTTCACTACCTCCAGCTGCCAGTCCCAGACCAGTCACTCCATCAACCAGGCAGAGGCAGGGAACCTTTGGGAGGGACGAATACAGGACCTCCAAAGCTGCAGGGACGCCACAGTCCAAGCAGAAGAGCAGCACAGGTAAGACTCGTATTAATTGGGCAATGTTAAATACTGTACATGCTTTGAGTTTTTTTTGTTATCCAGTTAAGCTGAGCCTGTGATAACATTGCAAGGGTCTTGGGCAAGTTGTCCTTCATTCGTTTCACAAGTCTCTGTAAATAAATATTAATTTGTTAGAATCAATTCCAAGTCTCATGACCTGCCTTTGACTAAGCAGAGAGCTAATGATTTCCTTTGTGTACACAGAATTGTGCAATAGTTCTGTTTAACCCGAGGTGTAATTTCAACCAGGCACAGTAAAGAAGTTGACATGGCGTGTACTTGAAGGGCCATGTAGGATTGAAGGCATCACCAGAGTTTGTGGGGGGTTTATGTACTTAAGCTGATACACCAGGATCCTTCAAAGAAACACAGTAATGTTATAAGATAATGCTATATACTCTCCAGATGAGTAATAAACAGTTTGATCATCATTTCAGAAATAATGAAAATGCCGTACAAATAATTCATTTATTATTTAAGTTTCAGTTTGCGTAGCTCTGGTTCACTTAGACATGCCAATAATTCAGGTTGTAGTAAAGCAGTTGCCCCATCAGAGGGTAGCATTTAGCAGTTCATCTCGTGCTGATGAGCTCAGCCATGTCCCACAGGAACAGTGTTGGATACAGATGTCACCTCCGGTCTCTTGTCCAGGTCTTGTGGATAAACAACCAGCTCCCTCTGCCCTATTGCTCTTTATAGAAAGAGGAGTTCTGGGGAAGGAGGGGGACTCTTCCTCTGATGGGAAGCCATCTGTACGAGTGGAAAAAGCAGGGGAAGGAAAGGGAGGTTTTAAGCTCACCAGTAGTGTTAAAGTGAGAACACAATGTTTGAAACAAGTGCCCTGAGCACAGTAAAACAAACCGTTAAAAAGTTAACCTTCTCATGCTTCAGCTACAGGGACACTTCACCGGGGTGCACTTTTTTTGCTAAAACTGCAAGATTCTTATATGATAATATTTAACATGTTTGCTGTAGTCAGTAAGAAACATGCAGGTAGGTTTTGTACAATTTCTATATTAAATGTAACAAGAAATGGGTAAGCTGTTAATTAATAGAGATTGTTTCCTAAACATTCTTTTTCATTAGTTTTGCTTATGGAAAAATGTATCTTAAATATCCCATGAAAAGGACTCATTATACTACTACCTGATTTGGCCTGTTTGGGAGCTCTTTAGATATTTTTACTGCCCGCGTTTGTGCCTTTGTACTAGGTTTATGACCAATACACTGCTAAGGTCAGTATGTGTATTTGCACTTAATAACAGGATCCATGCTGCTGATCTTCAATGATTTATTTGTGCTACATTGCCTCCCAGGCAGTCACAGAGTGCAGGCAAAAGGAGAGCCATCCCTTGGAACTGTCTCAACAGCAAGTATTAAGCCTCAACAAAATGGATCCCAACCTCCTCATACTCCCACTCGACCCTTTCTTATGGGCCCTCCTCCTACTTCTAGACTACCAGTACCACACAAGACCCCAGGGCCATCCAGGAGCCTTACTGTGGCCAGGGTTTGTTCTGAGCTGAGTGAAGGTGCTGGAAGAACACAAGGTAAGCCTAACAAGAATTTACATAGTTTTTAGAAATATGATGTTCAGTCCCCACAGGCTATTACATAAAGGTATAAAATCTGTGTTGTACACATGTTTTCTAGGGCTAAGTGTTCACAGCGTTCATTGTGCTTTTTAAGAACACATCTGGACATGAAGGGGAGGGGCCTCTGTTCCAAATAGTTACCCACTTCAGGCCTGGGCTTGGATGTTAATCTCCCTGGGGCAAATCTGTCTCTGTAATACCTCTGCATCTGCCAAGATACATCAGCTTGGCATCTTAAAAACATTGACTTTTTTTTTGTTTTGTTTTTTTTAGCTTTTTCCTATTTTAAGCTCTGTACACAAAAATCTGTGTGAATGAGCTGAACTCCAGTCCACTGCCAGCAAATCCTTCTGTGGTGTGTTGATGTACTGTATGAGGAAAAGGAGTGCTGTTAGACAGTGGGCTCTTCTCCTCCCAGCATCTTCAGCAGCATGTAGGTTTGGCTGAGAGGACCTATTCTCAAACTGGAGACCGGCCCCCTCCCACTTGTATGGTTGTCATGGCAACGGGTTCTATTCCACTCTAGTTCACACATAGCGTTGCCTGGAGGAAAGTGAGCAGACATACACTACAACTGATGCCGTGTGAGGTGCAGAAAAGGAGCCGCATTTCTATTATAATTTTTAGATTTAAAACCAATGGCTGGTTACACAGGACTTCGAAGCTGCACTTGGACTGAATTTCCAGCTCATATTTTCAACAGCTCCTCTTCAATGGCACAGGGCAGTGCAGCATCCAACTGTGATCTCACCCTCTTGACATGCCTGCTCATTGGATCCTATCGTTTTTGTGTCATCCCTTTGTTATCTTTATTTAATGGAAAAGATAGAAAGCTTTGGAGACGTAAGTGAGACTGGAAGTTGAATCATAATACATTGGTTATGATTCAATGTTGAGTCCATGGTGAAGTATTGAGCTTCTGAATATTTTAATCAGTTTAGCTGAGACAACATCAATATTTGTTTTACATGCTAGGTATTCATTCAGTTACTGTTTTGAAATGTGCTCCTATATTTGCTACCTCTTGCTATGGATCAGATTAACGTCACCCTGTGTTAATCTGATTCGTCATCTTTGTGCTTTGCGATCTTATAAGTGTTGCAGCATGATTTGTAGTATTTAACCAGCACTTCTCTACTTGTTCAACAGTTTTTGGAGGAGCTGCACATAAACCATCCCCTTTCAAAACTGTTGTGCTAAAAGCTAGACTCGTCACAACCCCTGGGAAAAACGCTGGACCATGTGAGAGAGACACACACACACACACACACACACACACACACAAACACACACACACACACACACACACACACACGGATGTGTCTCATTTTTAAGCCATTTAGCTTACATTTTGAAGACTCCCTTTCTGAACTCATGTGTAAAGTTGTTTACATCTCAAACACTGGCAAGTACTCACTATGATAAGGAGACCGCCCTGTTGAATCTGACTTGATTGAAAGTAATCTCCCCCAAAACACTCAACTACAAAAAGCTATTGTTACTTACTAATGTAATCACATTGGTTTTTTTTCAGCAATCCAATCGTTTATTTCAGTTGAACAATATGTTTGCTCTAACCTAATGAATTAGTTCTAGCATAAAAGCTGTCTGCGGTTGTGGCTAGCTGCCAGTCTGTGCTACATTATGAGTCAGATTAACTCCAGCTGCTTGTCTCACCTGGATCTTCGGCTCGTAACAGCTTTGGCCACAGCATGCAGACCTGCACCTTCCTCCAGCAAAGGTGCTTCAAACTCTACAGTCAGTCCTCTGAAGAGGACCGCTTCTGCAAGACTTGTACGTCTCACTTCAAGTGGAGCTGGTAAGAGTTTAAATTGTCTCCATTATTATCTGTGTTTTAACTACATATTTAGGTTATTGTGCTTTCTGTAATAATGGTATAGTATACCATTGCTATACCGTGCTAACCCTGTTTGGTTTTTCATAATATAAATGTTGTAGCCAGTCACCCTCTTAAGCTGCATACAGTCCCAACAAGCTCCAGCAATAATGTAGGGCAACCTGTATGCATTCTATGAAGCGAAACCAGGGGCACATAAGTCCAAAAAACACTTGCTGATGCTCAGCGTGCACAGTAATAATTAAAGCTGACCTAAATAAGGTTATCAAAATAGTTATCAACTCCTCTGTTCTCATGTAGATATGGTGGATGGACAGTAATGCCCAGTTCAGTTCACTGCTTTGTTCTTCTAACGCCTCTCTTCAGTGACTGTCTAGCACGCTTGATCGTATACCGCTCGTTGAGCCTCTGTCTAAAACTCTGCCATTTTGACCAGTCTGACTTGACAAGCTGAGTCGCAGGCGACTGGAAAAAAAAAAATTCTGCATTTTATAAAACTCAATTTGGTCAGCACATTGTTTTGAGTCTTGGATTAAATATGTTTCATATAGCTAATAATGGCTAAGGTCACATTTTCACAGAGAGTTGTGCCAGCCAAGCAGTTTTAAGCTCAGCTCATCAGACAAAACCACAAGAAGTCTGTCATCTCTCCCCATCCCACTGCTGGGGTAAGCGAGTAAATGAGAGAAATAGTGGGGGGCGGGTTTTAAATCCCATTGGCTGCAGTGATGCTGTTAGCCCCTCCCACTCCTTTCTCTCCCCCCTCCCCCTCCCTGCTCTCTTTAGCATCTTGGTTCTGCTACAGCACCGCCATCATTAAGCTTGGAGATGCTGCTTTGCTCTGCTGTGAGAGATTCATGTGCTTGGTGAATGGCTGGAGCCTGGCTTTACCAAGAGGATTAAGGGATTTTTACCCTTTTTTTTCTGCCCCCATTGCATCAATCAGGCTGTGCCACAAAACCACTGGCCAGCCTTTCACCTTCTCTGTATCTTCCAACCTTCACAGCTGGGAATTAGATTTTGAATTGGGAGACCTGCCATGCTGAACTGGGTGCCTTCACTCTTTTCAAGGCTGTCTCAGTGGTCGAACTCTTTATACTGTTTTTTTTATTGATTTATTTATTTTCTGCTCTATTTATAGTCAGTTTTGCTGTTACCTGAGGCATGATACAATGAGGCACACCATCGCCTGTGGTTCATAGTCAGCATCAAGCTTCTGCATTTGGAAACTTGTTTATTTTTTAAAGTAATTAAACAGTGGCTGTGTTGCTTTATTTTTGAGAGATGTTATGGTCTCCGAAGCTCTCCCTGTCGAACATCCACGTGCGTCTGACAGCCAAGGGCTTACTCCGCAGCATTCAGCTGCTGTCAGGATGCAGGAAGAACGCTGTGGTTTTCCAAGCAGGTCTGTCAGTTAAATGTTTCTACCAACCATTGTTATTGATTTGGGGTATCTGTGCTATAATACTTAAACCGAGCTTTGCCGTGTTAGCCTCTCACTCAGACCTGCGCAGTTAGCGGTTTCTGAAATCTAATTTTAGGATGGCTATTTACTAGTCTGCAAAGCAGGAGGTTCATCTTTCATTTACCCACCTTGGTCACCAAAACATGTCACCCTGAGCAGAGGTATTGTAGCATACAAATTGTCTCCTTTTTTTGTCATATTGACATTTCAGAATGGCTTTCATTATAAGACCTTTTTTTATAAGACTGTATGTCAAGAGGCACTTTGTCTTGCTCTTCTGCTCACTGGAACACCCAGTACTCCTGTTTCACTCTCACAGAGATGGACCAAGGTTATTTTGGTTCTTGGTCTCTAGGTTGCCCCATGGGAACCTTGTTGTGTTGTTGAACAGGTCTGTGGGAACACATTAGCTTCCTGGGGTTCCCACATTATTTAAAGCATTCTTCTCCTGTTTTTGAATATAATTTAATTTTGTTATGACCAAATATGACAATTTAGATCCATAGTCTCAAAGGCTTTAATAACTCAATGGGATTATGTCTTATTTAAACAAAGGGAATTATTATTAGTTTACTTCAAAGCAAGTCATGGTTTTAGTATGTACAATATGTCCCATGCCTCAGTTAGTTAAACTCTTATTTATGTATTTTTTAAGTGTACAGTGAATGTTTCACTGACAATGATTGTCTGTTATTGTGTCAACCAAGCACTATAACAAGTGCCTGATTGTGAGGGGTCTTATCACCCATCATGCTTTGTGCTATGGTGTGATATCCCCTTACAGCAGCAGAGCACTATGCTGTGGAGTCAGTAAATCACTCAGCGTTTTGATGTTAAGCGTACTAGTTGAATTGGTACAAAATGTTTCTTTGAGCGTGGGAGGACATATGAAATAAAGAGGGCAACATGTGTCATCAACTTTGTTCAGATACTTTGATGAAAATAGCTGCAGGTTTTCTGTTGCCATGGAACAGCAGTCAAGGCAGAGACTGTCCATGTGCTTATATTAAGTCACTTTCAAAGCGCAGAGTAGTAGTATTAGTTTACTTAGTATGTTTATGGAAAACAAAAACCACATTAGTTAGAAATACTGTTAAAAATATGAGATGATAAAGCCAGGGATAGTACTAATTCCTAGACTATTGGTGAATGTGTGAATATTTATTTCTGTTTTGTGAATAAGTGTTAGAATTACACTGGGCAACCCTCAGAAGAAATGAACGTCTAAATTACCGGTAAGCAAATACTGTAGCCTGAAAATCGGGCTGATTTGCCATTTAATTCACTACATTAATCTCTGAACCGTCCACCTCTTTAGACCACTTTGAATTATTTAAAAAGGTGAGCTCATGAATTTTTTAGATTTAGCAGAAATCTGTTGCACAATGTCCACATCTGTTCTTGAAAGCAAGCACAAGATAAAAGCTGGGGGAACATATTCCATAAACATATTTGGAAAGATTTCTGTCTGTCAGTTTCTCTTTAAATTGACATGTTAAAAGTGGCATCAACGAACATGGCTATGATCCCACTTTTCTTTTTTAAATGTCTCAGGAGGGCAAGCGAACAGAAGTAACTACATGTTGCTTTAAGTTAAAAAAGAATAAATTTATAAAAATATAAAAAAAATTAACTATTACATTACAGAGGGATATAATATAAATGTAGATATTTCCACTCTGCAGTAGCTCGACAGACTGAGTTTGTCATTGATGTTGGCTTGATTCTCTATGCAGGCATGTTTGTCCTACATGTTGGCTGTAATGCAGCTTAAGATGTTGTGCCTTCTGTGCTCTTTGCTCAACCAGCAGAGGGCACCCTAATTTAAACAAAACCCATTTTAGGTTTACTGAACTGCAGCTCGATCGAAACGATTTAAGCTGAGCAGCACAGTTGAACTGTTTGTTTGGATCTGTGTACCCTACATGAAGCAAAAATAAAAGAGAAAAACATCAATTCGTAGTGTAAAAATAATGACATGTAGATTAGGAGGATGCAGTCAGGAGATTGAGATGGAAATCTGTTTTGGATGATCTGGGTCCCCTATAACACAAAATATTGAAAACAGCCTTGTGCACAGTACAAGCTTCAGAACATTTATGTAAAACATTTTACCAAGTGAAAGCAAAAGTGAACACATTCTGAAATTCATTGTCTTGTTTGTCTTGAAGGCTGTGCCTTACTTTCATGCTGAACAGTTTACTTTGGCTGTAAGACAGAGAGATGTGAATTGCACATCCAGATACAGAGCTATGTTAACTCAGGTCTGGCATTAATGCATTATATAATTATTTAGATGAAATTAATCTGATTATCCTGTTATCACATAGGTGGTTTTTATTTACTTTTTTGCTGGCGTGACTCCTCAGTTTGGTCTGTTCCCTCTGTTGGCTTTGCCAGCCTGGAATGCTATTTTCTCTGCAGTATTGTGTTGCCCCAATCAGGCCAGGCTGTTCACTCTGCAGCTCCTGGTTTGGCTGTCTACAGTAGGCAAGGAAGATATTTCTTCATGTTAATATTAAATACCTTCCCCTCACTGCCAATAGAAACTGCGGCGTCTTAATTTGAAAGACATCCAGTAAATTCAGCATTATTTTGCTCAAAATGATGTCTACACCCCACAGTTACATGCTGGTGTTATTCTGGGATGTTGTGATGTTTTAAAATGATACCCTGCTTAGTGCATCTATGCTCCCAAGGTTCATAAAGGAAGGGAATATAAACACTTCATGGGCCGGGGTTGTGCGTACATTGTATCAGGGGAGCACACTAGGGTGGATTAATCTACACAACCTTATTTAAAGTACATTTGTCATTGGTGTTACTGTTTTCACTTTTCACTATGTCAATATTTATTTGCATTTTAATTATAATTGTCTCTAACAGCTGTCATCTAAAACAGCGGACAGAGCTGAGTGAGTTTCCCCACTAGCCACTGATGGTACTTTCCACTCACTGGTATTGTCCATATAGCTCAGGTTATTCTCACTGCTGTGTTACATGACACTCACTACAGTCTCCTCATTGACAAACATTGCTTTCAAAGAAACGCACAGATATGTCCCGATATCAATGATGAATGAAGTTAAGAGGTAGTGAGTTGTGCTCCTCTGTTCTGATGTCCGCGTTCTAGCAGAGTAAACAAAATGTTCTTCATTAGTAGGATTGACGGTAGCTATTGTGTGGGGGTGATGTATTTATAAAGCTGATGGAAATCAAAACTACAGTAGTACGGCCTCACTAAAATAAGTTGTACTCGGTGACCAGTGTCTGCAGAGCACTAGATAGATTGAATTAGAATATGGAAAAGTAACTGCATTCAGAGGATCCATTTTTATGTCTGGGCTGTCGGATCAGTGCTGGGAATCCTCAGACTGGCTGATTGGATAGAACAGTTCTGGACTGCAGAAATATATTTGACACTGGAGATTGCTGCATCTCTGGCCCTGACAGGAGTGTAGAGGGTGGGTGGTGCTGCTGTCAGACCCGCTGTAACAGTTAATGGAGGGGGGTTTGATGATGATCAACGTTGTCACGACACTCAACACATGTTCTTTCACAGTGGACAAGAACAAGCCCAAGGCCAGCTCCCGCCACCAACACCCTCAGCAGCAAGCGTCTCAACCAAATCAGCGCAACGGAGCTGTAGATGTGGTACCAGCGAGCACAGCCGAGGGCGGGAGGAAGGACCAGAGCATCCAGCAGCTCAGAGGACTCCTGGCAGCTAGTAACTGCAGATTTGAGGCTGTCGCCATCGTCTTGCAGCAAGCTTTGGCTGAGGTATGAAAAATTTATTCATGAGGGAACAGCATGGACATGGCAAAGAGAGAAAATAATGAAGCAGTTTGCAGCCTCACCAACCTTTTTTCAGAGAAACGTAGAGAGACCTCTTTAAATAGCAAAGACGTGCTGCATATTATAGCGGTAATATTTGCTGTAAGTAATCAGGACACTTCTAGAGATCACTGGCTTAGTTCAGTTTGTGATCGTTGATATTCAATATTCTATTACTCCTGTAATACGGCTGAGTCAGAATGTGGCTCACATTACCATGTTATGGCACTAGGTTGCCCAGTATAAAAAGCTATCACATGTATGTAATATGTATAATATATCTCTACAGTTATCTATAAGAAATCACTATATCTTTCCATCTAGTCGAAACCATGCCCATAATATAATTCAGAAATCTATCATATTTTTACTGCATTATGCTTTCCATTTTACATTATTTACATAGAAAGCTGAGATTAAAACAGTATGCATGTACAGATTAAAAACAGCCGTACAGTGGTAAAAACACAGAAATGCCAACAGCGCTAAAATGTCCGGAGTAAAAGTCGGATCATCTTGATCTCAGACTCTTAACATATCACCTCCTGATCTAAAAAAATTACAATTTGAGGTTTAGTACACGTAAAGTCTAAATGTATCTTTATGACATAACTATAAATGTTGCAACATCAAATCCTGTGTTGATAATACAGGGCAAACCAAATGGCATTTCTATTTACAGCAATAGCAAGGGGAGATGGGGGGGGCGGTGATTGTAAGGGTATATGAGGGTCTGCACACACAGACATACTTGGAAGCTGTCCAACACAAAACGACCCTGTTGTCGTCCACTGAACAACTGAAGCAATCCTGGATCAAAGAGAAATTTAAAAATGAATTTTCATTGCAGCATGATTTGCATTTTAACAGAAGAGCTGAACTTATTCTGGCTTCTGTCTAAAAGCTAACCACAAGTCTTTCAGTTGTACCTTTTTATAGATTCATAGGTTATTCAGGTAGTCTGGCATGACCCTGGAAGCCTTTTAAAATATGGATGTTTAAACTTACTGTTTGTTTTGGATCTGTTTTAATAGTGGTACCATGTGATTGGCTTCCAGGAACTGAATGCCCTGAGGGATTAATCTTCGCACAGTGCAGTACAAACAGGCTTATCCTATCCGCTCCCCTCCACCTGACCCCCAACCATCATACTCCCTCATTTAGTTGTTGTCAAAGCAAAATTATGGTTTGGTGCTCTGACTCTAAAGTATATTTAATGAGAAGCTCTCCAGTCTAATATGAGTGAATTATAAAATAGAATTAAATTGGCCCAATGCAGTTAGTAAAAAAAATCAGATACTCTGTGGCCGGTCACAAGCTATTTCAGTCCCTCTGGTTTACTTTAGAGGTGTCCTTGTCAAACATTTCCCCACCATATGTGTTGGTTGAGTGAAACAACTGCAATGTACCATCCAAATATAAAATAATTTAAGACAAGATTGTATTTAGTGGCTCCTATTTAATTGTATGACCCTGTCTTTACTTCATAGAATTACACAACTCAACCTTTTCCCTCATCCACGTTTCATAAATACAGTACTTAGAATGTTAGTGTTGAGATGTCTCTAATAAGCCACTTTGTCTTTTTCTTTATTTATTAGATTTTAGTACTTTTAAGTCAATAACATGACGTTTTTAATCTTGTTTTGAGTACACATGGAACAAGGGGCAGAGTCAGGCATCAGGTCTGCCAGGACTTCCCTCCAGAGGTCGCTGGGAACTTTCCATCATTGTGTTGCAATCCAGTGGACCTTATCTGACATTGTTGCTATGTCTCTGACACATCAGCACAGGGAGCTGAGGCCAAATCTATTAAATGCACAGTGATGAGGTTGTAAAAAGTAAAAATATAAATATTTTTTTCTGTTTAGCATCCCTGTACTGCAGGTACAGCAGACTGCAGAGGAAAATCACTACAGTAGTGACCCTATTTTAAACCCTACTGTAGCTGTGGTGCTTCCAGCTTAGTGGAGCAGTCCAGCACACAAAACGGCAGTGTTAGTGGGTGAGGGATCATAAACCTGTTGCTGCTATACTGATTCCTTCTGGTTTGTTGCTGCCGTGAAGTGAAAAGTGACTGGTGAATCCATCAATTCGCAAGTTTGTTTAAACAAGCTGTTGTTGCAAGCAATGTTCTACTGTATGGAAGTGCCACAGGGACTCGGGAGGAAAAAAAACAGAGTCTCTTAGCTTCTAACGTGAAACATGTATCTGAGAAACAAGGGGATGTTCATTGACGAGAATTTAACAAATGTGTGAACATGGTCTGTACAGCTGAGAACTATTTCAGAAAAGTGAACCACTGCTTCTTTTTAATTTGTAATACAGAAAGTCACTCATGCATTTATTTCCTTTGGCCTAGATTACTGCAACTCCCTTTACTCCTGCCTTACTCCCGAGTTTGACACCAGACAGATCCCTTGTGGCAGCCCTCTGGATAGTTGCAGTTGTGACAAGAGTTCAAATCAGTCCAAGTTTAGCCTCAGTGAGCTTCAGTGAGTACTGTTGTTTCTTAATTTCTGCTGCCGGAAAGGTGAAAAAAATATAGGTATTCTTATTATGCAGTCAAGTGTCTCCTCAGCTGTTGAGGAGCCATATAAACCGTCAACTGTTTTTGCCTGTTGTAACTTGAGTGCATATGGGTGTAGACAGCTTCTAGTTATGTATTTTCAGAATAGTGTGGAGACTATTGACTGATGGATTTTTGTAGTCATACAGAACATGTATCACATGCTGGCCCATGTAATGTGACAGCTGGTGTTTAAGGCTCAGTGTGTGATCTCCAGTCACCGATGTTTGACTCATGTTTGGGTGGCACTGGTTGTGAAACTGATTACATCAACAAATATAACCACGACAGTTTGTTCCTCTCACTTACTCAACTTTGACTAAAGCATGTGCTGCTGTCCATGCTGTCCCTCCAGTGGACACTAATACAGTACAGTATCTTAAATGCACACAACTTGCATTTAATATCAAAACCTCAATTAAATAGACAAGAATAACAGATTTGCGTGGCAGGTGTGTTGTTGGACGAGTCTGTGTGCATATAGTGTGCAATGGAATCCGGTGGCCACTCATCAGACCAAGAATAGGAGGCAGGTCCTTGCCAGCATAGTGTGAGAATGTCCCAGCTGTTGACGTGATATGGTTATGAACAGCAGCCAAACACTAAGCAAGGGCTGAGCACTGTTTCTTATGATCTGTTTTGGATAGAGTGTAAGCACTGGACCTGGTTCGACATACCTTCTCTCAAAGAGCAAAATGCTTTAAAACACATTGAATTTCAGTGTAGGAATGTAGGTACATTCCCAAATAGCTCGCTTTACCTCACTTGCTTTCTGATATTCACAATATTTCTGGGAACTTGTACATGTAACTTGATCTGGAGCAATTAGTCATTGATCTTAAGTCTAGCATCAAGTGTTATTCTACACCTGACATGGTATCATATTGATATACACTGGGGTCATGTCTACTCTTTGCACTCGGCTAGATGTCCCTCAGAGTTGCATAGCCTTTACCAAGATGGTTAAAATGTGTGGTTTCTAATGCAATCTGAGGAATGATTACCAAGGTGGTTAGTCAACAAGTGACATCATTTTCTTTGATTCTATACAGTGACTGTAAAATCTCCCACAGAAGCTGGAAATATGATTTGTCTCAGAATTCTATCATCTTGTAATGGAGAGATTGTACCTATGAAGCCTGTAGCTGCACAGCCGATTGTAAGGTAGTGATGCAGAGGGGGTGAGGGAATGATTTAATGTAGGTTTGGATGAGTGGTGGGGGGATGGTGCTAATGAAGCCTCTCCATGTATCTCCTGGGAAGGTCACTGCACAGTACAAGTCCTGCTCTCATCAGCCTGATGTCAGGCAGCTCTGAACAATTTATCCGTTTGCTCCACTCTGGCTGCCTTTAGTGCTGTCTTAAAGTGACCTCAGCTCGCTGATGTGGAGGCTGTTCCTATGCACACTGTAGCCTGCCCCCTTTCCTTTTTTTTTTTTTTTTTTAGGTGTAATACGGTAATGCACTCTGCAGTCACTCTCCACAGCCAGTGAAGCGGCTTTTTCAGTCCTGCCACAAATGTAGTCGGAGCAGTCTGGGAGGTGGTGTGTGGAGGTGGTGCGTCCACCTGGACCACTCTTTGTACTGGAGTACTGGCTCTCCATAGCTGGGGGTGGGAGACTCCGGCTACCAAGCCTCAGACTGAGGCTAGATCATGGGCTGTTCTGGCAGCCGAGCGTGCCTTAGTGCTCCCTGCGCTGCAGATCGGGTAACTGGCTTCTCCATTGTTTTACTCTGCAGTGAGGAATAGATGTAGATCTGGGGCATAGCAGGACAGGGTGGACTATATTTGCTTTTGTAAACTGATCAGGGAAGTAATATTTGGCTCATCCTACTTGGCTATTCTGTCACGGGTTCATAATTGAATTAGGCAGACTGTGTGATGTACTGTTTAGTGTGTCAGGGTGTTTCTGTGAATCAGCATAGTCAGAGATAGGTATTGCATGAGAGGTAAACAGTTTTTGGATTTGGATGCGTCAGTTGGAAGTCTGGAGGAGCACTGCAGCTACAGTGCAGCCTCCTCTTTACTGCAAAACTGAGTCAGAAAGGGAGAAGTAAAAGAGTTTGGCAGACAGAAGGCATGTGCTAAGACTGACAGCATGGGTATTTTTCCTTAGTCTTCCTCCCTTGCTGCTGTGGTGCTGTTAATGTATTTGCATTTGGTAGTCAAACACAATATCGAATAAGGAGAATATGTATTTATCAGATATGTGTCAGGGTGTTGCCCTGTCAAAACCTTTCTTCTAATAGAGAAAAACCTTTTAGATTCATAATGCTGGCACTGCTCATTTGTGATCTGAAATGTGGCGATTTAGGCTCATCAATTGCATTGACCTCTTAATGAGCATGTGCATGACTGTTTACTTTTTTTTCTCTGCAGCGTGATGAAGCCAGAAGGCAGTGCAGGGATCTGTCCCAGGAGCTGGGCAACCTTCGAGGAGAGCTGGGTAAGTTAGGTCACCTTGGTCACACAGCCGTGTTTAAAGTTGTTATCAGTAAAGTACACACTTCTGGTTAGGGTCTGCTTTTAGTTCCCCTTTTAGTCCCCCTTAGATGACAAGTCAGGAAATATTTGTATAGATAATGAGGACAATACAGTGTTCCTATTGTTTGCAATTTTTTCATCTTGAGTATTTAGTTGCTTACTTTGTTCACTTATTGTGTTGCTGTGATCTAATGCAGTTATAGATCTGACTCATTGGTACTTTAATTTAGATGTTTATAATATGTTTGGCATTATTCTACATTGATGAATTTAGTCACCCATTCATTACATTGCGCAAATAACCTTCTGGACTGACAGTCATGCAGTTCAATGTAATCTTTATTTTACGTATTAATGATAAAATAGTTTAGTGCTGTGCCTTGAAGTGGTGTGTGCTGAGATGGGTTAACTGTAAGCAGAGGAGGTCTTGCTCCTGTTTGCTTTTGCCCACCACGTAGATACCCTTAGATATGCTTTTCCTCCACTTGTTAATTGCTTTGTCCTCGGCTGAAAATCACATACCGTGTGAAGGCATGTGTGTGTTTAAGCGTTGCTGAGTAAAGTGGTCTCGGCCCATTCCCCAGGGAGTGGCAGGCTGACCTCTGACCCCACCCACACAGGAGGGGCTCCCAGTGGTGGAATGCCACACCACCTGAGGCCTTGTGAAGGCTTAGGGACAATGTTTTCTGTCTAGCCTGTGTGCTCTCCCACAGAATAGCCTTGCACGTACAGCCACACTTACGCTCACACACCAGCTTTCATCTCTCTTACTAAAGGCAGCAGCAGTAGTGTTGTGGCTCCTCCCCTCCCTCACAGCCTCGGGACTTCCACATGATTGCTCTTACATGCTGAGCGCTGTTATATCTGTGCTTTAACACATTTTTCACTTCAGAGAGGCTGTAAGACCAACACTGACCTCACATGGACCTTTTGGATTATGTGTAGTAAAAGATGTTTGAAGTCCAGACACGTTCTTATAAGTCTGCTTTTAGTTAATTTCCTCCTCCGCCTGCATCCCTGCCTGCTGCCACAGTGATCTCACTCCTCATACAGCAATAAATTGCAGTCTTGGGCCACAGCCAAAACTGTTATACGACCACACCCCCTTTTGTCATTCTTCGCACGTAAAAAAAAAAAGCCTCTGCGTTATCTGTGACACTTCCAAACCCCATCACCCTGTTGACTGCAGCTAACTTAGATTAACTGGCCGTCCTCCCACCTATGAGCCATGAGGTGTTTTTGTGAGTTGGGTTAGTACTAGAAAGGCTAATATACCAAATCTCTGTTGCATATGGTTGCAGAGTTCTGGGCTCCGTTTGTTGAGCTGTACATGCCAAAGCCTGATAGATTGTCCCTATGTTGGCTTGGCCACTGTTCCTGGATCTGTGAAGGGGAATCTTCATGCTCATGCAGTGCCGTGTTTATACTGTAGCTCAGTTTTTAGCAGTGCAAAAACACAGACTCTGGGACTTTATTTACAACCAGACAACAGGAATACGCAATTGGATCAACAGGATTTGGCACTATTTGTCTGTGACAAAGTTGTTCAACATGACTAAAATTGCAACCCTCAATACAGATAAGTGTGAACCAGTAAAGATATTGCATGTTGCACTCATGGCTAACGAGGAACCTTCAACTAATAACCTTTATTCGGGAATAGTACATGTACCTTTATTGTGCCCCGATGATTGGTGAATACAGTCAATGTCTCTGCCACACATGTAGCGTAGGACAGCAACATCTGCGTTCAATATTATTTTACACCCACTACTGAAGTCATACATAGTCTCAAGCTCTAAGTAGTTGTGGTTTATTGTCATACCATGTATTTAATACCAAACCTTTGAAAGAAAATCACCTGCTTAACATGACAGCAGACGTTCTTGTTCTGCACAGCTGTTTTTCTAACTGTACACAATTGGTGCGACTTCTCTAGTGAGTTGAAGTTCACAATTAATATCAAGTGTTTGTGTACAAGCACTGAGACTGGAGACAGGTTATGGAGTTTGTCACTGCCACCCACTCCAGAGCAGATATAAACACTTGGCAATTGGAAACAGTTGGGAAATATTGAGACTGGTTTACACAACAAAAATGAAAGCCACCAATTGCACAAACTTAAAAATGACCAGGTGTGGAGGGAACAAGCCTGCTTTAAGAAATGTTACTTATGTTGCTGGTTTCAAGAGATTGTGAAACTTGTTCCCATATCTCCATCTGCCTATAAATAACTGCGGTGTAGTTAACATTTGCAGTCAAGTGCAAGAGGAACCTCCCCTTGAATGTCAGTTTTTCCATTCCTTTTTGGAACGTATTTAGTGTCACATAATTTCATCAAGAGAGAAGTTTGCTAAACAGTTCTTCAGTGGACGTATCTCTTTTTTTACACAAGCAGTTACTCATAAAAATTTTCCTTACCCTCTACACAGCTGCATACAATCCCTGAACACCATGCCAATGTCCTGCCACCCTTTTACCAAAATAAAATAAGTTGGGTTTTTCTCATTTCCAGTTTGCTCCGTCCATTCATCTGAACGCCTGGAAAAGGAGAAGGATGAGTTGCGCGTTGCTCTGGAGGATGCCCTGCACACACTGCAGGAGCAGCACCAGAAGGACCTGGCCGAGCTGGAGCAGAGACTGCAGGCCTTCTACCAGGCCGAGTGGGACAAGGTCCACCTCAGCTACCAGCAGGAGACTGACAAGTGCAGGTCTCTCCTGCACCAGCAGGTTCGTCCCTACTCCACCTTGTTATTAAATTAATGTAATGAAAGCTGCTCTCTCTAAAGGCTCAGACACAAGTGGAGGGTGGGGCGTTCTTTGTTAATTTTCTGTCATTGATGCAATAAAAAAGTTGTTTGTTTTGAACTTTTCTGTGCGTCAGGAGAAAATAAGTGTGAACCATCTCAATGTTATTCTAAAAAGTCTATCCTGTGTTCTTTTGAAAGATGGGAGAACTTAAAGACAATCATGAAGTCATGAAGCTGGAACTAGAGAACAGCCACGCAGAACAGCTGCAGTCTGTGAAACAGCAGTATGAAATGTCACTGGAAGGTGAGTCAACAGTATTCATGAAACTTGATCCATTCTCTGATGCTGAGTTTTATAAGATTATTTGAAACTCTACAAACTCAAGCTGAGAAAGCTTTGGGTGTATTTTAACTAAGGATATTCTACTTCAATAAACAAATGTGCATGTGTGCATTTTTGTATTGCATAATAAGATTACATTGTGATTAGCTTTGAGCTTTGTTGTACAGTTTTGAGATTTCTAAAATATTTCTGATGTCATAAAACTTGTTTAGAGCTCAGAAAGGTCCACAGTCAGGAGCTGCAGTCTTTGGAAAGAACTTTGAAAGAGACAGGAGACGCTCTATCTGTAAGCTTTTTATTAACGATATTCACACAAACAATAGCATGTCATGACATGAGGATAATTTATGAATTGATGAGTGCTAGTGTATAAAAGTGACTGAAGTATACTCAGTGACTTTGTTGTCCTGCATACATCCACAGGGACAGATTGAAAAGCTGACGATGGAGAACAATGCCCTAATTGAGAAGCTAGCTGCAGAGGAGAACAGGAGGAAACAGCTGGCCGATAAGAGTCAGGTAATCTTATCAATGTGCTTATTATAGCAGAGCTCCACTTAAGAAACATCTCATGACTCCAGTGTTGCTTTCCTTTAAGCATAAAAGGTGACAAAACAATTTTTACCAGAGATATAAACTACCAACAAACAAAAATCATGACACAACCTTATTTTTAAGAGCTGTCTATTAAGGTCAATCAACCATTCTTTACTATGTAAAACAGTGTGGGTTAAACCATGTGTTAGCTACAACACTGCCCTCCCTCTGGGCCCAGAGTGTAGATTTTAATTTTCCCAGAGTGCTGTTGTACAGTGAGGATGCCACTCCTCATCAGTGTTAAGTGGCTGCCCCATGTACCCGGCATTCTGCCCTGGCACAGCAGAGTCATTAATGTAACTACCTCACATTACCCTACCACTCCACATCTCCTATTAATAGATAAGAACAGCAGTAGCAACAGCTCACTGTTACACACTGACCACTCGTAGTTAAAAAAAAAAAAAGAGAGACTAGGAGTAGTTTAAACACTTCCTTCATGCAGAACACATTATTTGCATGTTTATAATTTTTTGATGTCATGTGTGACGTCTAAGCTTCTTTGTCCCCGTGAGCCCAGAGCAGAGATTAATGTGTAAGTGATTCATGGCGCCCTCTGTTGTGTGTTTCTGGATTTATGGCCACATGACATTTATGAGGCTTGCTGTACTCATTTTTGAAGTATTTTTGAAAGTCCCTGAACCTCTGGGCACTACTTATTTGTCCCCGCAGAAGGACTCCCACGCCCTGTATCTGGAGCAGGAGCTAGAGAGCCTCAAAGTGGTGCTGGATATTAAAAACAAACAGCTCCACCAGCAGGAAAAGAAGCTGATGGAGATAGACAAACTGGTGAGACCTGAGGGGGATGACTGCTGGGCATTGAGACGAGCAATTCTGCTGCTAAATAAAACCCACTGCCATCACTCAATCATTCTGTGGATTTTTATTTCTTTCCAGATGGAGAAAAATGTGAAGTTGGATGAGAGCCTTAACAAGGTCCAGCAGGAGAATGAGGACCTCAAAGCCCGCATGGAAAGACACGCTGCACTGTCAAGGTAAGACACGTGCGTAGGGATGGAAACTACACTCTGAAGCATCTAACCGCCCGTCTCCGTTCACACTCCTTAAGCTTCACTGAACTTTTGAATCACCCTATTCAATGAAATGCCTGCTCCTCTGTGCCATAGACCAGCATCATTTTCTAATAACTATTAATCAGTGAGCCACCCTATCACCCAATTACAAAAGCTGGCCAGTCTGACATCATGTTGCCTGAGCTCATTACTATTCATGACCTCGCCCAGTTGCGCTGGGTAAAGGATTCTCATTCGCCAATAGGAGTCAAGCAGCTTAGCTCGTTGAATATTAATGAGAACTGGCAGAAATCGAGCTGAGTCTTCCTGCAGGCTTTCTATACCACGCTAGAATGGCTTGAAACAAGGTAACCAAGGCATTTTTTCCACAAAAAATGTTCCAGAGTCCATGGTAGAACTTCAGACATTACCACAAAGTCATGAAATACGTGTGACAGGGCACCTTTAAGGCTTTCCGGAACAACCTTTGTAATGGTAATTTGATTTGATTCATACTGTAGGTAGGAGCTTCAGTTGAATGGTTGAGTATTTTCTGTCTGTAAACCTTTCTAACCTGTGTGTTGTGTTGATGCGTTGCAGACAGCTGTCGACGGAGCAGACAGTGCTGCAGGAAACCCTGCAGAAGGAGTCCAAGGTGAACAAGCGTTTGTCGATGGAGAACGAGGAGCTGATGTGGAAGCTCCACAACGGAGACCTGAGTAGCCCCCGCAAGGTGTCCCCCACCTCCGCCTCCTCCCCCCACTCCTTCAGCTTCCAATCGCCACGCAGCTCGGGCCTGTTCTCCAGCCCTCCAGTCTCACCCAGATAACCATGGGCCCCTGCTTCCTCGAAGCACACCCTCTCTTTTGAGTTATCCCTCTGGAATTAAGAGCCATGTTTGTTTCCTGTTTGCTTAGCAACACAACAGCCTTTGACTCCTTGGAGATTGGATGAACTCTGACACTTTCTGTACAGAGGTACAGACCATTTAAAAAAAAGAAATGCTGCACAGAAGCACTTAATAAGCAAGGTCTTCTTGTTTTTTTGCCTTTCACGTCTGATACTATGGATGGGGGGGGGGAAGGAAATCTCAGGACTTCAATGAAACACTATTTTTGTTACTTGTTGGCAGAGGCTTTTCTCAGAACACTCCCATACACCGTACATGCAGTAAAATATACACACACCTGCATGCAGATATAGCCCAGTGTGTGTGGGAGAGCACTTGTTTGTGTCTCTGGAGACCACAGCCCTGGAAAGTCTGAATTTAGAATAGCTGTGAATACAGATGGCACTGTCCCTTCTCGTATTGCCTTTTATTTAAAATACACATGAAATATGGAATTTCTTTCTGTTGGATCCCTGCACCATTTCTCACAGCTAACTGTGCAAGAGTGACATTCAAATTGTCATATTACTAACATCCAGCTGCTAGTTAGTACACCAGGGCTGTACAAGTCTCAATCTATGTTCAGAATTTCTTTGAGGTATTTTATATATATATATTTTTTTTAAAGGTTGTTAATTTTACACCTAGGTTATCGGTTTAAGAATCATCTGTGGCCTCAAACGTGTTTTTATTTTCCACATAGGTTTGTTTGTTTGTTTGACCAAGGGACCAATCCAAGTCTTTGTGCATGTGTTTGAGTCTTGGTGATCGCCCCTCACTGAACCCTCCTAATGCAGCTTTAAAGTTGGGGTCTTTGCAAAGAGTTGACCAGAAGAGGCTTTGCTTGTACATGTCACTGACACTGCAATGTCTCAAAAAGTGTGGAATTGATGTTATTGGTTTGTTGACCCTGTTTGAAATATGCAATTAATAAAGTCTTGTATTAAATCTGGTGTATCAGATTTGAGCTATTAAACTGTGATCCACATATTTTTGAGCTACTCGCAGCAGATGACACTAATTAGTTACATTTAAAAGGTATATTATAGGAATTCAGTTTTTCCTGGAACTCGGCAGTTATCACTTCAGTCTCCTAAGTGTTGTGTTTGAGCCAAATATACTTAAATGTTTTATAAACCACAAATATTCATATCCTCAGCTAAAGTATATTCCAAAATCATAACAACCAAAACAACTTCTCAGCAAAGTGGAAACTGCAGCAAGTGTTGCATTGGACCGAAATAAGTTCTGGGCCCGCAGATCACATTCCACATACGGAGTGCATTAGGACGTCAGCCTGGCACACAGCTCAGCTTTAAACCAGATTCTCTTCTTCACAGCGTGCCAGAGCAATTCTCTTGTCCAGCATCATTATTTCATTTCAATGTAGCGCAAAGGCTAACTATGACAAGTCAGGGATGTTTAATTAGGTGTCCAACACAGAGTGCCAGGGTTTACAGCAGGGTGTTGTCCCTGTCAGAAAGAGGCCCATCAAAGAGCACATTTGTTTGTACTTTTATTTTTTTAAATGTATGTACCACTTGCATTAATTACAGCTGACGTTCTTCACCCAGTGTCATTCTGATGTACAATGTGAGCAAACATGTAGAGCTCACACACACACAGATACAAAGAAACCCTACTTTATAAGAGAAGTCTGAACACTTGACTCATTTTAAAATGTTCCAATTAATCTAGTCATTTTTCAAAGCCAGATCAAGGAGAGATGACATATTTTAAAGTGTGTTTGGTAGGTATTCAAGTGACTCCCGCTTTTCCATCTCAAAGCCTTGAACTAAGGGACTGTTCTTATTTATTTCAGGGGCCACCGGAGGAGTTTTGGGACCTTTAGACAAAATAGACATGACCATCTCCTCGCCAGTAATAATTTTTCTATGACCCTCCAAAACAAATTGGAAAAGAGGCATGACCCTCCCCCAGCAATTCGATACCTTCTGTACTGGTTTGCACTTGGCAAAGATGCACAGACTGTCATTGCTTTTTTACAGCAATGACATTTTTGATTTAACCTGTGCATTCTCATCAGACGCATCCCACTCCTCTGTTATGGTCTGGCGGCCATTTCAGTAGATTTACTCACTGACGTTGTTGTGGAAACAAAATAAGCATGGGAACTAAATGCACACTTACTGCATTACTTCAAATACTAATAAGTTACTCCTCTAGTAAACTAGTATTCACATGAAATAAAACAAAACATTGAGACCATTCAGCAAAGGACACTGGGTAACATTCAACACACAAACTGGTTGCTATGGACTGTCACTAGGCTTCCTCCACTTCGCCGTTTAAACAAAGTGGAATAAACGTAAATCCAAATCTACACAAAACCCGCAATCAATTAGTAAACTGACATCAAATGTGGCATTTAGGAAACCTTTATTGCAACCTTGGCATGGTAAGATGTCCAGACTAGCAACAGTCATTTTCGTTTTTTACGTCCTGATGCTCGCATCGTCAGCCAGGTAATATTTTTTTTACTAAAGCAGTATATGAAATCAGATGTATTACCTACCACCATTTAGTTGTTTTGTGTTATTTAAGATATTTATAAAATATCTGGTCATGCCAGACGTAATTATTCCACAAATTTTTTAAACGATGCAATTATCCGTTTCAGCCACCAGGGGGGCAGTGCTCCCCCTGCCCCACAGCAAACTCATGACCCTCCCCTCAACAAAGAATAAAAAGACATGACCCTCCCCTATTTTCCTCCAGTGGTCCTTTCCATAAATACTGGCTAGTCTGCAGCAGAGCTTTTAAGGTTCTTTTCTGTCAAAGAAATGTGATTACCAAGGCCTTCCTGCATTGCTGTTTCCTCGAGGTCAGACGTGAAAAAACGCTGAGAAACAACAGTCAGTGTAGTCATAAAACTGCCACGCGTTCAAGCATCAAGGCCTTATGAGACGCAATATTCAATATTGTTTTTAGAATAGTCTAGCTGCACAAAGTATTAGTAATAAGACAGCTATGCAGAGGCTAGTCAAAACACTGTAGCAGTTGAAAGAAGGAAAGACCCTGAAAATGACATTAAAAAACATCAAAGTAACTTCATTATTATCTTATTTTTTAAATAAAGTTTAAATATTCTGACTCAGAAGTATGCAGTGCTGTATAAGATGTAATCACAGTGCAGGTCATTCCTTCTGGTCAAATTTAATTGAACCATCTACAGGTTGTCTGGACCGAGTCTGGACTGACGATTCCTGTTGTCCCTGTCAGAGAGAGGCCCATACCCCACTGACTCCACTACCCAGAACTCATTTGTTTGTACTTTTATTTAAAAAAAAATAGCGCTTGCATTAATTACAGCGTACTCTTTGTCATCCATTCTGCAACGAGTTTAAGAATCTATCTTAAACCCATACTCCTGTAGAACATATCATGAAGCATGTTGGCAACCAGTTTGGGATTTTCTCTCCAAATGTTCCCAGAGATGTTCAGTAGATTTAAGATCTGGTGGACTGTGGAGGAAAAGCCCTGCAGGTCAGCACTCATTCTTCTCTGGACTTCAGATAGTGTTGCGTTCATGTGCGTGGGCTGATCGTCCTGCTGCAAAGTGAATCCTCTCCTCAGAGCTTTAAGCCAGATGAAGTGTAATGTGTCTGCACAAATACAACTTTTTTGTAGTTGCTCCAAAATAAGTGAAACTTTTTCAAATGAACTCTTCAACAAAAGATGTAGCAAATCTTTATTATGTTATCACAATCTGCAATCTAGAAATACACCCATAACACTGGTTCTGTTGCCGCGGCTATTTGGAGATGATGTCGATCGTCACAGTTGTCTCACCGTACTGGTTCTTGGCGTTACAGACGTAGTTTCCAAAGTCGATGGTCTCCATGTCTTCTACAGTCATGACATTCTGGGACAAGCGCGTGGTGTGGCCCATTCCTCTGTTAACCAGCCTCCAGGACGTTTGGATGTGAACTGGGCGGCGGCCCTGCACAACAGAACAAACAGGATTTATGTTAATTGTTAGTGACAATCAGGGCAGGAAAATGATTGATCCATTGTTCACAATGGTTAGGTAATCCACCATGGTTTATCAACAACAAGACCTTAAAGTCCCCCTCCAATTTTTCTTGTGTTTTTCTTATTATGACCTCACTTGAATGCTTGAGCTTCAATGTGCAGAGTGATGTGTGTGTGATGTGCATGTGAAAAAACCTACTTGGCAATAAAGCTTTTCTGATTCTGAGATTATTTTAACATCCATCTGCTGAAGGGGGAAGTTTTAATGTGCTCATATTATGCTTTTTGGCTTTTTCCCTTTCCTTTATAGTGTTATATATCTTTTTTGTGCATGTTATAGGTTTACAAAGTGAAAAAGCCCAAAGTCCACCCCAAAGGGACTTACCATCTCCAACAGAAAACCCTGTTTACCAACTGCTCCAAACAGCTCTATTGTAGTCCAGCCTTTACTTCAGAGACAAACGTGGTCACTTTGGAACACACGTTATAATGCTTGCCTAGCTGCTAGCGTCATACTCTGCTTCTGTATGGCTAGTAGTCCTTACCTAGCTACTGAGCATGTGTGACTCCCAACAAAGATGGAACAGAAGTGAGATGTCTCACTCTGTAGCCAGGGGCGGATCTACCGGGGTGGCATAGGGTGACACCCTTAAAGAAAGCCTTGCTATCCCTGCTGCCACCCCAGTTGGCAGCAACGAATTAAAAGTTATGGCCAGTTTGACAATTTACGAGTGTGAATCTCCAATGTCCAACTGCAGTGTGTACATACTATTTCTCATCAAACTGTGATTAAATTCAGTATATGTCTGTCATATGTTGCCCCCCCTCAAAAATTCCTGCCCCCCTCTTGCCACCCCATAAATATTTTTCTAGATCCACCCCTGTCTGTAGCTAAAACAGAGAGCTCAACACACAGGGTGAAAAGAGGAGCTGAAGCAATGTGCAGTACAACAAAAATATGGTGGGTTTTTTGTGTTTTTGAAAAACCATGTAAACCTATCCTGATATAACCTCTAAATACAATTATGAACCTGAAAATGAGCATAATATGAGCAGTTAGACACAGGGGTGTCTAACTGTGTGTCAATCACTGTTCATGCACACACATTTATTCTCACTTGAGGGGGGAGGGGCTTAGGAGACCGTTTTGGACTGAGAAGTTGTCGATGTTCAAATTTTTTGGCTAAGTCCTGGATCTTCACAATCCTACCTACAGCACTTTTAACTGATTATTATTTCTAACCACTGACAAAGTGTCACACTTGAGACTCCATACATCTACTGTCAGAATACTATATATATACTTTCTATATTTCCAATTACTACTGAATGTATTAGAGTTTTTTTTAACCGTTGTTCTACAGGGCATATAGTTTTGTTGAATTACTCCTGGTTACAAAATAAATGTCTCTGTTGGACATATTAAATTGTCCTCTTACCTGACCAGGATAAGTCCAGGTGAAGCTCACGTCCTCCTCTGGCTCCCCCAGCACGCTGCAGGTCACGTTGACGTTGTCTCCTCCTCTCACAGACTCCGGAGACACTGCTAGGCTCACAAATGGTGCCCCGCTAGGAACTGTCAACAAGAAACAGAAAACAACAATGTCAAAATTTGTAGAAAACATTTATAGATGAAAGCTTAGTTGGTACTTTAACGTCAGTCCAAATTCTATTTCTCTCCATCTGCCGGCCAAACTTGCCATGGCAGCTAATTTGATCTAAACAACACACAATTTCCATTTCATAAATTCACCTCCCATCCTCCTCCCATTTTTTAAAATCCAAGCTGTGTTTCCATTTCTGTTGGCGAGCGTTCACATGTACCAAGCTCAGCAGCGAGGAGGATTTTGACAAATGTGAAATACAACCTTTTCCTGAAAGCTAATGAAGCACTGGGTTCATGACTTTGTAAAAATGCCTCTCACGGTGGTTCTTGGTGCTTTTAACCAGGACTGTAGTCAAGTCCACCTTTGTCGAGTCCAAGACAAGTCCAAGACCAGGACTAGTCGAGACAGAGTCAAGACCGAGTCCAAATGAGAGACTGTAAAGCCCGAGACAGAAAAAAAAGAATCCTCTACAAGACCACTTACTTACCTGTTCATAATGTATGTGATGCGAGAGACAGTATATCCTCTCATTTGGTAATGATCAAAAAGAAAGTGCAGCACTGTAGGATCAATTAGGCCATATTATTTACTTTAAGTAGAGCAAAAGTCTGGAGTACTACAGCACTGCTTCGAACCAATAAAGGGACAAGTAACGTGGTTATGTTTGACAGTTAAAGGCACAGGAAAAATGGTTACTCATCACTAAACAATGAATAAAGTATTCAGATTCTGATTCTGCACTTGGAGCAGCATCACCATATGTTACTGTATTTATGGAAATTCCGCCGGATGTCGCTCTTTTCCGCCAGATGTCCCGTTTCCTTCCGCTTTCTTTGTGTTGGCGTTCTAAACTCCGGTGGATTTCTGAGGACTGTGTTTAACTTCTCCTCAGATCTCTGCAGGGTTAATCCAGACAGCTAGCTAGACTGCCAGACCCTCCTCCGCAGCGTTGTGGAGGAGGGTCTGACAATGCGAGACTACTGTATTTATAACCACATTGAACTGCATCCTTACCCTCCACGTAGAGCAGCTGGTACTTTGTGGAGATCTGAGGCGTTCCCTTGGTCACAGCCTTGCAGTAGAAGACCCCCTGATGCCCTGGGCTGGGGTTCTTCAGGACAAACCCCTTGGTGGGGTCATAGGTCACCTGTGTCCTGTTGGCTGTGATCTCCTCCGGAGGGACTTCTCTGTGCAGGGACACCTTGGCCTGCGGGTCGGTCACGCGGCAGGGCACCACGGCAGGCCGGTCTGGGCGCAGGTACACGATCTCAAAGTGGATGGCGGAGGGGACGAAGAGGTTGTCTTTGTCTGTTTGGACAGAAAACAGTCAAATAAACTGTAGGGTTCCAGGGGATCCCCAGCAAAAAAGGGAATCATTTATTTTCACTTTAATTTCATCCATAAGTAGTCGGGATTGACGATCGTGACCGGTGGATCCTTTTATTTTGGGAAACAACAACAAACTTCGCGCTAGCAAGTTACACGCTAAAAAAAGGCAAGTTTTGAAGAAAATTTGGATCGTACAACAAGGTAGGTCTGCTTGGTTGGTTTGGGGAATTATTGTAAAGATTTGCCAGGAATATGTTTATGATATTTACATTCTAACTTGGATGTTTTGGGACCGATTGGTGGGGACAAAATACACACGGCGATACACAGTAACAGTTAACTTCATTTAATATTTCATGTGGCGTTTTCTTTTGCGGGGTGCAGATAGGTCTGGCAATGGGAGACTAACCAATAAGTAACACAATGACAATGACAGAATGTATGACTCATTTGGGCCTGGGTTTCATACACTCTCTGTAATATAACATCTAAAAGCGAAAATCCCAGATACAGGATTACTGATCTTATTAATAAAGCATTAATAAATATCATACATTATAATTCATCATTAACCATTCAGGAAAGTGACATCATGTACTCTTGTGAATATCTCTTATTGCTTATTTCAAAAAAAAATTTTTAATGTAAAGTGCTATGTGCTATGTATCCCATGAATCACCTGTGAAATAGATGTATGAGACATAGGTGCGATCGTGGTCCCTCTCGCACTCTGTGCCGTCGCACACGATCACCCAGCAGCTGTAGGGCCCCGTGTCAGCAGCAGAGGGCGACGTCAGGACCAGCTGACTGTACTTGTCACTCTGCTTGATGCTGGACACGGGAAACGAAAACATAAGACTTTCACATTCACATCAACGTACGGTATAGCATGACAAAAAGCTGCCGTGTAGGATTGGGCATCGAGAACCAATTCCTGCTTGGAATCGTTTCAAAAATTACGATTCCAGTAGAATCGTTTCTTTATTGGAATCGTTTGGAGGATTTGGTTTCAAATCCGATCATCGCTTCCCAATTTAACATGCGCAAGTTTTGGTTTCCGTAGCAGCCAGGCGCTTGTGTTGCAGCCGTGGAGCACAGTAAGCGGCGCTCTAGTCTGGCTTTATTTTACATTGAAAAAGCTGTAAAACTGCAAACCAATATTGAATCAAAATAAAACTTTCCTCTTATTTGTGAAAATAGGCATGTGACCCGCTTCAACTCCACCCCTCAAAGAATCGGAATCGATAAGCGATAAGAACTGGAATCAAAAGGAAGAATCGCAATTGGAATCAGAATTATTAAAATCCAAACGATGCCCAACCCTAGTGACGTGTGCTTCCAGCACCTGAGGCGTGAGTCGTTAAAGGTGTCCAGGTAGGTCGGGTATGACCAACCAATAGAATCGCCTTTGCAGCGCAGCTCCATGTTCTTCCCAGGAGTCAGAGTTGTGGTCTGGCCCAGGCGCAAGAAGCGTCCCTTATCTAAAACCTGGGTCAACAGGGACTGTCCTTTCCCTACTCCATCTTTCGGTTTGAATGGTCGTCGCTTCCCCCCTGGACGGATGCGGTTCTCTCCTACATCTTTTTTCCGCTTGGCTTGCTGGCAGGTACCTAGATACACAGAAAGAGGAAGGTGCGTTATAGAGGCAAGAGCAAAAAATAAATAAAGACAACAAAGATAAGTCGCAAAATCATGTGTTACTGTACTGTGCCAAAGACTCCGGACTGGTGTTCAGTATGCCTTTCTGGAGAGCTACTCTTTGGGTTTCCCCAGCTGTGACAACAATGGAACAGGAAGAGTAAAATCCTTAGTACTGGCAGAAAATGTCCAGCACCCAGCCTCAGCAGTTTCTCAGCGGGCACAGAACACATAAACCATTAAAGACAAGGAACAAACGAACAGTCCATAGTGTAGACTTTCAGGGTTTGTTGTTTTATTCTTCCCTGCAGCATTAACAAGGAGGGTCAGCAGTGAAGGCCAGTTAATTAGAACCATCTGCTGCATGCTTTGGATGCAGCTGGTTTGAGTTGGTCTGCAGAAATACTTTGCAAAAACTCACACAACTTAACGCAAACTTTTACAATTTCCATGCATTATTTAAAATTCAAATATAGCAGAGAAGTTGCAATGTACATCTGAAGGAAGACAAAATGATTGACAATTGTGTTGATCAAGTGATCAAGTCTTTGCCTTATGTGAATGTGATTTACTTCTTTGTAAAATTCACCTCCTATTCTACGCCCCTTTACAGAGACTGGTGCCCCCAGCCAGTATTTACACAACCTCAGATTATCTAATCCTCCCACAACCCCCAGGTTACACTCCAAGTTCTCGTGATTTAAATAACAGTCTTTCGGTTCAATCATAACTCGTCAAGACAAACACTTTACTCACCATTTTGGAGCTGCACCCAGAGCAGTGCAAGGCAAAGCACAACCCAGAGCTTCATAGTGTGCTGACGGGATGGTCTGCTTTGCGGGGCCTGGAGAGATCGGGGAGGTTTGGTGAGGGGCTCAGTAGGAACACTGCAGGCTCCCGCTGCCCTGTTCAGATTTCCAGCTCCATCCTCACAGACTGAGAAGAAAAGGGAAAATAACTCCAGAGCCCTTCTGTTTACTCCCTCTCCTCAGACCAAAAGAACATCGACACAGACTCTGGAGCCCTCTGCTGGACCTGAGTGTGAATCAAGGATAGCTTCACCAAGTTTCATCTTAAAACACTACTGAGTTGAAACAGGTGATGTTACAGGCAAGGTGAAGAGAAGAGAAAATGTTGTTACCAAGATGTGAACATAGGTTGGTAAGTAACAGTTCATGCAGTTCAATGTCTTATTGTAATCTGAAATGAAAGAATAGAACAAATGATCAGAAAGTTCTTCCCAACTCTGTTGCAGAAGTTCCCATAAATGTGTGGCACTTGTAGGTTGCTTTGCTTTCACTTTTCTGTCCAGTTCATCCCAAACCAGCTCAATGGGGTTTAAGTCTGGTGACTGTGCTGGCCACTCCATGTTTTTAAGCTTACCATCTTGTTCTTTTTTGCTAAGGTAGTTCTGACATAGCTTGGACTTATGTTTTGGGTCATTATCTTGCTGTAGGATGAACCCCTGACCAACTAGGCACATACCAGAGGGTACTGCATGGCGCTGCAAAATGCTGTGGCTTTTGGTTCAAGGTGCCTTTCACTCTGTACAAATCACCAACCCTGGATCCAGCAAAAACTTCCTCCTCCATGTTTGACAGTTGATGTCACACACTGAGGAACCATCCTTTCGCCTACTCAACGGCGTACAAAAATCCTGCGTGATGAACCGAAGATTTCAAATTTTGATTCATCAGTCCATAGCACCTTCTTCCAGTCTTCAGTAGTCCATTGACGATGTTTCTTGGCCCAGGCAAGCCTCTTTTTCTTATTCTGACGTCTTAGCAATGGCTTTCTTGCTGCAACTCGACCTATCAAACCTGCAGTTCGAAGTCTTCTCTTTACAGTTGATACTGAGACTTGCTTATTACGACCACTATTAAGCTGTGCTTGAAGCTGTTGTCCTGTGAGCCGCCTATCACGCAAGCTGTTGACTCTCTTGTCAACTTGTCTTCTGATTCTGTTGGGGCTTTGGGTCTGCCAGACCTCTTCCTGTCAGAGTTTCCCCCAGTTTCTAAGTGCCTTTTGATAGTGAAGAATGCTGTACTCACTGACACCTTGACTTTCTTTGCAATTTCTCTGTAGGAAAGACCAGCATTCTTAAGTGGTATGATGGTCTGTCTCTCTTCCATTGTTAATTGCCTTTTTCCCGCCATTTTTATAGCAACACACTACTTTCTGCAGTACAATACTGTTGAAATAATGCTCACGAGGGTACGGTACCACAGTGTGTTACAAAAATACTTTTATACAAACAGAGGGGGTTGTAAGTAATCCAGACAAGTGTGAACACCTGTGGGAATTGGTAGCACCAACTTTCAAAGCTTGATCAACCTCCATTGCTGCAGAACAGCTTTACATTGTTTACCCATTTCTTGTTCCCTGAAAAAGGCCTTTTTGTAAAATACTGAAATGTACATTATTTTTCAGTTTTGGGTAACCTTACTTTTTTTTTTTAACCTCAGGCAGTTCACCACTTACCTTTGTACCATTTCAAGCTATTCATTGGACTTGAACTGCTAAAATTTCAATAAAAAACAAAAAAAATGGGGTGTTCTAAAACTTTTGACCGGTAGTGTACATTCATACATTTATACATACATACATACACACGTACACACACACATACACACATACATACATACATACATACATACATACATACATTCATACATTTATACATACATACATACATACATACATACATACATACATACATTCATACATTTATACATACATACATACATACATACATACATACATACATACATACATATAAAGAGCTACACCAAGTAACTTAATTTAACTTACATTAAGCGACTATATAAATTCAATTTATTATATTATTATGATACATACATACATACATACATATAAAGAACTACACCAAGTAACTTCATTTAACTTGATAAATATGTAAAACAACCATTGAAAACACGAAAATAAGCAATATGTCAAATTTGTAAAAGAATGCAAAACAATGAAGTTATACGTTTATGATTTATTCGTTTGTCTAGAACATCGAACATGTATATTACAGCATGTAATACTGCATGGACCATTTTAGAGGGATTTGCCGGATGTGGAAATGAGGGTTTCATGTCATGCACATCCAAGCTAGACCAAGATGGACCATCACATGCTCTGATGTCATGGAGTCGAAGAAGGCCCTCCTGATATTTGCACGCTCTTCCCCAGTCGATCCATAGATGAAGCAGTAGGCTGCTGGGATGATGATGTTAGAGTTGAAAGTGGCTTCACAATTGTGTGTGTACACAGGGGACTCAAAACACCGCCTTGTGTTGAAGAGTGTACGTGTCCCCCCACCATCACCACCTGGGCTCTGCCTGTCAGGAAGTCAAAGATCCAGTCATTGAAGATGCCGCAGCCTAGATCCACGTATCCATGGAATTTTCTTATTCCAAATGCTTCAAATGGCCCCTTCATCGCATCACAAGGGCACTTTTTTCCTCCTGTTTTCTGTCCCCCACATGACCCCTGATCGCAGTAAAGGCTGGTTTTGTGATGTTGTGATGTGGCAAAACAAAGTCAAAGCATCCATGCACATAATAGGCTTTAACAGAATAAAAATGCAGAGTGATGGCAAATGAACGCAATTTCTCAGTCTCAGACCCTTGAACATTTTTCCTTCGTTTAACTGTCAGCAACGCTTTTGACACTTCACTTAAGGAGGCTTCCAGCATCTGTGCAGACTGGTGAGATTAAAATGTTCTCCTTCAGCTTACTGATAACCTCAATTAAACAGGAAGTCTTTCTTTTCAATCGTCTATAGTCTTGTTTCTTTTTTTTAAATACAATTTTAGTCTTTTACGGAAAGTGACAAATTGTTTTCCAGATTCCAGATGTAACTTCCATCTCTGACTGTTCTCCAGAGGTAAAAGAAATACCTCTGTGTGCATACTTAATACTTGACAATGGGGAAGGCAAAAATAGTTTGGACAGCAGTTAAACTTGGTTGTCTTCTCCCACTGCCAGGGTGAAACCACTCCATGGTGAAATGTGCAGTAGAGCACACATGCAGGAGTTAGGAAATGGCTTCCAATTCTTGCAGTTCATGTTGCTGACCTCTAGACGCATCCTTGCCTTATCATGGACTGGAGAACTGTAAAATAGTTTTGTCATCAGTTGAATGGTAAGACATCTCATTTTTGTTCTTTAACTAAGGATGCTGGTACACTACAACATACTATACACACAAGTAACTTACCAATAATAATTGTGTTATGTTAAGTCATTTTTCAAACCTGATCCTCTCCAAAAGAAAATGACAGTTTGAAAAGTAAGGTAAATGGAATAAAGCTATGCTAAAACTTTGGCTATGTTATTCATCTTGCTAGCATTAGCCTAAATAAAAACACATAAATTGCTATACTATAATGAGCATTTATTTTTCACATACCAGAACGGAACAAATTGATTCACTGGCATCTGTTCGCTTCACGCAGTTGTTGGCAACCCATGAAGACATTTTACTGTTCTTAATTAAGTTATTACTTGTGTAAAAACCATAAACTGCAAAAATAAGATTATTAATAGTATACAATCTGCCTGCGCTGAATTCGAGCCCTCCCCCTACCTCACACGACATGCCCACTTAGGGAAATTTGCCTTTGTGAAGCCTTTTTTGCTGAAAGAAGGTAAGATTAGAAAAAATTATATTTTAACATTAAGTAATAATTATTCATTTGCAGGCAACAGCAATAAACAGCCCCAGGTTTACATGTAGCAAACCGTCATATTAGCTATTAGCAAAAGCATTAACGTTAGCTAGCAAAAGTTGTTGTAGCTTAGCCTTAGCTAATGTTGGCTGTTATCCAAATACCGGTACAAGTATAGCCTACAGCATAATTCATGGAGCTAACAGGACAATAGTGTCATGAACATAGACAGTATAAAACAGGTCATGACTCATGAGAGCCTGATAAAAGAATAGTAGCCTACATTTTACACTTTACGTTGCATAAATAAATACTATTAGAAGTAGAGTAAATATGACATATATTTCTTTTTAAACACAGGATTTAACTTCTTCTCAGAGGTAAATTATGCACAAATAAGCAATGTGCCTATCCTCTGCATGTTTTTCTCTGAGGCTGACCTGAAATTCAGCCTTTAGTCTCTCCAGGGTTGCACCCCAGGGTTGCACCCAGGGACACCCATCAATGTCTAGATGTTGCCTCTGCAAAAGCCACATGGATGGAGTCATGAAATTCAGGTGGCAATCTGTCTCTACTGGCTTGCATGTGGCACCTCATACAGAGATTTCTATCTATGAGGATATCTTCGCCATGAATAGTCCACAGTTAAGTGGAAGAGATGATGGCCATCCTTCACAAGTGGAGGCAGGCTTAAGGCTGTTTTATGCTTCTGCAGCAACTCCATGTCGTAGCTACAGCGTCGTGACCCTTTCAGAGTTCTGCGTCGAGGTTGAACGCGTTTCTTTGCATCGCGGTGCATTTCACCGCCGGAACGCTAGGGGGTGTGTGGTTTCCGGAGAGTCAATCGCGAAACTCTGCCATTTCCGACGAAAGAGAGAGAGCCAGTTTATGTTATGTTAGCAAGCAAACTTTAGCACAACTGCCCACAAAGTACTGCTTGCCGGAGAAGTGCTAATTTCAAAACGTTACTGACATAGAGCCACTTTACAAACAGATAACCCAGTCATTGTAACCAAAATATGTCTGAGTTTATTTGCAAAGCTTAAGTCAGTGAACTAGCATGTTGCTACTCCCCACAGTAGGCTGCTTGAAACACCGACTATCAACACATAGGACCTGTTGACCAATCACAGTCCTTGCGGTCTGTTGCGCCTCGACGCAAAGTTACTAATTTTTCGAGGTGCGCGTTGAGCTACAGCGGAGGGCTCGGAGAGGGGTTCGCGTCAACGCAGAGGGGTCTCCGAGGACTACGCCGTTGATTCAACGCAGAAGCATAAATCAGCGTTTAGCTCGCCTTGATGACCATGAGGCATTCTGCTGCACTGCTAATGCATTAGATGGGTTCCACATCTACATACTCCCACCTGCTGAACCACAAAAGAAATTGTAATGCAAGTTCTTCCCTTCAGTGGTAGGCTACTCCAGGGTGTGTGTGACAGCAAAGGGAAATTTCTGGATTTCTGGATCTGGACTGTATTGGACTGAACGAAACATTTAGCAGAAACACAAAAAAATACATGCTTCTATGTCCTTTCAAAATGGCCACATGATGGCAACATCGACCTTAAAAATGAATCAGTTCGTTGATTCATGGCCTAACCTTTCACCAGATTTCATTGAGAGAAGTGCTTTTTTAGAGATCCTGCTAACTAAGACGAATGGAATTAAAACGCAAGCGCTTCTTCTGTGGTAATAAAAAATAAAATAAACACCAAACACGGTCTTACTGGAAAATACATTTATTGTACTAGTCTGCAGTTGGTAACAAATGATACTGACATCATGGTTACTTCTATGTACTTTATAGCCTGTAACCTCACTGGAAGACTCTACACTATTAATGTAGAGGTTCAGTGTAGTAGAACCTCACCTTACATTACTCCTGCTGAGACTAGCTTCTGTATTTGTTCCACATTCATTTAAACCACCACACTGCACATATCAACCCATCAATCCCCAACATCCTACAGCCTCAGTATGTGGCCGCTTAAAGGACTATTTCAACGCAAAATGAACCTAGGGGTTAATAACATATGTGTACCGAGTCAAACGTTCTCTGGCATATGTTTTCATGCTAATCAACTGTGTCTCTAGCTTGAAACAAGCTAACGCAAATCGGTGGTTAGCTGCTAACGCTAGCTTTCGGGGCAAATGGTATATCGCTGTTTTATACCACAAGGCTCAAAATAGCACCACACTTCAACGGTAGCATAATGAGAGTCCCTACATGTAAACCGAAACATTCAGAACTTTGTAAGTGTACAGACAGTTTATTAAAAAGATAGATCATAAAGCAGCTAACCACCTGTTTGCGGTAGCTTGTTTAAAGCTAGAGACACATTCGATTAGCTTGAAAACATATCCCAGAGAACGTTTGACTCTGTACACATATGTTATTAACCCCTAGGTTCAGCGAGTGTAGGATTGGTGTAAAAACTGGCAGTACAGCAAACATGTTTTTACTTTTAACTAGAGCTCACTGAGCCTTACAAGGGTGGGCCCTGAAAAGCTCAGAGGAAAGAATGTAAGCACTGAATCTTCATGCAGTTCAGTACAAGCCGGTTATAAAGCATCACAGACTCCAGGCTTTGAAGAAAGACACTGAACACAAGAGAAGAAACCTAAAATAAATGCCCCAATTCATCTAAATGATGTGGCAAGACATACCTTTGTTTATATACAGTAATACTTTAACTTGGATACACACTGCTAGTCCGACATGCCGCCACTCCGACATGCTTCTATTCAGACATGCCGCTATTCCAACATGCTGCTATTCCCTAACCCTAATCCCTAACCCTAACCCTAATGGAAACAAAAATTGTCAGAGTCGTGGGTTTGAAAAGAATGGAAGTGCCGCCACTCCGACAATTAGACCTCAATGTCGGAGTGGGGGTATGTCGGAATGGATGGCGGAACCCCTTTAACTTGTCATTAATTGTTGTGCTTCTTGTTAGGTGGCAAAGTACTCTGCTTAAGAGATAATCATTTCATGAAGGTTATAATAACAGCATGTCTGTAACTGTATCAAAATAGCACAACGTATCAGACAAACAGGAAAATACAGCAAGATGTTATCTGATAGAAAGATACTACTACTAAAAATACATTTGGAGTAAAGTTCCGTATCAAATAACAATCTTCATATTCAGATTATAACAGTTCGTAGATAAAACAAACCCAAGCAAAAAAAAAAGAAAAAAAAAGTAAACCTGTCCTGGATGAAGCCACCACAACAGCTACAGCTACCTCAATAAGTACAGCAAAGATTGATATGATCTGTTACATAACACCTACAAAAGCCTGACATTCTCCACCAGCACTTATGGCCTACTTCTATTAGCCGAGTGGTAACATGTTAAGTGCCGACAAAACTATTTGACATGTTGTACATTGTGTCTAAATGTGGCGGCGTCTTGATGGTGTTTTTATACATATAATCCCAATTTCACATGTATGCAAATAAAAACAATTCTGCACAAAATAGCTCTAAAATATATTTCAACTTTATGATTGGCAGCATATCTTTAACTAATGTTGGTTCTTTTTCAGCATCCTACACTTATGTCAAAGACAATTACTCTTAATAGTAGTACATAATTGGTGCAATGAAATCTAATAATACTGTTAAATGGATAACACAGATTTTCAAGACTTTACTCTTTTTTTTTTAAAACACTCGTACAAACCTGTTTAAAATGCAACAATTAACAGAAAAGACAAAATGTGTGTCATGTACTAAAAAGTCCATAATGAAAGAGAAAAGCGTTGCTGCAGTCTTGTATCAGCTGCTTCAGTGTTAAAGAAAAATGATCATCACCCTCCAGTGTGTTACCTGTCCTTTCAATTCTGCCTCCATGCTGTCCATGAAGCGCAATGGGACCTAACGGGATGTGGATCCATCACAGTGACGGAGCGGCTCCCCATCGTGTGGCCGCTGATTCAGAGTACTGACGCTGCCATCGCAGACAGAATGTGTTTGTGACTGACGCACACATGGTGAAGCTGTGTGAACAGGTGCATCAAGGCAGAGCTGCTGGGTGCTTTTATGCATCTGTCACCTCACAGAATCTTTCACTCTAACACCGGCTGGTCTTTTCTGGGCAAATCAAACTATCCTGGTCTTTTCCCGCTGCACCCACACCAACCGGCTTCTCCCCGCCTGTCTTGTTGTGTTTCTGGGTGCTGCTGCTGTTTAAAGGACCCTGGAGTTTGCGCTGGCGCTCCACACTGTGCCACATTCCGTAGCCAAAGTAGATCAGGAAGCCTGAGAAAAGTGTTAAAGGAGATATGAGGTACTAAAAAAAACACTGGCTAAGGCATCACATCTTAGAGGGTGAAGTTTAGGGCTTGACTAAAGAAGTGTCGACTAACACTCATATGATTTTGCTGGTGATAATTGATAAGTTGATTAAATTTTTTTAATTTAAAAGATATGTGTGCTTTGAGTGGTCTTTAAGAGCAGAAAAGCGCAATACAATTGCAGATTGCATTTCTCTTACAAAGAATAAATAAGCAAAAAAAAAAGACTAATTGACTAAAGAAATCTTAGTCGACTAATTGACTAAGCAGGGGCAGCCCTAGTAAAGTTTGACATTTTGGCAAATGTTTTTAGATGAGAACATCAATACAGCTCTCATATGTTCACTAAATATGAAGCTACAGACAGGAGAGTTTAGTTGAGTTAGTTTAGCTTAGCTTGTACGAAAAATAACGACAAAATCCATCTACCAGCACCTCTAAAGCTCATTCATTAACATGTTAAATCTTGTATGTTTGTTTAATCTGTACATAAACCTAAGTGTGAAAAACATCTCTGGTCACTCGTCACTGGTCCCGGCAGAGACAGAGTACCTTTGGACAGAGCCAGGCTAGCGGTTTCCCCATTTCCATTCTATATGCTAAGCTAAGCTAACCATCTCTGCTTTTAGATTCATATTTAACATACAAGTGAGAGTGGTATTGATCTTCTCATCTAACTCTTACGCATATTTCCAAAAATGTCAAGCTACTCCTCTAAATGTTCGCAATGGGTTGAATGTTCGGACCAGTAGTTAAAAGGCACTCACCAACAGCCATCCACACGGAGAAACGTATCCAGGTATCTCCACTCAGCTGAACCATGAGGTAAATATTGACAAATATGCTCAGAATGGGCAGAAAAGGCAGAAGGGGAACCTGCGATGGCAGCAAGCAGAAGAATCCACCATCAATGTATTTGCATCGGATCAGTCTCATCCCATAATGCAGGTATGAAAAGTGTTGGGTCTTTGTAAATTATCGAGTGTGGTCTAGACCTACTTTATCTGTAAAGTGTCCTGAGATACCTCCTGTTATGATTTGACACCATAAATAAAATTGAATTAAAACGGTGCTCTCATTGAGCTGACACGCACCATGAAGGAGACCTTGGTGCTGGTCTGAGGCTGTCGGCAGACCATGAAGACGCAGCCGCTGAAGATGAGGAGACACACAGACAGCGACGCCAGGATCCACACCTCCATACCAAGGATGGAGTAGATGTGGTACGTGGTGAGATAGCTGACCACGCACACTACCAGCACTGGGGTTTAAAAACACACACACACACACACACACTTAATTCTGACGTCTTTTGTCCCATAACATTTTTTTTTTAACCTGGCCTGCTTACCTAGCACACAGACGGACATGTTGACCACACTGGAGGAATGCTCAGAGGGTGAGGCGGGAGGGTGCAGGACAGTCTGCAGGGTGGAGCTGCCACCCTTCAGCATGTTTAGGTGGGACTCCGACTCTGTCAGTTCAGACTCACCCTCCACAGAGGACAGGTAGTCCCTCTCACCGGTGCCTGCCCGCCGCTCTAGGACTCCATCTGGCTGGTACCTGGACCGCGGAGGCGTCAAGGGTTAAAGATCATAAGTCTGCATTTCATTTCATTTCATTTTCACATGTTCAATGTTTTTAGTGTCTATGAACGCTACTCTTTATACAGCTACAAAACCCCTTTCTTTGTGAAATAGTTTAGGGTGGTTTGGTTTTACTTTACAAAACAACTGAGGCGTATAAATAAATGTTTAAATCAGGGAACGAACACTGTGTCTGTGTTTACTGCGACTGTGGTGATGAGTCACTTCGGTGCAACCGGCAGAAGTGTACGGCAGGTCCAGAGTTTTAAAAGTAAGTAGCCTACAGGAACATAAATGAACACCTTCATTCGCTCAAGCAGCCCCTTCATGTTCCTACAATGGGAGCATTCACAGCTCTTACATCACCAATGTGATGCAA